>NC_137678.1:42446405-42575134 GCF_963989245.1 Nansenia antarctica
TTATTTGTATAGTATAGTATAGTGGATAGTGTACATAGCCTTTATTTATGTAAACCAGCTCTTTTCCCTTCTTGTTTTTAGTTTTTTTTCCTAGCACCAGGGGAGCCCCCCCTCCCAAATTTCGTTGTTTGGTACCTGTACTATATCAATGACAATAAAGACCATTCATTCATTCATTCATTCATTCATTCACATGCTCAGCAAACACACACACACACACACGCGCGGACATGTGCGAACGCGAATTTCGTAAACCATTTCTATTCCAGTAATGGAGCAGCTGATTAGTAAGAGAACGCGTGTAGAAAGTGTCTTTTGTTTTGTTTCATAGAAAATTGTGTTTATTTCAGATACTGTGGTGAAAGATATTACAGGGCTGCCAAGTTTCACCAAAAGTTTGGAGTGAGATTTTTTGGCGGTGGAGCGACCCAAAACTGTGCACGTTTTGGCAGCGGCGGCCCCTCTCTCCCACCCATTTATTTGTGCTAGTTTCCTGCAATTTTACATGTTGTTCATAATAAACCAGCACAAGAAATGAAAATAATTAACATTTTATAAAACAAGACAAAAATTCAGACAATATATCATATTTATGAAATCTTAATAAACAAATACAGTAGCCTACAGACTCTAAAAGAAAAATTGGGCCCATCAACAGGACTCAGCCCCTTGGTCAGCAGCAGAAAGACTCGTGGTCATCATCTTATATACAGTGCATTGCTCATACTGTAGATGGCTATCATGTTATACAGTACATACCAGGGTTTTTCCTGGGTCAGAATGAGGGCTTGGTGGGTGATTTTGTGCGCGCATTTTTTGAGGGACCCCCAATTGTTGTATTTGTATTGTAAATTGTAATTATTAATAATAATAATTATTATTAATGTACCTGGTTATGTTACAGTAGAGAAACAAAAAACTGTTACCAAAACTGAGTATTTACTAGCTAAGATTGGCAAAAGATTGGCGTGGTGCAACCGAAATTAGTAAACAACTAGTTTGAAACTAGCTAGTAACAACTAGGGGTTTAGTAACTACTAAATGCCTGCATTTAGTAATGACTTACGCCATATTGGTGCAACCCAGTCCAGTAGGCTACCAGATACGATGTTGTAATGTATGCACATATTTTGCTACCACGGTTGCCAGACGGAATTGACAATGTCCAGCCCAACCGGTCTAAAAGCTGCCGAATCCACCCGTCCAGTGTGACCAAAAGTAGCCCAATCTGGCAACACTGCTTGCTACGTTCTTGCAGCTCGCGTGAACACAGGTTCTTCCATCAGCGCTCGCCTGCCGCTTCGATTGCAGACTCAAGTTAACGCGCGTGCAGAAAGATGCCACGAAACTCATGTCCGGTAGCTTTCTTTCAAGGAATTTCTAAAATAAAAGTCCCGTAAAACAATTGTTATTTCTCGCCGTGAGAAATAGAGATGCGGCGTGAGAGTGAGAACTGGTTGAAATGCGTGAGTCTCACGGCGATTGCGTGAGACTTGGCAGCTCTGATATTATCCTCATTTCCAGTGAAGTAGCTGCCATCTAGTTGTGACATTTTTGTTTATCCCGCCCCTTCATCACCCATCGTTGATGACGCGAATGGTTCTGGTCACACTGGTATGAACACGGGCTAGTTCGCCAGCACCAACGTTCGGAGGTTCCCGAACGCGAACCGGCACGGTTCTTTGCCGGTGTGAAAGCCCTATCAGATGGTTGATATGATTACCTGAAGCTGCTGGCCCGTACCTGCAGGATTTTATGCATTGTGCTGCTGCCACACGATTGGCTGATTAGATAATTGCATGAATGAGAAGGTGTACAGGTGTTCCTAATAAAGTGTCTGGTGAGTGTATCGTACATACTGACACAATTGTGACACGTTCTAAAGCTTTGATCCTCATATCGAGATCTGATGTAATGGACTTTTCTTTTTGAAAAATGTGAATACATTTCCGTGTTGTTGAAAATCAATGACACATCGCTAGTCAACTAACACAGCTTGTTTTGTGAGCCTGCTAACAATGTAAAGTAGTGTTATAGTTAACTAAGTAGCAGTGGGGATTACTCACCAAATCCATAGAATTGCAGTATTTTGGCTTGACAAGCGAGTTTGTGTTGTGATTCTCAACAACGTTGAAAGGTAGTTCCGTGTTTCAAAAGAAAAGTCTGAATATTTGGATTGGTTGCCGATATGCGGACCAGAAGACTAGACCGTGTCACAGTTGAATGCTAGGTACACGCGCACACACACGCGCACACACCACATGCACGCACATGCACACACGCACACGCACACACGCACACACACACACACACACACACACACACACACACACACACACACACACACACACACACACCAAACACTAGAATTACATCAATGTCTCTGTCTGAAGAAGAACTTCAACGAATGAATGAGCAAGTAAAAGGTTTCCTCATGAAGACCGTCATGAAGGTAACCAAACTAGGGAAACCATAAATTACAACCCAAAATCATAAAAACGTTACATCTTGAAGTTTCAATGTGGTGATTTCACACGAGCGAAGAACAACAACGTCAATAATGGTGATTGAATAGTGATGACGCCTGTCATAAAAGCTATGGTTGTCTGATCAAGTTAGTTCACTTTAGACTAACGACAACAACAACAACCGAGAAGAATTGACTATAGCTAATTAGCAAATCCATAATGTTTCCCTCCTTTTTAAGCATCTCCCTTGAGGTTGTTTTGAATCATTATGCAAATTATGTTGTCAAATGTCAATTAGCGTGAACAGAAATCTTGTGATTTATTATTTTGAAGAGTCCTTTGCATCAGGAAACTTTCCTTCCGCATTCATCAAAGGAAGTGGGAGACAGAAGGGGTTCTGAAGAGGCTGATGAAGCCCTTACCACAGAGAACGCAAAAGCAGGTGAGAGATGTCCTCTGGTCCGACAATAATAAAAAAAGAAACGGTGATTGTTTCGAATAGTTTTCAGGTGCAATTGTAATATGATTGTGCCACGGTCTTTTTGCTTTTTTGATGGCACTTAACATGAATCAAGGATTATTGCATGGTTGTTTAACACCTGAAAATGCTACACGAGTGCAACTGTACATGTTTTGTTGTTGTTATTAAAGCAAAACACTTCAATAGACATCAGCAATTGCAATCTAAAGGATGGACGTTCTTTTCAGGGGTGGTGAGGAGGGGAGGCTGGGCAGGGGGAGGGGGGGGGGGATGTTCTATTCTGTAGGCACGATAAGTACCTTGCGACCAAAACGAGTCTCCACTTCAGCACCAAGTGGCTTTTTTTTAGTGGCAACACTATTACCCGATAAATCAGCCAATAGAAGACAACTGTTGTCAATTAGGTTTTGTAATTGAATAATTACTGGACAGAACGCCAAGGCATAGTGATTACAGGAGCGGTTCTCCAAATGTCAAAAAGCAATTGAAATGAATTACACAGCTCTAAAATAACTCCTACGACTAGGCGGCAATAAAGCTTCGCTCCGTTTACCCTGTTTAGTGTCCTCCCCCCTCCTACCCCCCCCCGCACCCGCACCCCCACCCTGGCCACCACCTCCCTCCCTCTATTGGACCCTTTAGTCTCCCCTCTCTCTCTCTCTCTCTCTCTCTCTCTCTCTCTCTCTCTCTCTCTCTCTGTCTCTCTCTCACCCCCACTCCCTCTCTCTCTCTCGCCCCCCCCCCCCCAGTCTCTCTCTCCCTCTTATGCTCTTAGCTCTGGGTAAAGTGGGTTTTAAGGGTGTCACTATAATGACTCCCGTTCGTTAATTACCCCGCTACTATGAGTCTCCCCCTTGCACACACACACTAATGTGACTGGCCACACACAGGTGCCTAAGACTAATTAACATGAGTTATAAGTCACGGTCATAGTTTGGGCGGTGTAAGAGGGCCAGAGGTTCCTTCATCAAGTGCTGTTCTTTGAATACAATAACACTAACTCTAACCCCCAATGGCGAGCCATTCATGGCCCCCACTCATATAATCAGCTTTTTTTACTTTGAGGTTATGATGTATAGGCATATTTGTGATATGGTTTTCGTACTAATTTGACAGCCTGAATTATTAAACGTATTGAGCGCGTTAATTGAGGGAGTGTTTCAAGTTTATTTGGAAAGTGCTGGGGCAGCATTGGAATCTTTTTCCCTTCTCATAACCCAATTAGAGACCACATCAGAGTTGTTAGGTGAATGGTTTATTCATTATCCAGAGGTACATTTAATGGGCCAAACTCATTTAGGGTCTCATTATCAAACTTGGCAACGGATCACATTATCCCGCCGTTTTGATCTTTTTGAAGTGCGTAAGTGTAAAGAAAAGAGAGCAGCAGCGAGGCTCAGTGAAAACCTAACGACGTTGCCAGATCTGGGGCTTTGATTAAACATTGAAGGATCGCCTCTTTCTCTCACAAAGGACAGTGTCATCCCCCGCTCCACTCTCGTTTCCATGAACTCCCCTGGGTCTCCTTCTCTCCGCTCTCCCGTCCTTGTCCGCCCGCCACCTCGGACGCCGCCCTCTACCGGGGGTCGCCTGAACCCCCATTGGCCGGCGAAACCTTTTGATCGTCATCTGAGGCCTTGCTGCGCTCGTTGCAACATGGCAGCTCCTCAACGCTCGATCACTCTTCAACAATGTGTCTGAGCTGCTTAAGCAGGAGGGGGAGGGAGGGTGGAAGGGGGGGTGGGGGGGGCGACTATAATGAGCGAAAAAGGGTGGGAACTGGATTTTGATTGGCAGGGTATAACCAAATACAGAATATCAAGGTCGCTCTTAATAAGATGGTGTTGATTCATGTTTGTCACGGAGCCATTGGGCCTGCAGAGATGATGTCCCTGGGTAGTGTGTGCCCCCATTTTGAAGAAAAGTATAAAAAGAGGATATGAATAAAACAATGTGTGTTAGGCACAAAGCTGATTCGTGGGGTAATTCAGTTTTCTTTTTTTTTTGGTGCCTTACAATATTTGTTTGATATGCATAATCATGTCACTCTGATTGGGTAACCCTTGAGGAAAAAGCCTGAGTTTGTGAGGAAATGTCATTCAAAAGTAGTTTGCGATTGTCAGAGCAGTTCACAGACAGGAGATGGATAGGAGGGAATCTGCAGAGTCAGAGCTTCATGCGCTGTAAGGTCCAGGGGTATGGACATCAGGCAACCAATAGCCAATGAAAACAAAACTCAAAACTCAATCTAGTTAGCTAACACGAGGGGTCTCAAATGACGGGACAGAACAAGAACAACAAAACAATAATCCACTGCTCCACTTTTCAAACTACTTTCAAACAATCTTTCATAGGATTTTCCATAATCATAATCCTCTGGAAAATCAGGAGTGCGTCCTGACCTACAGTACTATAATGTGGGGAATCAATCAGCATTCACTGTAAAATAAAAAAATAAAAAATAAATCTGTTTCACATCCTCGCTCGTCCTGAAGGGCAGCATCTCCATTAATTTCCTATCAAAGCGTCGGGAAGATCACTCGCTTCCCAAATTAAACATCATTCAGTGGGAACTTATTCAAGAGATTCCAATTAGTTCAAAAGTGGTTCCTCATGATTGTGTTTCCCCCTATTCAAATACTTTAAAGAAAAGCCTTAAAGGAGAGAGAGAGAGAGAGAGCCCCCTCCCTCTCTCTCTCCCTCCCTCTCTCCCTCCCTCCTTTCCTCCCTCCCATTCCCATCCTTCTTTATCCGGTGTGTGCTTCATCTAGTGAGCTCTATCAAGTGGTATAAATCTTTAATTTTAGAGATCAGCATTAATGGTCGAAACAGCCTAGGATCTGGGCTCCCTCTCCCTCCTTTCATCCTCTCGGCTGGGGGAATTCCGGAGGGGGCCGCGCTCAATCGTTTGCTCCATAAGTACACAAAATTAGCTGCTTATCTGTTGATCTCCGTACATGATCCTTGAGAAATCCTTTCTGTACGCGTCCAAGGCTGCAGCCTTCATAGGAGTTGATGAAACCGGCTCCCTCCGTCCCCCCTCTGCTCCTCCTCAGAGGGGGCGGGAGGGGAGGGGGGGGGGGTCTAATTAAATCGCTCTCAAAGACAATAAGGCCGGAGCTTCCTCCTCTTACAGCCCTCCCCTGTCACCAGCTGAGCCTCAGAGCAGACGGTAAACCTCAGCCTTTTACCTATCTGCTTTGTAGGGCTAAGGAAATTGAATTGTCATTAATCTGTTCTTGCATATAGCCTAATAGGGAGAGATACAGTCTGGTGCAGACAGGAGACAGGAGAGAAGAGAAGAGGAGAGAGAGAGAGAGAGCGAGAGCGAGAGAGAGAGAGAGAGAGAGAGAGAGAGAGAGAGAGAGAGAGAGAGAGAGAGAGAGAGAGAGAGAGAGAGAGAGAGAGAGAGAGAGAGAGAGAGAGAGAGAGAGAGAGAGAGAGAGCGAGCGAGGGAGCGTTTCTGGACTCGAGAGTGAGAGAGCACTGCAAGGCTAGTTTTGTTTTGATGTATCCCCTCGTTTGTTAACTCACAGCTTTTTCACCTAATCAATCATGCGGCTACGCGCCATTTTGTTGCTCTGTTTTGATTTCTTTCCCCCGAATCTGAGCATCAGTTATTCTCCAGGCTGTTTCATAATGTTGCCTTTGCCCTGTATTTCTCTCTGTTAATGAGTGCAGGCTTTGGAATTAGGCCGGGCGCTGCTTGTTAATGGGGCCTGTGAAAGCTGGAGAGTGACTGCCGTTCTCGTTAGCCATGCTGGCTGCTATTGATTGCGCCGGGCCACTGGGGGCTCCCTACCTGCGGTTGACTTTGTACTTCTACAGGAGTTGTAAGGGTCTACTGAACAACAGGGACCATGCACATCTCAAACAAGGAAAAAGCCTATCAATTAGGCTTTGAAGGTCAAGCAAGCACACTCTCTCTCCTTCTTCTACCCACTCTTCTACCCTCTCTCTCTCTCTCTCTCTCCCTCCCTGCTCTCCCTGCTCTCTCTCTCCCTCCCTCATCTTGAGCCGGCGGTATCTCCTGTGCTCTCTCGCCTGGCTCTCTCCAAAATACATCTGAAGACTCCATTCAATTAAATATCTCTCGGCTCCAGCTGCTCCCTAAGTGAAAGGTCAACTAAGTCCAGGAGGCTAAAAGAGAAAGGCTTGGCTCCTTCATACCTCCCCAACCCGCCCTCCCTCTCTCCAAACCCCTATCCACAACAAAGCCTCCCACAAGCAGGCTCTCTCCCTCTCTTAATGATACCCACTGGTCAATCCCTAACTAGCAGTGACAGTTGCCCCCAGAAGCTCCACTGCCAACGAGGAGCCAATCGATCAGGTGAAAAAAAAGAAATACATATAATGATAACCCGCAGACATAATGTCAAGCCCTTGCACCGTCCCAATTGGTTGACATTCAGGTGGATTGTGGGGGGAGAGAGAGCACTGCCCCAGACATCAAAAGATTTGCAGCAGCGAACTCTTCTCCTGCGCCCACTGAGGTGGATTTACCCCCTCTCACATGAACTCTAATTATCCACACAGTGGCCCGAGGGAGTCCCAGAGGGATGGCCAACAACCCCAGCGACACACACTCAATAACCATCAACACAAACACCACCTAATTGAGTCAAATTGGGCCTCATTAGTGCAGCTTTAGTGCAGCCGGCCATGGTGAAACCTTAAGCTGAATGTGTGTGTGTGTGTGTGTGTGTGTGTGTGTGTGTGTGTGTGTGTGTGCAAAACAGTGTGCGTGTGTGTGTGTGTGTGTGTGTGTGTGTGTGTGTTTGTGTGTGTGTGTGTGTGTGTGTGTGTGTGTGTGTGTGCAACCGTGGCGGGGTGTATGTGTATGTGTGTGTGTGTGTGTGTGTGTGTGTGTATGTGTGTGTGTGTACACGCATAAGTGTGTAGCAGCATATAGCACAGTTTTGCCCTTGGTTACTCCCGACATTGACACTGGGGCCTTTTTCCTGTGTGCCTGCAGCCTGGCCAATGATAATGATCATGATATCAGGTACCTACAGTACAGTGTAGTTGGTAATGCTTGTTTTGTGCTGTGGCGTGCCAAGGTGGTATCAATGGTGTCAATGGTATATCATTCTTCATTCTATTCCACGCATTACAATGAACCTGTCCTCCGATTTCTACCTCCACCAACCTCCTCTGGCCAGCTCTAAGCATACCCCCTGCCACCCCCCCTCCCACCCTCCCCACCTCTCTCCTACCCCACCCTCCCCAACTCTCTACTACCCCACCCTCCCCACCTCTCTTCCTTCTCAGATTGAATTCAGGGTGTCTCTTCTTGTATATGACACGGACAGACAGACAGACCGACTGACTCCAGTGGCGAGATGAGAGAGCGCCGGGGTGGGCGGTCCCCCTGATCCCAGAGTCCTGGTCCAATCAACAGGGCCCTTGGAACAGCAGCCAGGCAGCCAGGCAGCCAGGCAGCCATGCAGCAGTAACACAGGACGCCTGACGCTTCGACAGCGATTACAACACTGCAGACTGCAGAGGGGATGGCTGCACGCCACAGAGACAGTTAGAGTGGCACAGGATCCCCTGACCATAACCTGTCTCTCTCTCTCTCTCTCTCTCTCTCTCTCTCTCTCTCTCTCTCTCTCTCTCTGTCCGTCTCTGTCTCTCTACCTCTCTCTCCTAAATGAAAAAGCAGACCGAAGGTGATCAAATTCCCCATACTATCAATACTATCTTTGCCCTGGCCCCTGTCTGTTCTAGTCGCCGATAGCTTTGTAACCTTGCTGTACACACAATGTCCTCGCAAAGTAGCAGTGAATGCCTTTATAGGCATATTAACACTGATTACTATACCTGGTTTTTAGTATAAATGGTCTTGGCAACAATAGGTACTTTTTGCTGTTATATATTATAATATTATTTTTACAGTTGCTGTTACTATATAGTCAATTAATATAAAGTAATTAGTAATTAGGAGTCTGTGATAAAGTGTAAACGACTTCTACTATCATTCTAATGTGTCACCCTAGCTGACATGTTACCATAGCAACTACACATCTGTCCCTATTGGGAAAAAAACATTCTTATTTTTAATCTAAATTACATCAATGTTACAATAATTGTAGATTGAGATTGAAAAGATTGAGACAAATATCACGCTGGGATTTAATTTGCATACTTTAATAGATTGAAGTCAATAGTAATTTAAGTCATCAAAGACAGCGTGCTTCATTTGAGACGACATACAGATGATGATTCGTTCCATTAATACAAATCCAGAAATAAACTGGTAGACAGAATTACTTATAGAAGGCAATAAAAAAAAACACAGTGTAAGTTATGACAAAAAAGATGGGATCAGTGGTTTGGTTTCATATTGATTTCAGGGTCATACTTTCCTCCGTGTCAAAGACAAAACAAATGCTGTCATGCACTATGATCTCTCATTATATTCATGTCTCCGCTGGTCTTGCGACACACCCTCCAGTCAATATCTTGTGTTCTCCATGTATTGCCACCGCCGATGATTAGGTATTGACCACACTCCTTATGGGAATGCTTTATGTGACAGAAGGCCCGGTCACATATTCAAATATCCTGGTAGCATCTCATTTCAGTAAACACTAAATCCATAACTGGATTTGGATATCTTGAGCTCAGGGAAAAACTGAGGACAGAAGAATATGAGCGTCTCGGATAACACAATAACGTTGTCGTAGTAACACAATAATGTCATCGTAGGCACATTGCGGCTGTGTAGCACTGATCAACGGTTTTGTGTCAGCAGTTACCAATTTTCAGGAAATATAAGGGGTATTTATTGACCAATGCCTTTGTGAAGTGTCTTGTTATTTTTGCCCGTAAACAAAAGACACTACTAATGTCGTATTAATGATTTCATTGATCAAACGGTCTGGGAATTTGTTCAAGTCTTGAAACCCAGAGACTATCATTGTAGTTCTGCTTTTACACATGTGTCGAGTACCTCGATGCAACATTTTTGGGTGGAACTCGAGCCAAGCCGGAAACTACTACTCCTTCAAAAAAGAGAACTAAAAGCAATGCAGGATGATTAAATTCCCCCCCGCTCTATGGCAGAGTTTCACCTTGGTTCAAATGCCTCCATAGTGTAACCTTAATGGTTCATTTCGCCAGACGACGGCCCCTTGCATCCATTTCATCAGGTGGCGGCGGGGCCGCGCTCAAAGTCATTCATTTCCTCTGCGCTCCTCAACTCCTCCGCCGCCTTGATTCTCAAAGTCCCCACTTGCTCACTTTGATTGAACTCAATGGGATTACAACAGAGTTAATCGCTCCTGGGTTTCTCCACTTATTACTATGTGAACTCCCCCCTGGCTCCCCATTGTTTTCCACCCTTCCGTAAAGATTACCTGCTCTCGGAGCAGAATTGCTCTATTGTCTCCTTTGGAGCGTGGGTGCCAAATGAAAGGCGAGTGGCAGAAGGCACAATAGGAACAGGCCCGACCATGGCGATGGGAGGCGGCGTGTTCATTAACGGCAAAGTGCAGAGAGACAGAGGCCTTTAAAAATAGAAATGGTGGCGTAAATAGAAAAAGTTTGAGTAATGTCGATACAGGCACGAAGGAGCAAAGTACCATACATTACTATACCTGACTGTTGCATTACTATTCCATCAACTAGTTGAGCACATTATGTCGAATGTTCTTTGAGCAGATAGTGAAGAAAAAAATAATGTTCGAAATAAAGATTCATTCATTCATTCATTCAAAAAAAAAATATATATGTTTGCCCCCCCCCCATCCAAAACTCTAATTCTTATTTTGCATACTTTCATTCTCAAAGTCAAAGATCGTATCACAAGGGAGCAAGAGATAGAGACACAGGCTAGTCCCTGCAAGACCGTTCATACACCCCCAAGGGTGGTTACTCTACAGTAGCTAACATACCCAGGACATCTAAAGCTGAAGGTCAGACTGGCATTGTTGGAAATGAAACCCGCATATCCTTCAAAGAGCACAGACAAACAAGGCCTCACACTTAATTCACCTCAGAGGACCACTTGCACCCCCCCCCCCGAACTCACGCTGGACTCACATCCACCCATCACCCCCCCCACACCACGCACGCTTGCCAGCGCGAAAAGGTCACTGCTAGACGCACTACTCGCACAAACCTTTAGCGGTCTTTTGGTTACGCCACCGTGAGCGGCGTCCATTGAGGGACTGTCAAAACTATGGGGGTCTCTGCCAAGAGAGAGGTGCACAACCTTTAGTGTCCCGGGCTTGAGGAGCCCTGTCAACCTCACCTTAACATTGTTTTAAAGGCCACACACACTGTTTACGCTTTAGGTTACCCTTTCATATGCTGTCTCAGGGGTGGGTGGTGGGTGTGTTCTGCTCTCTGACCAGCATACCTATGACCAGAGGAGGTCTGAAAGTAGAGAAGGGGAATGGCCGCCCTCCTCAACCTCCTCTCTCAAAAAAATGACTTTAGGGTGCAGGGTCGCAAGGACATACAGGGCTTGTTTAGTCCAAGACTAGGCTTAATCTCTCTCCTGGAAACAGGCCCTTAGAGAACAGAAAACCTGCACTATAGAATTACTTTTTGGTACTTTTAGTATCTGACATTTCTGAACTACAGAATAGTCTTGTTGAAAGTTTAGTTATATATAACAGAAATAAATGTATGTATACATAGTAAATAAAGGGAATTAGAGCCAATCCTTGAACAAAAATCACCCCCAGCAAATACTTTCATTGCATTCCTGCGTCATTCCGTGAACGCAAGTAAGGGAAATTCCTCTGCGACAACAATGTATGTCCAAATCACAAAAGAAACCTAATAACACAAATAGTTAATGCACGACTCTTCAATGTCAAATAAATATTGACATTGTCGATACAATATTGTGTTGTGGTTGTCTGACCCAACGTAGTTTACAGTATGAAGTATGTGTAGTACAGTATGAGTAGTACAATGATGTTATTCCAAAGCCGGGAGGACATTAATAATTACCATTATTCATAAACGATCAGTACTAAGCAAACATGTTTACAGGTTTAATGTCTATGTAACATGAGAGAGCACTGTCAAAGGACAACATCCAAGCGGGCACTTTGTGAGTGGCAGGGCAAAGAGGCGGGGTCATTTGCAATGGAGATGAACCCCACAGAGAGAAGTTGGGCCGACCACAAGCCATTCGTCAACTTTACCCAACTTCCATTCAAATGGATATTGATGAATCAACAGGGAGTCGCTTCCTCCCACCAGACTGGTTTCAACAACCAAGCTGCCTCTCTTCCTCCTCATCTCCCCCCTCTTGATCTCTCCCCCTTAATCTATCCTTTCGTCTCTTCCCTTCACTTCTCTCCCTTCCTCTCCTCTCCCTTCCTCTCTCCTTTCCCCTCTTTTCTTCCCTCTCTTCCTTGTCCTCTCCTCTTTACTCCCCTCTCCTCCTCCTCCTCCTCTCTCCTCTCCCCTCCCCTCTCCTCCTCATCTCTCCTCTCCTCTCCTCCCCTGTCCTCTCCTTCCCCCTCCTCTCCTCCCCGTTATCCCCTCTCCTCTCCTCCTCTCCATACAGACTGCCTAATGGAGTGAGGGGTTTTGGAGGAAAACAAAAAAAGAGGAGAAAAGCACAGCTCTTGTCACCTGGGCAGCTGTCAGATAAGAACAACTAGAAAGCCATCAATCCTGTCCAGCTTGTCAGCTGTCAATCACGTGTTTGAACTACAGCACTGTTGTCATCCGCAATCCACTGGCGAGCAAGTTGAGAGGAATCTTTATTACGTAACTACCGTATTTATCTCTTTAAATGCCTCTTGAGGACTCGCTATGAATAATCTCTGTATTCATATTGGCATGTTTAGAGTGCTGTACAGTAGAGCTTTAATGACCGCTGTGTCGCTGTGTACTCCCTGCAAATGGTTATATCACCCGACAGACTGGGCTCACTCTTTGTAGAAGCGCTGCATACAAAGTTGAAGCCCATCTGCCTCCGTTGCAGTTAGCAGTCAGTCTCTGTGCCACAAAACCTCCATCTATGACATTTGCAGTCAGCGCCCGAGACACAGCACATCCAGCGGGGAGCATGATAATTAGGAGTGTTTTGCATGATTTAATTGATCGAAAGAAGACGGAAAAAATGAGTAACATCCACAAGGTATTAATTACTGCTTTTTCCCAACTTAGTTCTACCGTTGCCATTCTCCCAATCTGCTCAAGTGGGACACGAGTTTAGATTGATGGTCCCTCCACTATGAAACTTGAATGAGCATCCAGGGTGGCCCCCTGCTTCTAACAATGCCCTAAGCCAATGCCAAGGGCGAGACGTCTCTTTGGCTGCTTCCTGTACAACATCCCTGCAGCCAAGAGCCGACGCTTTTTTCAAGTGTGTTTCACAAAGTGGAAATGTTGAATACTGAGAGGAAAGGAGGACTGCACACAGACAGATATGTGAATCAAAGGCCTGTCAGCATCTGGGGAAGGGAATACGCACACCTTAATCAAGACACGCTTGTATATTTTATTTATCAGGTATTTATTATTGAGTATATATTACCTGTAAATAATTCAGTGAGTATTGCTTCCCTCTTTCTTCGCCATAAGTTTGGTCTCTGTGCACAATACCTAGAGGGTACATTTTCACATTCATTTTTTCGACGAAATCTCAACTTTATTTTTTCCACCCCGAGGGTTTTGTGCTCCATAATTCAATCATAATTCCTTCTATGTACGAGACAACTTTTTACTTGCTTCATTCAGCGCAATTAGCCATTAAACACTGTAGACACTGAGACGTTTTAAAGACAACGTTAAATGTTGATGTCGTATCTGGACAACAGTCCGCCCTCCCCCGCAGCCCTCCACACACACACACACACACACACACACACACACACACACACACACATCAATTCCCATACACAGGCACGTAGACATGCACACAAACACACACACACACACACACACACACACACAGACACACACAAGCATACACACAGACACACACACACACACAGGCAGCAATCCAAGTCCATCGCAAATTAATCCAAATTAATAATGTAATCTTTGACGACTATGATGGTGACTATTTGACTACGATGGTGGCGATGTTACTGTCAATCAGTAGGCTGGCGTAAAGCGTGACATTACTTCAGGTGGCCTTGTAGCCCTAAACAGCTTTGACGGCCAACCGGGCTGCCTGAGAGACGGTTTAATTAAGACTGTGACATTGTATCATAAAAACCAGAAACCTAATCGCGATGGAATAAGTATAATGTAATTATCACCCGGGTTATAAATAGCTTTAATTTCATGCTTTGCGGGAAAATGAAATGGAAATGGCGTGGTGGGGGATTGTGGCGGGGGGGGGGGGGGGGGGGGGGGGGGGTAGGAGGTTGGCTTAGGAGGGGGTGTTTACCGAGCTCGCCGCCGCCGCCGCCACCCTCTGCCAGTGCCAAGAGACGGGAGCCAAATCCAATTCATCCTCTCAGGTCACACATCTGTCCATTCAGCCATCATTCACATGTCTCTCTATCAGTCACATCATTATCATCATCATCATCATCATCATCGTCGTCATCTTCATCATCGTCGTCATCGTCATTGTCGTCACCACAAGTTCGTCTGAGGCTGGGGTAAGGCAGGGCCGACAGGAGAGCCATCTGGCCAGCCAAAGTGCCATGATAACTTGTCACCTTCTCTTCCTGATACACGATAGAGCAGATGCTGGAATAATCCCGCCTACACACTCAAACAGTCACATACTAAGTGGGCGTACAGACATGCAGGGCTGCAAATGGAAACATAGGCTAGAGCAAATATTGAAACGAGACATCACAACGTGCAAAAAGTTTCACACATGTCCAGGTCTAATAGCAAATGAACACCAGAACTACAGAAGGGAGAAAGAGATGGTTTCATCAATCTTATGCTTTTAAATCCATGCAGGGTTGTGGACAAGTTTACCTACACTTCAGGGAAAAGGATGTTGGAAATTGGGATGTAGGATGTAAGGACAAGAGAGAAAGTAAAGGAAGAAAGAAAGAAAGAAATAAGCACAAAGAGCTTGTTGATTGTGTTTTTCAGGGGGGAGGAGGGAGGTGAATGGGGTTGGACAAGGGGAGGAGATGAGGGGGGTTCATGAAGAGGGTTCTCAGGTGTGTGAGGTGAAAATCATACCCTGTGCGAGTCTAATGATCTGGGGGGTCCTTGAAGTAATCCTTGGGGTACACCAATAAAGAAGAAATAAGGACCAAAACCATGAAAAGACATGGTGGTCAGAGTTTTCCTTTCAATAATTCAGTAGCTGTTGAGGCTGGATCATTGATCGCGTCTTATTCTACAGCAAGAAAAGAATGAACAGAGAATGGGACTAATTTCAAACCTCATTTTCAAACTTCATTTGATTTGACATTTTGCTTGGTTACTTTGATCGTTATATATCATACATACATTTGTTTAGTTGTTCCAAGTAATTTTGCTATGACTAAATTAGCATCTAGCAGCTAATTCATCAAAGCTACTAAGTGCTTTGATACACGGCTAATTTGTCACATTATGCCAAATTACATTTGTATTGAGGAATGTGAGGAAAAAAAACATTTAAAACGCGGCAACTGTGAAACAAAGCTTTCACACATTACCACTCAATTTAATGATGCTTTTAAAGGAAGGGATTTGAAAGAGACAATGGTACAAGTGCAGGTTTAAGTATGAATATCAGCCTTTAATAGAATTGATTGCCATGACAGGCAGAAAGAGGGGTGACGAGTATGCTTAAGGGGCTGTGTGTGTGTGTGTGTGTGTGTGTGTGTGTGTGTGTGTGTGTGTGTGTGTCTGTATGTGTGTCACTACCTCCCATTAAAAGACCCAATGATAGGTGTGTCTTAATTACACCACCTGCAATAATGGCTCAGACATATCCATGAGCTCAGACCACACATATAACTATGAAGGACAAAGTAGCACGGTTTTGCACAGTCTAATCATAAAATGAAATCCCAGCGTCCATTAAATGGTAGCAGTCTATTATCTGCCTATTGCCATAAGCCTGTTGATGATTATAGTGCTCCTAAAAAAAAAAGAAGCTAATTCCCAGTTCATGTATTTTTCACCACCAAACCCTTAAGTCTTATTTACTTTTGTTTTGTTGTTTTGTTTTTTTGCTGGCCCCACCATTTGCTTTTTACTGCGCCATCTCATTAATTTCCCCTGCAGTGACACTCAGATAGGAGCCGAACAGATGGAAATACAGGATTGTCCCGGAAAAATTCATCATGAAAAATGCATCCGACACCTGTGTAATTTGCCTAATCATCTTTTCCTAATAAGCTCCCTCTATTAATTATGCACGACTTCCACAATGCAATCAAGATAAAAGTAAATCTGATGACTTAATACCCTTCAAAATAATTAGCTCCCCCCCACCCCCAACCACCCTCCCCCCCTCCACCCCCAGCACCGCCCCCCCACCACCACCAAACCACACCCATCTCTGGGACAGCTTTCCTTTTGATTCTTCCACCCTTTCTCCTCCCGGTCTTTTAATTGGGATTAGGAAAAAAAAAAGCGCATGGTGGAGAGGAGGCAGAGGGGTGCGCCTGGCCTGACAGGGGATTGGCAGGCAGCAGGCTACTGTAGGTGGTATAGGAAGTCCTCCTGCTGATCATTTTGGGGGGTGGCGCTGAAATTAAGGCTATAAGCAGACCTATTAAGAAGACTTACCGCTCTCTCTCCGTGTACCCTTCACCCCCCCCCCCCCCCCCCACACACACACACACACACACACACCACCACCCCCCACACACCCAATCCTCGCCTGGCGTCTCGTTGCAGTTAACAGCTGCAGGTGCAGATGAACGTGCGGCGGCCGTTGAGCCTGACAGTGGGGCTTTGCAGGCCTAATGAGAGTCAACCTTTGCGAGCTCGCTGTCTTGCGGTGCAACCCACCTGTCATGTCGTTACAGGCCGCATGTGCCTTGAATTAACTCTGCTAAATGAGGTGCTAAAGGAGGGGGCTGCTGGCTACAGCTACAGCCACCGCGGAAGACAAACAGGTCCTTTAAAGACATAAGGAGTCCATAAAGGAGGATGTTTCTGCCTTATAGCTTCCAAATGATCAGCCAAACAGGTATAACAGACACCTATAGTATAGCACCTACTATGGGCCTACTTTGGACCTACTATGGGCCTGGTATGGGCCTACTATGGGCCTACTATGGGCCTACTATGAGCCTGGTATGGGCCTACTATGGGCCTATTATGAGCCTGGTATGGGCCTACTATGGGCCTACTATGGGCCTGGTATGGGCCTACTATGGGCCTACTATGGGCCTACTATGGGCCTGGTATGGGCCTACTATGGGCCTACTATGGGCCTGGTATGGGCCTACTATGGGCCTACTATGGGCCTACTATGGGCCTGGTATGGGCCTACTATGGGCCTACTATGGGCCTGGTATGGGCCTACTATGGGCCTACTATGGGCCTACTATGGGCCTGGTATGGGCCTGGTATGGGCCTACTATGGGCATACTATGGGCCTACTATGGGCCTACTATGGGCCTGGTATGGGCCTGGTATGGGCCTACTATGGGCATACTATGGGCCTACTATGGGCCTACTATGGGCCTACTATGGGCCTACTATGGGCCTGGTATGGGCCTGGTATGGGCCTGGTATGGGCCTACTATGGGCCTATTATGGGCCTACTATGGGCCTACTATGGGCCTACTATGGGCCTGGTATGGGCCTACTTTGGGCCTACTATGAGCCTGGTATGGACCTAGTATGGGCCTACTATGGGCCTGGTATGGGCCTACTATGGGCCTGGTATGGGCCTACTATGGGCCTACTATGGGCCTACTATGGGCCTACTATGGGCCTGGTATGGGCCTGGTATGGGCCTACTATGGGCCTACTATGGGCCTACTATGGGCCTACTATGAGCCTGGTATGGGCCTGGTATGGGCTTACTATGGGCCTACTATGGGCCTTCTATGGGCCTGGTATGGGCCTACTATGGGCCTACTATGGGCCTACTATGGGCCTACTATGGGCCTACTATGGGCCTGGTATGGGCCTACTATGGGCCTACTATGGGCCTGGTATGGGCCTAGTATGGGCCTACTATGGGCCTACTATGGGCCTACTATGGGCCTACTATGAGCCTGGTATGGGCCTGGTATGGGCTTACTATGGGCCTACTATGGGCCTTCTATGGGCCTGGTATGGGCCTACTATGGGCCTACTATGGGCCTGGTATGGGCCTACTATGGGCCTACTATGGGCCTACTATGGGCCTACTATGGGCCTACTATGAGCCTGGTATGGGCCTACTATGGGCCTACTATGAGCCTGGTATGGGCCTACTATGGGCCTACTATGGGCCTGGTATGGGCCTACTATGGGCCTACTATGGGCCTACTATTTAGTTTATTAGTTTATTATATCGAGGACAATCCTAATACATGAACCATATAAAATACAGTAAAAAAGGCAGCGTTAGCCTAGTCGGCTAATTTTCAGCTGAAGTCCCCGGCCAGTTGCAACATGGCATCCTGAAAAGTAACGTGGGCCTACTATGGGCCTACTATGGGCCTGGTATGGACCTACTATGGGCCTACTATGGGCCTACTATGGGCCTACTATGGGCCTACTATGGGCCTACTATGGGCCTACTATGGGCCTACTATGGGCCTGGTATGGGCCTACTATGGGCCTACTATGGGCCTGGTATGGGCCTACTATGGGCCTACTATGGGCCTACTATGGGCCTACTATGGGCCTGGTATGGGCCTACTATGGGCCTACTATGGGCCTGGTATGGGCCTACTATGGGCCTACTATGGGCCTACTATGGGCCTACTATGGGCCTGGTATGGGCCTACTATGGGCCTGGTATGGGCCTACTATGGGCCTGGTATGGGCCTACTATGGGCCTACTATGGGCCTACTATGGGCCTGGTATGGGCCTACTATGGGCCTACTATGGGCCTGGTATGGGCCTACTATGGGCCTACTATGGGCCTGGTATGGGCCTACTATGGGCCTACTATGGGCCTACTATGGGCCTACTATGGGCCTGGTATGGGCCTACTATGGGCCTACTATGGGCCTATTATGGGCCTGGTATGGGCCTACTATGGGCCTACTATGGGCCTGGTATGGGCCTACTATGGGCCTGGTATGGGCCTACTATGGGCCTACTATGGGCCTGGTATGGGCCTACTAGGGGCCTACTATAGGCCTACTATGGGCCTGGTATGGGCCTACTATGGGCCTACTATGGGCCTACTATAGGCCTACTATGGGCCTGGTATGGGCCTACTATGGGCCTACTATGGGCCTACTATGGGCCTGGTATGGGCCTACTATGGGCCTACTATGGGCCTGGTATGGGCCTACTATGGGCCTACTATGGGCCTACTATGGGCCTACTATGGGCCTGGTATGGGCCTACTATGGGCCTACTATGGGCCTGGTATGGGCCTACTATGGGCCTACTATGGGCCTGGTATGGGCCTACTATGAGCCTGGTATGGGCCTACTATGGGCCTGGTATGGGCCTACTATGAGCCTACTATGGGCCTACTATGGGCCTGGTATGGGCCTACTATGGGCCTGGTATGGGCCTACTATGGGCCTACTATGGGCCTACTATGGGCCTACTATGGGCCTAGTATGGGCCTACTATGGGCCTGGTATGGGCCTACTATGGGCCTACTATGGGCCTACTATGGGCCTACTATGGGCCTACTATGGGCCTACTATGGGCCTACTATGGGCCTACTATGGGCCTACTATGGGCCTGGTATGGGCCTACTATGGGCCTACTATGGGCCTACTATGGGCCTACTATGGGCCTACTATGAGCCTGGTATGGGCCTACTATGGGCCTACTATGGGCCTACTATGGGCCTATTATGGGCCTGGTATGGGCCTACTATGGGCATACTATGGGCCTACTATGGGCCTAATATGGGCCTACTATGGGCCTATTATGGGCCTACTATGGGCCTAGTATGGGCCTGGTATTGACCTACTATGGGCCTAGTATGGACCTGGTATGGACCTACTATGGGCCTATTATGGGCCTACTATGGGCCTAGTATGGGCCTACTATGGGCCTGGTATTGACCTACTATGGGCCTAGTATGGACCTTCTATGGGCCTATTATGGGCCTACTATGGGCCTACTATGGGCCTATTATGGGCCTACTATGGGCCTAGTATGGGCCTACTATGGGCCTGGTATTGACCTACTATGGGCCTAGTATGGACCTACTATGGGCCTATTATCGGCCTACTATGGGCCTAGTATGGGCCTAGTATGGGCCTACTATGGGCCTGGTATTGACCTACTATGGGCCTAGTATGGACCTACTAAGGCCTACTTTGGGTCACCTAAAGGTCTACTATGTCTTGTGGTTCCTCCATCCAGCTCCTCTGTGTCTGCCTGTATGTCTCTGACAGAGGGGACAATGAGAGGTTCACTCCCGGACGAGCAACAAAGTCAGCCTCTCGACAGGTGGCTGATCGGCTCTTTTCAACTAGCGTGCGCACAACAATAGAGCCTACAGCCCTTCGCTCATCCGAGAGTCTTTGAGGCCACCTTTTATTTCCCTGTTGCTAATCCCTGCCATAATTAAATCCCTGCTACTTTTCGGATTTCTGCAGGAAAAAGCCCACAATTTTCTAGTTTCCCCAGTGTTGTACCTTTGATCAGCTGCTCCAGTCTCGGCGTGTGGCTCTGGCTAATGGGAGGTAATGTTTCTCTCCTAGGTGTTGCCCGCGGTGCTCTGTGCTAAGCTCACATCAATAGCGATTACCGGTAGCTACAGTATGTGCGTGAGCGCGGCAGCTCTGTTTTTAATGCCACTGTTACATGTAAAGAGCTGGCTGTCGCTGTTGGCCCTGTGTTCTCTCTCGGCTCACCTGGTGAGTCAGGCGGGAGGTGTAACTGCTTTGAACTCGCCTCAATGGCCCCATGTCCTCGGTGGGTTATTAAGTTACAACCTATTCAAGGTGACATGGTCATTTTTCTGAAGCACAAATCCATTGTAAATCAATGGATAAAAAAAAAAAACTTGTTAAGTGTCTCAGGCCGTTCCTTAAGGGAGGCTCAGGCCTGGTCTGGCCTTTGAGATTGGCGATTAACCTAACAGCGGAGGACAAAGAGGAGTTTATCATGGTTTGACAAGGTGTATTGCCAGTGTGAGGAGAAGATAGAATAATTAATTGGTGGCGCAAATCTCTCCTGTAGATTTAGTCAGGTGAGTTAAATTAAGCTGTCAAATTAAAGGTTTGCTTTTTATATATTAACGTCTTAAATGTCAGGGGCTAGTCAACACCGCCCACCCACAACCCCACAACATCACCCCACCCCCCCCACCCCCACCCTGTGCGCATGCCCCCTCCACCCATACACACCCCCACCCACGGTCGCTGTTTTCAGGACGACTACTCTCGCTGTAACACCTGTTCATCAGCATTGATGCGCTGCTGCACTAAGTAGCTGTTTATGGCAGCCTTTTACTTCATTAATTTGCCGACTGCTGAAGTGTTAATCAATTGCGTTGCCGTGGTAATGGAACAAACAGCGAATAGCACCAAGGCCCCCGCTAATTGTGCTTCATTGTTTCAGACAGAGGCAGAGAACAAGGTGCTGCCGGTCTGACGTCTGTACATTTCATACACCGTTCGCCGAGCTGTTTGTGACACTGTCAGGAAGAGTGTGATGAGTGTATTTTCCACCCGTATGACCACATCGATCCATCTAGTCTTTGACATAAACTAGGGACAGGAGAGGTTGAGTTAATTCTTTAACCAATTTGTGCTCCATTTGACAATGAAGACATGTTGTATTGAGGAAAAGAATATGTACCCTGTGGCATTTCTTCAACAACCTGTCTCAACAATTGTGAGACATTTACAATGATAATCAATAAGGGCTGAGAATGTTATGGTCCTGACCTTAATGCTGTCTCTTAATTGCATATGCATGTATGAGATCTATTTTCACTACTGTAACACTTTAATGCACTGCCAATATCAATGAATGACATAAATGACAGTTCATTTTCTTTGATCAGGTAATGAGGAACCATCATTATGTCTATGTTTTAAACATCTCAGTAACTAATAAGCAAACATTTTGATTCTCAAAACACTCTACCAACATAATCGTCTCTCTTCTTATTATCATTCGACACTGCATCCACATCTCTCAGGAATACGAAAAAAATGCTAACAAGCTTTAAACAAAAAAACAAAAAAACTGGAAGTTCGGACAGAAAAAAAAGAAATCAATAGGAAGTTTTAATGGGTTTTACGTGGGTAATGATAGAGGAGGTTAGGAGGCTAGGGCACGGGTTAATGGCACTATCAGGACATAGACCAAGTTAAGTGCAAAGGAAAGGTCTACCACCAGTGGTTAATTAACCTTTCTAAACCCCAAGGTGTCTGAACACACATACATATTGAATGGAAGCTGCCACAAAAAGCCTGTAGGTCACGGCTAATACATTCTGTGAGTTACAATTAAAACATCATCAGACCACTCCAGATCTCGATTTAAGAGCCATTTATGAGCAGGCAATTCGGAAGGCAATTTATTACAGTCAAAAGCTATCTGAATAGGGGGCAGTTAGGTTACCAGATATATATAATTTCAGTCAATGGAAAAGCAACGGAAGGGAAGGAAAAGGCCAGTGATGCAAGTGCAGAGGCCTCGGCTCTTAATGACGCTCCCTCTCCTTTTTAATGGTTGTTAGCGGCAACCATCAAGAAGACGGGCACAGAAAATAACTACTGGTAACTACTGGTAAGTGTATGGAGGACGGTGTTCAATAATATAGTAGTTTAATGGTCTTTTGTGAGTAGTTCTTTGTTAGGTCTTGTACCTATCGAGATGGGGACATTGAAGAGAGACTGAAGAGAGACTGAAAGAGAAAATCGTTAACAATCAATTTCAATTGAATGAATCCTATGATGTACTGTATGGAAGTGAAAATTGGCATGCATACATTGATAGCACGATTCATATTGACAAGCTTGTCAATGAGACCTCTTTCTGTGTCGAGGCCAAATAAGTGACTATAACGCCATAAGACCCATGTCCATGTGACGTCACTCTAACAAAAAGCACATACAGTACAGTAGCCTCACTAATTAAAGCTTCAACTAAAACTAAAGTACCACACATGTACTGCTGTCTCTTATATAAACTATAGGCAGCTGTATGACATATACAAAAACAATTGGATACACCCCCAGAAACATGCCCACAGTAACTTTATCATGATATCGAATGGCACCACTTGCACATTCTCCCATTCCCTTAGTGACTGGCATCCCTGTGAAAGTACAGTACAGTAGGCTACACCTCTTGGATACATCCCCAAGGCGAACACTTCCAAAGGGGATGCGCATAGAAAGTGTTTTTGTATGCATCCCGCTTGAGAAGCTTCCTTGCTTACGTGCCACGTTAGTTTGAGGCGGCGGGGGTAGGGGGGCTGGTGGGAGGGCGGGGGGGGGGGGGTACGGGGGGAGAGAGGAGAGTGAGATCTGGAATATGAAGCTCCCTCTGCTCCTCCCTGCCAGCCCCGAAACACCCCCACGATCCATCTCCCATCTCCCATGGCCCTTCCGTGAGCCCGCCAATCTACACCCTAAACAAAGACAACAAAGCAATCCCCACTGGAGGCTGGCCATTCCCGGCTGAGACACAGCCTCTCTCTCTCTCTCTCTCTCTCTCTCTCTCTCTCTCTCTCTCTCTCTCTCTCTCTCTCTCTCTCTCTCTCTCTCTCTTTTTCTCTCTCTCTCTCTCTCTCCATGCCCAATGATGTAATGAAGCTGCAAGGCTTCCCCAACTGCTCTTTCCGCCTCGGTACTTGCTTTCTCAACTACACTTTCTTTTCACTCTTGGGGGGGACAGTTTTTTGGAGCACACACCCCTCTCTCTGCCTTCCCCCTCCCCATCCCCATCCTCACCGTACAGCACAGCACATCTCCCTCACCCCCCTTGCATAAACCTAAACTTTGAGTCTGCTTGCTGCTGCACCCACTCTCTGGATGAGGCCTATTCCCAGGGCTCACTCTTTCCAAGTAATTGCCCTGTTTTTCAGCATGCACGGGATCCGGCACCACACCGATGCAGTGCTTTAATTTGCGGGTAAATAGGCTTTCTGCTGAGTTTAAAGGCACTGGGCCCGTTGGGGGATTCAGCTTTGGGGAGATACTCCAAGGCTGGGAGAAATCATTAGGCAAGAGGGGGTTCTTATTCTGCCTGTGTGTCTAGGAAGGGGAGTGTGTAAGGGAGGCAGCAGAAGGGAGTTGTACTGTGGACATGATTCATGATGTAAACAAGCATCAGGCGCTGACCTTACACAGGTTTTCATGTTGTTGTTGTTGTTGTTGTTTTTTTGATAGAATAGAGATCGTATTCATACATCAAATGGTATAACCGTTTTTTTTTATTAGAATGTATTGGGATTCCTTAAAAAACAAGTCAAATCAATCGGTGAGGTTATGAATGTGAGTGTTGCCAAGAAAAAGATGAGTACCAGGCTACCAGATCACAGTTTCTGTGCTTTCTTCTCATCCCCAGTCATGTAATTTAATGTTATTTACATTAAGAATTACCTCGTCTCTCAACGACAAGTCCAAGTCAAACATAGCTTGTTCAATGGTAACTGAGGAGCCAGAGGTAGCACCAATGAGATATCAAAAGCGAACACATTCGGTTTTGAAATTAAAAACGTCAAAAAACTAGATTTTCATGTTTTTAGACCGTGGGACATGTCCATTTCTACCTTAGCTAGCTTTTGTAAATAACAACTATGTGGGGGTGTGGGAGGACCATCTAATCACATTGGGTTCTTTTTGGGGGTCTCTAGTTTAAAGAGGCTGGTTTAGAGGCTGGTTTAAAGAGGCTAGTTTAGAGGTTGGTTTACCCACCTATTCAATTATGTTTATAGGATTTACTCACTTGTCTTTTTACCACTGCATCCCTGGTCACCTCACTGTGTCAAAGAATGAATGAATGAACGAACGAACGAACGAATGAATGAATGAATGAATGAATGAATGAATGAATGAATGAATGAATGAATGAATGAATGAATGAATGAATGGTCTTTATTGAATGAATGGTCTTTATTGTCATTGCTACAGTACAGGTACCAAACAACGACATTTAGGAGGGGTGGCTCCCCTGGTGTTAGGAAAGAAAAAAAAAACACTTAAAAAAAAAACACAAGAAGGGAAGGAGCTGGTTTACATAAATAAAGGCTATGTACACTATCCACTATACTATACTGTACAGATAGACGACTAGGGTTGTCATATTGCACATAGTGTTATTGCACATTTATTTAAAGTGTCGCAGTTTGCAGGCTTGAAATGTACATATTTGTGCCTCAGCACTACACCTGTTTTGTTTTTGTTTTTGTTTTTTCCAGTCCAGCAGCTGCCATCAATCCGTCCAGACTGTCCAGGGCCCAGAACCTAGGTCTTTGCTGTGTTCAGGGCCTGGACGGCCCTGTGGTAGAAGCTGTTCTTCAGTCTGTTTGTCCTTGCGGCCATGGTCCTGAACCGCCTTTTCGAGGGCAGCCGGGTAAAGTGTTCGTACCCAGGGTGGGTTGGGTCCCTGGAGATCTTGGAGGCCTTCCTGAGACAGCGTGTGTTGTACAGCTCTTCCAGAGAGGGGAGGGGGGCGCCGGTGATCTTCTGGGCTGTTCTCATGACTCTCTGTAGCGCATTTCTCTCCGCGGTTGTGCAGCTGGAGAACCAGTTGCAGATGCCGTAGGTGAGGATGCTCTCCACTGCGCCGCGGTAGAAGGTCACCAGTATCTCCTGCTTGCTGTGTTCCTTCCTGAGGACTCTCAGGATGTATAGCCGCTGTTGTGCCTTCTTGATGGTGGCTTTTGTGTTGTCCTTCCAGGTCAGGTCATCCTGCATGTGCACCCCCAGGAATCGGAGGGTTGAGACTCTCTCCACGCTCTCTCCGTCGATGAGCAGGGGCTGGATCTCGGACTTTTTCCTCCTGAAGTCTACGATGATTTCCTGGGTCTTTGACTTGTTCAGCAGCAGGTTGTTAACCTTGCACAGCTTGCTCAGTTGCTCTACCTCATCCCTGTACGCCGCCTCGTCCCCCCCCGAGATGCATCCCACCACGGTGGTGTCGTCTGCAAACTTTACGATGGAGTTGCTGGGGTGGACGGGGGTGAAGTCGTAGGTGTAGAGGTTGTAGAGGATGGGGCTTAGCACGCAGCCCTGGGGGGACCCAGTGCTGAGTCTGAGGGCTGTGGAGGTGTGGGGGCCCACCCGCACCCTCTGGGGGGTTGGTCGGTCAGGAAGTCCTTGATCCATGCACATATAGAGTGTGATAGACCCAGGTCTAGTAGTTTGGTCACTAGCCTGTCTGGAAGGATGGTGTTGAAGGCGGAGCTGAAGTCCACAAAGAGCAGTCTCGCATAGCTGTTTCCCCTCTCCAGGTGGGATAGAGTGGCGTGGAGAGTCGTCGCGATGGCGTCCTCTGTGGACCTGTGGGCTCTGTAGGCGAACTGGTATGGATCCAGGTTGGGCGGGAGGCGTGTGAGTATGTGGGCCCGGACTAGTTTCTCGAAGCACTTCATGATGATTGGTGTGATTGCCACCGGGCGGTAGTCGTTTAGGCAGCTCACCGTGCTTTTCTTCGGGACTGGGATGATAGTTGAGGTTTTCAGGCAGGGTGGGATGGTGGCCTGGGACAGGGACTGGTTGAAGATGTTGGTGAAAACCCCGGCCAGCTGGTCGGCGCAGTCCCTCAGCACCCGTCCCAGGACGCCATCCGGCCCCGAGGCTTTCCTGGGGTCCACCGCCTTCAGCACGCGTCTCACTTCATGCTCTGTGAGGGTGAGGCTGCTGAGAGCTGGAGAGAGTGGTGTTTGTGTTGTGGTTACCTCCGTTCGCCCCTCGTCGAACCGGGCGTAGAAGGTGTTCAGCTTTCCCGCCAGCAGGGGGTCGTCCTCTGCGGCTGTGAGCCTGTTGGCTCTGAAGTTTGTCATGTGCTGAACCCCCTGCCACATCCGCCTGGAGTCGTTGCTCAGGAAGCATTCCTCAATCTTCTCTCTGTGGTCTGCCTTGGCCTCTTTGATGCCGCGCTTTAGGTTAGCCCTGGTGGTGCTGTACAGCGGTGTGCTCTTCCCTGCGAAGAAGGCGTTGTCCCTCTCGTTGATCAGTTTTTGGACCTTCCCAGTCATCCATGGCTTCGTGTTGGGGTAGACCCGGACCCGTTTGTCCACGGTGACTGAGTTGGTGCAGTTCCCTATGTGGTTCAGAACCGACGACGTGAACTGTTCCAGGTCCTCATGCTCATATTCCTGCCATGGGGTGTCATTTAGGCAGATCTGCAGTGGAGCAGACCCTTCTGGCCAGGTTCTGACAGTCTTAGTGGTGATGGGAGCACTTTTCCCCATGGTAGTGTATGCTGGGATCAGGAGGATTGACACATGGTCAGACATGCCTAGATGAGCTAGTGGTCTAGCCTTGTAAGCACGTTTGATGTTGGTGTATACCTTGTCCAGTGTTTTTTCTCCTCTTGTTGCACATTTAACATGCTGATAGAACTTGGGTAGTACTGCCTTCAGGTCGACATGATTGAAATCTCCTGCTATAATGTGAATTGCCTGTGGATCTGTGCTTTGTTGACCACTGATGACGTCATATAGCCGCGCCAATGCTAAGCTACCGTCTGCATTTGGTGCAATATAAACGCTTGTAATATACACTGCATTGAATTCTCTCGGTAGGTAAGAGCTGCAAGATGCAAGAGCATGTGTCTACTGCATGTACCACTGGAGGCTGGTGGAGGTAGAAAATCGGATGGGCTCATGGAATGACAAAAGTTGTCACGCCAAAATACATCAAAGACGGATGTTTGATACCATTCGGTTGTTAAGTCTGACGTCAAAGGTGACGTTTAGCAATTTCCGGGTCCAAACCAGAAATTCCCCGCACCAGAGTACCAGTGTACTACAGCGGTAGAATGACAGTTCAATCGTTTTTTAGACTCGGATCTATTCATACAACAAGGGACATGGCATTTCGAAGAGAGCGCCTCAGCCAACTTTGGACCCGGAAACACGTCACGACTTAACAACCGAATTCCTCAATTCATTCCGTGCATTACACTGAGCCCATCCTCCAATTTCTACCTCCACCAGCCTCCCCTGACGTGCATGCCAGGCTACCTGACACTGTGTTTTCATACTGATATGTTTACCAGTCATGGTGATCTCTTTAATCCCTTCATTAGCGAAGGGGTCGCCTTCTAAGGCTACCACATGCTGCACGGCTCTGAGGCAATTACACTGCCAAGTAATTGCCTTTCAAATTACCAGGTTTCATTTGACAACCCCCTACTTGAAAAGTAAAGAAAGTCCTTCCTTAGATTCAAAGTAGAGCTCTGTTTCTTCTGGTCTTTGATACCCTCGTTGGTGTCATTAGAGCATCTTGAGCCACAGCTATGTATAGCACTTAGAAGTGTAATTATTAGCACGTGGTGACACATGCACTGAAAGAGTCATTAGATAGATACAAGTCTTAACTTCCTCCCTAATTGGTGGGGGGGGGGGGGGGGGGGGGGAGGACGTCAACTCACAAAGGGTCTATATTAAGACATTTTGCAATAAATCGATGTACGGCAATGGACTAGTTCTGTGATCGTTTCCTCAATAATCTGCTATTTTAGAGATCATCTCTCATCATTGATGCAGCTCGCTAACGGAGAGACCTTGCATTCAATAGCTTGATGCGTAACAGCACTACAGTTCAGCGAACACTGACTGAATTACTACATGAGTTCATTTCTATCGCTACCATGCCTGAAGCATAGTGAGAACCATTAAAGATGAACACGCTCTTGTAATATTAATTAATTCCTGCATTTGTCTGATATGGAATTATCAAAACAGTGAGAAATGTGTTCAGATGACCCAAGGCTCAAAGAGTTTAAGTCTGTAGGGACCTCTTCTGATACGAGGCAATCTCCAGGGAAAATCTTAAACCACTTTAAACTGAGTTAACCATTATTTAACCTACTGTTTCATTTTTCATCCACTACATCGTATCGTTTGGCAGTATGACTGGAAGAGAAAAAAAAGGAAGACCAACTGTATCAGCTCAGAAATCAGACAACACCTATAGTAACACTGACCAAGAGGACAGGATGATTCTCTCTATGAGGTTATAACTCTCTGCCGTTCAGATAGGAACTGACAGATCGGCATACATGACAGTCGGGCTTTCTTACAAGACAAGAAGTTCTAATTCTACAGTGTGAACTGCTATTCTATTGTATATTCCAGAGATGTATTCCAGAGAAATATATTGGAACTGAGACGTGTGTGGGCAGGAGTTCCTCTATTTGAAATAATGTAATTGGCTATTGTTGAGTTGGTTACATTTGAAGGATGTGGGTGAATCATGATAATTAAAATAGACACATCAGGAATAGTGCAGCCCTAATAATGCTATATAATGAGATAAGCAACAAGAGGAGTACACTCAGACACTCTTTGTATAGAATATAAAGGGATTTGCTTTGAAAATAAAAGACAAAATATCTCTGGAGAATAAACCAATTATAATGAGATAAAAGCAAGCTAAAAATAAGGTTGCTATGAAAAGGCTTGTTTGTTCACTCTGACTATCACTGTTAAAATAGTCTTGCTTTGACTCAAAGTGAGCTCCCAGAGGTCTATGCAGGTTAAATAAGGGCCTTGACAAACCAAGCATGGTTCTAAATGATGGTTCTACTGTAAAGGTAGAACCATGGTTCTACTGTCAAGTTACACAGCATGCTATTACTGGTGTATAGATTCAAAGTCAGACATACAGCAGGTGTACAACCAGTACAACATGAGAAATGGTATCACGTGTTTGATACCATTTCTCATTTCATGCATCACAATGACCCCATCCTCCGATTTCTACTTCCGCCAGCCTCCCCTGACAACCAGCTGTACCTGCAGAGACCTACAGCACTATGACACTAGACAATACCCAGATCTAATCTCACAGACACAAATTCAATACAGGCCCATTTTGTAGCTTGATAGTTGAGCGACAGCTTTTGAGTGAGTAAGTGTCCCAGACCGTCAATTAGGGGCAAACCTCATTGACACGCATACAAACCCTGCCATCATGTGCTTTCGGTAATTGTGGCCATGACAGTTTATTACTGTCCATGAAAACCATTGGGTTTTGCAAACACATTCGCTGCTGTTTTGATGGTCCTCCTCCTCCTCCTACACTTGAATGTCACTCAATTGTAGCGTGTCTGTTTGTTTCCATGAGATTATTTTTTTCTCCCAAGGCCAATTGGTCATTTCACTTTAATGAGCTCACGGTTTCCAAACACACAAAACGCAGAGGAGAGTGGAGTGCCAGGTTGCGGAGGCTGATTGAGAGCTTTAATCAAGGCCACCAAAGGTAGACAATAGGCAATTATCGCAAATTGCTTTTGAAAATCCTCTACCCACTAGTCTATCTCAATTTGTATTGTTTTCTCTTTTTTGCTTATTTGCTCGTTCAACTTTGTCTGGGACTTCATTTCCATGCGGTGACTTAATCTATCATTCGCCTTTTGCAACCCAATAATTAAAAGTATTTACTCTCTAGAAAGTTGGGATTGATTGCCAAGGGGACAACTTCCATGAAGAAAAGACCATAGAGCAGACCATACAGTAGTTTGTATGAATATTCACAATTAGTCTGGTCTCCCCGTGCCTGGAGAAACACTCCCCAAGAGACTGCTGGAACAATTGCTGCAATACCCTCAACGTATTATAATTTTAATCAGTAATTAAGACTTACTGATACAATGTTATAACAATTATGTACTTATATGGCACCAAGGAAGCTCTCTGCACAAGTGTCAACATTTGACGCTGAGATAGCCATTTGACAAAAAACATTGTAAATTGTTACCCAGCACTTACCCCAGCACTTACCCAACAACTGAAGTGCTATGACCTAAGTGTTTAAAACCCACATCAGGCATTTTTCAACCCTGGATTTAACTGAATGCAATATCAATAAACATGCTGAGGGTTTTTTGTACATTAGGTGGCAGGTACCAGAAAAAAAACAGTGCTATTTGACATCGACATTATGACATCATCTTATTTATTTTTTTCTCAAGAGGTTTCTGTCTAACCAGACCACATATTTGTTTTGATGTGACTTTATATTTGTTTTTTTTAGCAAACTGATTTGATAGTATGTCTTAGACTCACAGCAGCATCGTTTCATATGACATCTTCAAGCTAAAAGGTAGCCTTTCCCTCCTTCTGTTGAATAATGCATGAGCTGAAATCCAATACTATTGGATTGGAGTAAGGGGGACTCAAAAGTTGAATTACAAAACATGCATTCTTTCATCTCATGAAGTTTCTGCAAGGTGCAGGGGTCAATTAAGAGTCCTCTGGCAATAGTGAGTATGAATAATGCACCACAGGGCGAAAAAACCTTGGGAGAGTTGCTCTACTTGTGTAGATTATTGATGCTTATACTGCTGTTTTTTTCTTTCCTCAGGTAAAAAAGGACCCTTTGTCTGTGGTTTCTCGTACTGCTCATGTCTAGATAGCCTGCAGGCAAAATGGGCCTAATTTGCACAGGTCTGTTTTGGGGCCAATTATTATAATACCAAATGTACTGGAAACACAATAAAATTGAAAAACAGTAAAGAGTGGACTGGCCAATATCATCATACATTTTAATGAATTTCTCATTAAAGATGCATTTCATGTGTTCAGCAATTTGCAGTGCTTTGCTTGACTTTCTTTACCATACTCTGAATTACCTGGAATGACATGGTTAACTTCCTCCAAGCAGCAGTGTGTGGAACATTTATGTCAACCTAGTTTACATTCTCTTTATGTACTTGGACCTTATCTGTTCACGTGTTCACTTTCCTAGCAGTTCGACATTTTACATGAATATATTTGATTGATATTTACTTTGCCCATCCTATAAGGTTAACAAGCATGCATTGGATTTCTTCATGCCGTGGAACACATGACATGACAGAGGCAAGACTGACCAAAAATAGGCCTACAGTATTCACATACAGTACGCTGGATTGTTATGTCCTAACAATAACATCCCGAACCATCACAGTTAGGCAAATTGACCACAACTCCCAATGGTTGTCTATGGCCACAATAACAAGGTTTCAGCGTGTTAAAGGATACGCTATGTACGATATCTGTGGATTTCAGTGTTCAGTGGAAGGCAGACAGACACATCAGCAACACTAGATGTCAGTGTTCCTGCTAGTGTGGGCTGCAAGCTGTGTTTCAAGGGTGAGAAATTGTATAGGGACATGATTTATATATATATATATATATATATATATATATATATATATATAGAGAGAGAGAGAGAGAGAGAGAGAGAGAGAGAGAGAGAGAGAGGGAAGAGAGAGAGAGAGAGAGAGAGAGAGAGAGAGAGAGAGAGAGACAGAGAGAGAGAGAGACAGAGAGAGAGAGAGAGAGAGAGAGAGAGAGAGAGAGAGAGAGAGAGAGAGACAGAGAGAGAGAGAGAGACAGAGAGAGAGAGAGAGAAAGTGAAAAAGAAAAAGTAACCTATTCCAGCTTTTAAGTCCACGCTCCTCATGGATTAGATGGTATATGCCAGGGACAGTTTTGAAGAAGCTGAGGCTATAAGCGTACCATCGCCTGATCAGGGGGCATCACTTTCATCTTACCCACACAGATTCATAATTAGCTGAAATGTGCTGAGATGTGTTTTCTTTTTCCTTAATTTCCTAAGATGTATCATCAAGTGTATGAATTCCCAGCATACTTTAGACTCATGCAGAGCAAAAGTCACTTGTTGCTAATTAAGTCTATGGGCAAAACTAGTGTGTTCTAAATATCTCTCTCTCTCTCTCCCTCTCTCTCTCTGTAATAAGCAAAAAAGTTAAGCACAACTCCAGTAGTTTTCACAACAGTGGCCTTCAAATGACCTTTCGAATTGATTGTGCTGTACTGATGTTTCATTATCTGAATATGCAAAAATAATGCATGTACCTCAATTACGCACAGGTCTCCATAACAGTATAGCCTACTGTACTTCGTTGATAACACTATGTGCAATATGACAACCCTCGGGTACATAAGGTTCAGAGATAGGAAATGTTAGAATAGGTATAGCATAGCATAGAGTACAGCACAGTGTTTTATTTGTATAGTATAGTATAGTGGATAGTGTACATAGCCTTTATTTATGTAAACCAGCTCTTTTCCCTTCTTGTTTTTAGTTTTTTTTCCCAAGCACCAGGGGAGCCCCCCCCTCCCAAATTTCGTTGTATGGTACCTATCAATGACAATAAAGACCATTCATGCATTCATTCATTCATTCATTCATTCATTCATTCATTCATTCATTCATTCATTCATAAACGCTTTGACCAGGGGTCCAGCAGAGTTATGTGCGGAATCCTGATGACGTCATATGGGCGGCTCTCTTTGGACGTTTTCCTCTCCCCAGGGGCTTGCTGCAGGAAGAGAGAAAAGAGCCAATGGTGTTGGTTGACAACCCGGAAGAACAGCCACCGAAAAGAGCGCCTGGATTCAATTTTTCAACAGAAGACGCTGTCAGGTGAGTCTAAACTGCAGTAACATTTCAAGCAAAGCGGCATTTTATCCAGAACCTAATAGTTACACTGTTAAAATCACCATTCGTGTCACTACCATTTGCGTGTCGCCTTGTTGTGAACCAACACATTATGTTCTTTGTTACATGGTTATCTTTTAGACGTCTCTGAAGATAACTTATTGGCGACAATGCTACCGCGGTTTAGCCAAATAGTTTGAGGAGTAAAGTTCAGTGAACTATTTTGAGTTTATTATTATTGATTTTGTTGTACCGTCCCTTAGACTGTCCTCAAAGTGCTTTGAGTTGCATTCATGTACGAAAGGCGCTATATAAATAAGGTTTCACTTCACTTCACTTCACTGTCAAACCCGCGGTGTTACTTTGTCCTGTGTTATGCACGCAACAGTGTAACCATCTGTCAAACCTCGATCGATCAAACCAGCAGTGATCTGCTACATATCACTGGATTAAGCCACACTTAAGTTTCAACTGCTACTCTCTCAGTGAACAAGCATAGTAGGCTATAGTACATTTATGAAGTTCTTTATACAGTACAGGCCAAAAGTTTGGACACACCTTCTCATTCAATGTGTTTCCTTTATTTTCATGACTATTTGGTACATTGTAGATTCTCACTGAAGGTATCACAACTATGAATGAACACATGTGGAATGATGTACTTAACAAAAAAGTGTGAAATAACTCTAAATATGTCTTAGATTTTAGATTCCTCAAAGTTGCCACCCTTTGCTTTTTTGTTGTTAATAAAATAAAAATGTGTTGTTGTTAATAAAATATATAATAATATTATATATATATAATAACATATTATTATTAACACATATTATATTTAATATTATTATTATATATTTTATTAACAACAAAAAAGCAAAGGGTGGCTACTTTGAGGAATCTAAAATATAAGACATATTTACAGTTATTTCACACTTTATTGTTAAATACATAATTCCTATGTGTTCATTCATAGTTTTGATGCCTTCAGTGAGAATCTACAATGTACCAAATAGTCATGAAAATAAAGGAAATGCATTGAATGAGAAGGTGTGTCCAAACTTTTGGCCTGTACTGTATATTACAACTTCCTGTTGTATTTTAACTTTCATAGCTGATTTTTATTAATTCAATATGTTTTATGTTGTGTACATTTTTACACAACCTACTATTCAAATGATAGCCTGGCCTTTTTGCAGAACACACTGCAAAAACTGTAAGCCCAGAATTGCCTCATGTCATGATGCAATTTACTGTAAGTTGACTACACTTTTAGTTTATTCTGTAGGCCTGTATCATCCTCTCATACTCTGGCATGCTGAGCATGTAGCAGTTTGGTCATATATTTTCATAATTCCACACTCATTCTATGCTACGGCAAGCTTGACATCTGTTCACTGACAACAGAAGTGAGATTTACTGCTAATGGAAAAGCATATCTAACACATCATGACAGAGAGAGGGAGAGTAATGGCAGGCGAACAACACGCCGTACTCTAAGTGGCTACCGGTTGTTCAATCACATACCTTAATAGTATACCATAACACAGGCCAATCACGCTGGAGAACAGACCTCGGCCATTTTGTGCCTCTGTGCGGGGGAGAAGGGCAACCTGTCTGGCCTTGATCAGGCCTACTTGTTTACAGTATGTTAGTGAGTGGCTGACGCGCCATGGCACGGACCCCTGGGGACGGCACAGGGGTTAATTGCTGCTAAAGCGGTGGTCTCTGAGAGAGAGAGAGAGGGAGAGAGAGAGAGAGACACAGACAGAGAGAGGGAGAGAGAGAGACAGACAGAGAGAACACTGTGCAGACCAATATGACATTCTAGTAATTACTTTGATCGTTTCATTATTATTTTCAACTTCAGATTTCCACTAACAATCTAGTCAGTTGCCATAACGATATTAACTTGTGAATTAATAACATTCCTATTAAGGATGGCATAAAGGCTAGTAATACCTAATCATCATTCAGGAAGTGCACCATGCATGCACATTTGGTAAACATCCACATCCCCTTGTGGTTTAATCATTGAAATACTACTGTACAATGTGGTTTGGGGGGTTACTATAACATGTCTGTATTGATTTCAACGGTACCTCCTACAGTTACCCAGAGTGGGTGTCTGCCTCCAACAGCCATGAGCTTCTCCCCCAGCCCGTCCTGCCTGGCTGGCAGCCGCAGTGTCCAGGAACAGCGAGATCGCTGGGAGAGGAAACGGACCTGCACCGCCCGCGAGCTGGTCAAAACCGAACAGCACTACTGTGAACAGCTGGAGCTGGTGATCACGGTGCGTTCAGTCCCGTAGTAACTTTCAGTCACCGATGCTAGTCTTCCAATATGGGTTGGAAAAAACATTATTTGTAACAGTAGTCATCAGGTTATCTAACCTGCATATTCTGTACACCACCAAACTGGTAGTTACATTCACAGTAACATGCCCACTCTTTCTACCCTTGAAACACTGACACACACACACACACACACACACACACACACACACACACACACACACACACACACACACACACACACACACACACACACACACACACACACACACACACAATGGTGCATCTACCAGTATAGTAGCCTCATCCATGTAAGTAAGTAAAGCTTTATTTATATAGCACCTTTCATACAAGAAATGCAGCTCAAAGTGCTTTACAACAGGAAAAAATAAATAAATAAACATATATAAAAACATTTACATGCATAGCATGAATATAAAAGCAGGGGAAAACAGTAAAAAGAAAAGGTAACGGTCAGTCTTTCTGTACTTCCCATTGGTTTTCCCCACAAACATCAGTTTTTGGAAAAGGTCTGTCTCAGTCTCTGTGTACGTTCTCAGCCTCTGTGTACGTTCTCAGTCAAGGAAATTACCCACAAACTATCCTAGCTTGTCTTGCCGGATCGTTGAGGCTAGTACCATTTGTTCTTACAAGATGCACCTTTTTTGTTTTTGGAACACAGACACACGTCAACCACTAGTCAACCACTAGTCAACCACTAGTCAATCACTAGTCAATCACTAGTCAATCACCAGTCAATCACCAGAAGTGCGTTTTTAGCTTTCTTTTAAAAATATTTTGTGAGCTGGCTTCCCTGATCTCTAAAGGTAATGTGTTCCAAAGCTTTGGGGCATAGTTGGCAAAGGCTGCGCTCCCGATCTTTACATTTACATTTTTGGCATTTAGCAGACGCCTTATTCCAAAGTGACTTACAATCAATACATTTGAATACTAAGCATGTGAATCAGCAGTCCACCATTCGTTGCAGGAAGAGTAATCTAGCTCGGGCCCGGGGCCACTGATAGAAGAAAAAACCTTCTCCCTATCGCCTTCTACTAAAACCTTTTTATTTTTATTTTTTTCTGGAGAAACTGAGAAACAGTACAAGGGGGGCAATAGAAGTTCTTAGGGACACAGTAGAGGGGAAAGCGGGTGTCTTTAGGAGACGTAGTGGTGAGGGTCAGAAGATGTCTCAGGAGGAGCAGTTAAGATGTAACCTGAAGAGATGGGTCTTCAGTCTACGACGGAAGATGGGTAGTGACTCAGCCGTTCTGACGGCCGTGGGGAGCTCATTCCACCAGCGGGGAGCCAGTGTTGTGAAGAGACGTGATCGGGCAGCCCGACTGCTGTGTAGAGGAGGTGGGGCTAGTCGGCCAGCCGAGGTGGAGGAGCGGAGTGAGCGGGCAGGGGTTTGGGGGGTTACCATTTCCTTCAGGTAGGCAGGGGCTGTCCCTTTAGCTGCCTGGTATGCAAGCACCAGGGTCTTGAATCTGATGCGAGCTGCTATCGGGAGCCAGTGCAGGGTGCGAAGGAGAGGGGTGACATGCGAGTATTTGGGGAGGTTGAATACCAGCCGGGCAGCAGCATTCTGGATGAGCTGCAGAGGTCTAATGGCTGATCTTCTTCTGACTGTTGCTGGGAACCTCTAATAAACCTGCGATAGATGATCTTAGTGTTCTTGAGGGTACATAATTGGCAAGGGAATTAGCAATGTACTTTGGGCCTCGCCCATTAAGGGCTTTGTATATAAGGAGGAGGACCTTAAAATCAACCCTACATGTTACTGGCAGCCAGTGCAGAGTAGCTAGGACCGGAGTAATGTGTTCTCTCCTCTTGGTTCTACCGTATTTTCCGGACTATAAGTCGCTCCGGAGTATAAGTCGCATCAGTCAAAAAATGCGACATTAAGAGGAAAAAAAAACATAGTCGCACTGGACTATAAGTCGCATTTATATTTCACAAAATCCAAGACCAAGAACAGACATTTAATCTGGAAAGGCAAGTTTATTCAACTACACAATAGCACACAGAACAACAGGCTGAATAGAAGTCCGGTATGTTAACATAACACATTAACAGTTATTCAGCAACACAATAGCATAAAGAACATACCTGGGAGGCTGAATAGGCTAAATGAACATAACAAGCCAGCGAGTCCAACAAGCAAGTTACCAGTAAACAAGTTCACCAAGCTACCGTTTGCTTAGCTTCAACAAGCTAATGTTTTAGATCAGTGGTTCTCAACCTTTTTTGGGCCAGCGCCCCCCTGTCCATTATCCAGGTCTCTTACCGCCCCCCATCAAAAAAAGTAGGCTTATTTTCTTCCCTGAATATTAATGTTGACTAATATTCTGTGTTATCACAGAACAACAATAACACAGCAGAGATTTCACACATGTCCGGTGCAGAACAAACAGTAGGCTACAAAACTGTATTATTATTACAACTAACATTGTTTGTTTTTTAAGTGTGCTGGTGTTGCATTTCGCCAAATTGCTGTTTTATGATGCTAATATTTATTCATTTTTGATTGGACTTTGGGGGGGGGGTGTCACAATATGGCGGCAAACGCTAGGGGGCTATTATTTAAATATTTTATTTAGTATTCTATGGTATTATTTTCATAAACTGACCACTTAGTTCGAATTTCTCATATCAAAACATAACAAAGTTCAGAGCACTGCGCTCTGGGAGCGCTCAGAGATGGGTGCTCTGACTGAAAACACGGTTTTGCCCGAGCAAACTGACCGTTCGTGCATTTACGAACGTACCTGTAATAACACTGCTGACAGCTGATCAATCGCAAGCAGAGTAGTGGGTTCCTATAGCAACAAAAGACGTTGACAGCTGTTTTGAGTGCTTATGTGTTCGTTTCCAGGACATCAGAGGAGCAACATATCACTAAAAAGCGATCGTATATTTTAGTTTGTAAACGTTAAGACGAACACATCGCAATGCTAACCTCAGAATGGCACTAGGGATAACATCCACAACAACACTTAACAGTAATACATTTATGTAATATACTGTGATGAACCTGCGAGGGGAGGGGACATTCGTAGCTGATTTCTCTAGGTTCGATTATTGGTAAGCGACAGAGAGCTTTCCGGACTGGTTACAATACGATCGCTTTTTTGAGATGCAGGTTGTTCCTGCTGTGATGTTCTGGTATGGTGGTATGGTATAAGGCAGGGGTGCCCACACTTTTTTGAACCAAGATCTACTTTTCAAGTAGCCAGTCTGCCAAGATCTACCAGTCTAGTTTAAACATCGCAAACGTACACGCACGTACTACAAACACACACACGCACACACACACACAGTTCCCAGCCTGCATAGTACAATACACTTTCTCTCTCTCTGTCACACAGCCACACAGGAGAAGACCATCACAAACCCTCCCTCTTTGCTATTCTCACACACACACACACACACACACACACACACACACACACACACACAGACACAGACACAGACACAGACACAGACACAGACACAGACACAGACACACACACATACACACACACACACACACACACATACACACACACACACACACACACACACTCACTTTCTCTCACTCACACACTGACAGCCAGTCTGCAGTACCATAGCCAACTACTGATCCAACAAACAGAAAAGTAAACCAGATACAAAACAGGTAGTTCCCTAGTTTGAAAGGAGGATATAAATGCATTTCTCTACCTTAGTGGGAGACCTGGCACTGGGAGGAGGCAGCTAGTTTCTAGTAGTCAGGGCTGTAGGAGCTGGTTGCAAGGTGTAGGCAGGCTTGCAAGGTGTCATCAGCCACTGTGGATCTGTCATCGAAAAGGCAATCTGCAGCCTCGAGAAACGCTTTTTTCACAATTTCGCCGTCTTTGTTTTCTTCTTGTGTTTAACAAGAACGTGACTGACGCGATAAGAAGCTATCGTTGCAGTCGTACGTTTTCGCTCTTTTGCCACATTTCCCTTCTTAGAAACAGCCATCATAGAAACAGCCATCATAGATAGAAACAGCCATCATAGAAACAGCCATCATAGAAACAGCCATCGTAGATCTGCAGATCAGACAGACGCACTTCCAATATCACATCGTGTAAAAAAGTCCTCCTCCCATTCTGGATGGAAGTTGTACGTTATTGGTTTCTTACTTGGTCCAGCGTCCCCACTCATTTGTATACCCTTTCTTTAGTATTACATAGTAAATAGTAGAAATTGGAAGGCTAACTAGTTAATTAGTCTCGCCGGTATTTAGTATTTTGTAGTTGGCGCTGTTGACTGTGCATGCGTGGTGAACCGTGTGTTAGGTGAAAAGATCAGATCGCAGACTGGCTTACCTGTACGTCAATCAAGTGGCAAAAGCCATAGTGAGGATGGATGATAGGCGAACTTTTTTTTTTTTTTTCTCCTTTTGGGTTTTGTTCAATGCCATGCGATCTACCCATACTACCTTTGAAAATACGGTTTGTCCGAGCGAACTGACCGTTCGTGCATTTACGAACGTACCCGTAATAACACTGCTGACAGCTGTTTTTCATGAGAAAAATACTTTATGCGTGACCGCCCCCCAAGAACACCTCAACGCCCCCCTTTAAAAAAATATTTGTTCCAGCGCCCCCCGATGTTGTCTGAACGCCCCCGTTGAGAAACGATGTTTTAGATAATTTCTTCAGGGGTATAGGAGCAGCATATAGTTGTCACAAGCCCAGAGCGGCCCAGAGCGCCCTCTGTCGGCTGTAGACGGCAATGTTTACTCCTTGGTTCATGTCAGTCAGTATGAAATTATATATATATATATATTGATATATAAGTCGCACCTGACTATAAGTCGCAGGACCAGCCAAACTATGAAAAAAAGCGCGACTTATAGTCCGGAAAATACGGTAGTTAGAAGTCGAGCTGCAGAGTTTTGAATGAGCATGTCTGTGCATGTCTGCAGCCCAGCACAGCCAGCCACTCATTCAAGAAATCTCTACCCTGTGTACCATTATGACCCATTTTTTAGCCAATCCAATTTGCTAGTCCCATATTGCTTTCAAATGGCTTGAGACCGACACAGCTGTCCTCTTACTGCCAGAGGTGGTGGCGGTGTGTAAAGTAACCCTCTCCATGCTAACTTGTCCTTGTGAGTCACCAGCAAACTCTCAGATATGCCAGTGTACAACATGATGTTGCAATTTAACATTTGTGCTAAGGGGCTAGCTAGAGCTATTAACTGTATGTATTGTTGTCTTATTATGTTAATGAAGTGGTTGATTATCAGAACTAAATACATTTTTTTGATGTATGACATTGTATGTTTTATGCAGTCCCGTCTTTACCCCCCTGGTTATACTCTGTGTACACTACATATTATTGTAATTGAGATATCATCAGTGGTGCAGGCACTCTCTTCCTATGATGTTCCTTTTTGTCTCGAGGGTATCCAATACAAGATGACAGCCCCAGTTAGATGGCGAGTCTTATACAAATGGCGGAAAAAATACTTAATTTTGTCCTTGTCTTCTTTTTTTCTGGTCTTTTCTCCTTCAGTATTTCGTGGAGATTTTGAAGGCCAAAGGAACCCTCAGGCAGGACATTAGAGAAAGCATCTTCAGTTCAATTAAATCCATTCATTCAGTAAACCAGTAAGTATCTTTTGAATAATTAACGGAATATTCATGCTGCGGAGTGGGTGGGGAGAAATAAATATGGGAAACTTAATTGGCCTCCTGCATGAGAATGTCTAGATAAACACACAGTTTGCTCAACATAGGCCTTATCTTTACCATTGATAGGAATCAATCCGGTCTAGGACTAGAGTGTGTTCCAGTGTCCAAGCTAGTGTCGTGGATTTAATTGATTCTTAATAGATTGAGTTAAACTTATAAAGCACAAAGAGCTTAAATCAATTGTCTCCAAAGAGGCCTTTTATTAAGTAAAGTCACATGCGAGCGGAGAGAGAAAATAGCAGAACAAAAGGCAACAAAGCAAAAGCAAAAAGCCCCCAACATTGGGCGGGACTTATATTTATAGAACTGTCCTTGGTCACAAGGTCACTATTCTTGGGAACCAATCATATAGAAATCTGTGATTGCACAAGTTATGGGCCCTGTCCATAATCGAAATGTCCCTCCCTTACAGGAAGGAAATGGGCCTTCCTTGAGTGCTAGATTCACCAAACTGTAGAGAAACTTCAATTCTCAGTATAAAATGATATAAAACCACAACACTAGCATACCACTAAACCCTAATTTACACTACAGGACCAAACCAAGCTGAGCTATTCTGGGCTGGGCTGGTTACCCATCCACCATAGTTGCTGAAAACAGTGCTGAATAGGAAAATGTGAAGGGAACATTTCTGAGCCAGCACAGTATGGTTCAGGTTGTCCCTGTAGTAAGTAAAGGCCCTTAGAATGCACTACCAATGCTTTGCTTCATTCTATGTAGTACGATAGTGTGCATATTGGAACACAACCATGCTTAGAACTGTATCATCTTCCCCTGTCCTTCGCCTGTAGTCTAGATGTTTAATATCCCACCTGTAGTTTACCTGAGAGGTTACATTAATCTTGACCTTGATGGGTTATTCCATCAATGTCGCTAAAGGAAAATCACAAGTCTCATGAGACTTATCAAAAATAAGCCTGGATTTTCCTTTCGCAACATTGATGGAATACCCCCCTGATCTCCTGAAATGGTAAACCGTTTGGGTTATGTAGTGCTTCATTTAATAAATGGAGAGTTTGAATAGGACCACATGCATATTTGATATCCCGGCTCTATGGTCCTAGCTCTTGCACTGCTTTGGAGTCTTTGACGAGCCTCAGAAAGCCGGAGCCTTGTCTGGTGTTTCTGGTGTTCTCACTACTAATTCATGAAGCCCACTTGTGGCCCATCCTACCAGGCCTCGACAATCCCGTTCTCCCTCTCCCTCTCGCTCTCTCTCTTCCTCTCTCTCTCTCTCATACCCATACCCATACTGTGAATCACAACCCAGAAAAAAGCAGTTTGGAATTGATCTGACGATTAAGGTGGTGCAGACTAACTTCAAATGTTAGTTTGAAGAGTTCCAAAAGTTAGTTTTTGTCAATGCGAACTGCGAAGCTCATTATTGGACAGCACAACTGTGGTTGGGACTAGTCTGCGATTCATCCCAGTCTGTTGAGGTTCTGAGAGGTTATTTTAACCATCTATTCCAAATGAAGAAACATCTACTCTCGAGAAAGCAAACTTCCAAGTTTTCCTAAGATCATCTTGCAAGCATGAACAAACCCCACTTCAATGTCCTCACAATGTTTGCTGTTATCTTCCCCTTTGCAAATTTGGATACAGTGTATTTATATATTTTTATTTCATCCCCAATCACACTGCGAACTTCTTCTGTAACACCCTAATAAATATGTTTCTGGTAGAAGGTTGCATACTTGTTCAGATACAGTACTGTGCAGCGTCAGGGGAAATCTTTCTTGATTGAGAATTATATTTACAGTCTAGATAATGAAATGCCTTGAGTCCCTAAGATCCCCATCCACTCTAGACTGACAGGTCTTCTTCCTGAGAGTGCCAGAATTAAGACTGAGGGGTGAATTACCAAGTGTGATGTATTGGATTCATTGTTACCCAATTTCCATACATCTTCATTATAAGGCCCTTATTGAATGGATGGATCAGGCAGACTGGCATGTGCTCCGTTTGGAGGCTTGAAGATACATTTGTGGTGATGCTGATTTAGAGGAATGACTAGTTGGCTTTCCCTTTTCCAATAAGTCTCATCTGTCTATCATTTGGGAGATGATGGTTGCAGATTATGGTTGCAATAGGTGCGATGATAATGTGGTTGCAGGTGGATAAGGAAATGGAGATGAGAAAGAGGACCCTCCCTGTCAAACATGCCATATTAAACAGACAGTCTCAGAGGAGGGAGGTATATCAATTGACATTTCCTGTTTCTATTTATTTTACTCCTGGGTGGCGAACAACTTTAATGAATTCCAGTTTCATTAAACATCGCATGTAACAAAGAAAGGAAATATTTGAATATGTTGATACGCCCATGCCATTCATCATCGTTATAGCTGTTTATGGAGAGTAGAGACCAGGCGTTGGTGGGAGCAACCCAATTATCCCTGACTGCTCCATAACAAACCGTGATAACGAACTTGAAAGAGCTGTCACTTTATCGAGTAAGTAGCACAAAATCAAAAACGTATTTGAAAGATGAATATTCCAAAGAACGCGTCTGGGGGGCTTCTTAATGAGAGTAAATGCGATATGAAAATAGATCAAATAACATCCCACATGACGGAAGTCACTCCTTGTCACCGTTGAAGAAGATAAAAACCTGCTGCATAAAACCAAGTGGTACACTCTTTATTGAGTTCAATAATGTTCTGCCCTGTTGTTTTGTTTTCCATGTTGTGGGTAATCTGGGTATGTATGTATGTGTGTGTACAGTATGTCTGTACAGAATATGTGTGCGTGTGCATGTGTGTGTGTGTGTGCTTGTCCGTGAGTCCGTCCGTGTGTTTGTGTATGTTGGGACATGCTAACTACACATTAGCAGTAATTAGTATTCCTCCTGTTGTAGCCCTCCACAAATGAAGCCACATCGGCCTGGATTGTTTGGTCCAGGCTGTACCCACCCCAGATGTCGCAACTGCTAAGAATTAATGTGGATTAACGTGACGACAGAGGAATGCTAATGTTATCTACCGCCTGCTCCTGACGGCCAGACAATTTAATTGCCCTGAAAAAAAGTATAAAAAATGTAATTCGTAATTTCATATTTATCATAATAGCCTCTGGCTGTGAGGGAGAAAAAAAACGGAAACACTGTTTTTCCCGCCCTTTGCCCTCGTTAGAACTCTCTTGGCTGCTCCGGCATCTCCTGATTACGAACAGTGGCTACCTTGGCGCGCAACTTCATTAAAATCTATTTAAATCAACTTCAACGGCAAAGTGCTCCTTCTTCCAGCATGTAAGAACGCAAAGTCTCTGGGAACATCATTAGAGAGTAGGACTCTGTATGTGTGTGTGTGTGTGTGTGTGTGTGTGTGAGTGTGTGGGTGGGTGGAGGGAGGTACTTACTCTAAGTTTGGATAACAAGCTCCTTCACAAGTGTCAACACCCCCAACCAATTGCATCCATGTTACAGTAATGCAGCTGACGGGCTGAGCGACTGCTTTGCCTGACGCCTTGATCGTGTTGTTTTGTTCCTGGGTTCAGCGGGCGCATTCACACTACAAAGTCCCTCCCGGTGCCCTCGGGGTAGACCCCACTGCCTGAGTCCCAGTAAATGTGTCACACACACAGGGAGAAGCCCCTCAAACAACACCACAGTGTCGACTCTTAAACACCCATTAACCAGGAAGTCAGCCTCTGAACTTGACTTAACCTCCTCACTCTCTCCAACATGTGTTCTTTGCCCAAAATTGATGGTTGGCAATCTTGTCAAACTTGTTTTATTTGAGCTTTTTATGTTGATGCAGAGTAGCAGTGCATTCTTAGGCAGTAATATTGCAGTAATATTGCAGTAACTCAGAGTCCAATGTGGTATGATGACTCAAGGCCAGATGCTCACTGGGAGGTACTTTGGACATGAATGCACAGAAGAGTCTGTGGTGCACAAGGAATATGCAGCCTGATATTGAAGTAGCTACTTATGCCACAATGTCCTCAATTTGTGTTGAAAAGGCCATTGCTGTGTCCTGACAGAGCCCTCTGGCTGGCATGCAATAATATGTGACCCGGACCCAATGGAAGCACTCTATAAAGCACTCTGTAAAGAATGTTACATTGGTGATGTTTATATTCATAGTATTGCTCTTCTCATAAATGATGACTGTTTTATGTATAATAATAATGATTATTATTATTATTATTATTATTGTTGTTGTTTTTTATTATTATCATTTTGTCTCTGTTCTTTGTTCAGGACACTGCTGGTCCAGGTGGAGCAGGGGAACTTTGGACGGGCCTTTGAGGAGTTCTGTCCTCACTTGCACCACTATACCACCTATGTGGACAACATCCAGAACGCCAGCAAGGTCCTTGGGGTAAGACGTCCGTGCCCCCCCAGCACATGTCATGTCACCTGTCTCTCTGTTATTAGATACTTAACTGTCCCCACTCCCCAGAGAGGAACATTAAGTTCACAGCCCATTGTTACAGAAAAATAACCCTAATGTCACAGCACAGCAACATCACATACATCACTCTAATGTTACTGTCTGAATATATTGGGTTTCCTTCTCCTGTGTGTTGATGGTGATTCAATTAGAACTCTTTCGGGAATGACTCTGTATCATTCAGATAACTGATGACTTCTCTCAATATTATTCATGGATAGGTTCGTGGATGTAGGCTGTGTAATCAATATACAGTAAATCTTTGAAATTAATTTCTTTGGCGAAACAAAATAGGAGTCCAAAAGACAACTTTTGTACCAAAGTTTCCCTCCACACACCCTCATTCTGGGCAGTTGGGCTATTAGCAGCAGGGTAATGCAGGCCCAGCTAAGAAACACGGCCTGTCTATATTTAGCATTTTGAAACATTTCACAAAATGGAGTCACCTTCTTGATTGGTGGATGACACCCACTCCTGAGCTGAAGGCCCCAGCGGTCCTATTAAGTCCAGCACTCCTCATCTCATTACGACTGACTTAAGTGGTGCAGCGGGCTCCATCATTTGGCCTAAAAAGTGCAATGGGGAATCTCTCAGCTAATTAGCATCTTCGCTCACAAGGTACCTGTTCCTCTAGCACATGGATGAGTGGCTGGCCTCAGTGGCCTGGCTGGCTTACTGATTCTTTCTCAGGGTGAATTCACCAGTTAGCTATGACATAGAAGGAAGGAGGAAATGCTGTGGCACTGTGGTTACATCACGTTTTAATGCCATTATTATGTCGGTCTTTAACAGAACACGAATGACTGAATGGTCACCAGGAAAGAGGTGAAATGTATACAGTTAGAACTGTGTGTGTGTGTGCGTGGAGCGTCTCTTTCAGCGGGGCCATGGCATCGCCCGCTAACATCTGCTCTTATTTGTCTACGGGAAGCCCTGAGCTGCACCAGATATTAATGTCTTAATTAAGAGGAAGGATCTGTCTGCAGCAAATGTACTGATCCGATTGATTAGGGACTGAGCCGCCCGAGTTAGCATTGATTCCTCCACCGGGTCTACATTGCTATAATTGCCTGAACATGGAGCCGCATGTTAGCGACGTTAGCCACGGACGCGTGACGCGCACCGGGGTGATCTGTCCCTCTTAAGCAAACAGTGACCCTCTCTGGCATGATGCTGTGACTTCACCCAAACAAGGTCTGGATTCCGGTTTGAATGTGCTTTTTCATCCAGTGTATTTGATGTTGTTTGAAAACAGTTTCACAGGGGTGCGAACTTGTCACTTTTTAGCCGCTTTGACCTCAAAATAGGTCAACAATTTTCATAAATGTTCTTTGTTTTCAGGCAAGTCATCTTTTTGGGCCATCACCAGTTTGCATCCCTGGTTTCAGTTGTGCAAATAAATGTGGCATGTATCGTGTAGATCAATATGAGAGTTTTCTATTAGAATGATATTGTAGTTTAGAGCTACAGTAACCTCCATAGCTTTCAGACAAAAAAGTCTGTTCAACCACTGTTCTCAGTTCAGTCTCTCTCATTACACCTCTTGCTCTTAAGGGATTCCTCTCACATTGTGCCCATCATTCAAGTGATTTAGAGTCTGTCTGCTTCACTGTGTCCGACTCCAGCAGCCAGAGGCATAATGGCAGGCTAAACAGCTGTGTCTGGTGTGAGCACACACAAGCATACACACACTCATTGACTCATTCAATCACACACACACACACACAGACTTGGCCACTAAGGTGAGGCAGCATCAGTGTGTATGCCACAGTGCTGTCTGTTATGAGTGAGGGAAGGATAGAGCACAGCTCTGCCCTGGTTGGCCTGTGTAAATACAGGAGCATTGCTTGTTTTGATGGCTTCCGCGGATGACAAGATAAGACTTTTTTTTTTTGCCCTCCAAATGTTGACACATACTCGTGTTGACATGATTTGTGAATGCATATTTAATGACAGAAGCTGCTTACCCCCCTTCCCCTCCACCTCCCCCCCCTTCCACGCTCCATCTTAACCGGCAACTGGAAGTAATGAGTGACAGGAAGGTGATTCGTGGGGTTTGTCAAGGGGAGTACGCTACGCACACAGAAAGTGACATGAGATTGAGCGGTTGTCGCGGGTTGTGTCATGTACCATCAGTACCAGTGACTGGGAGCTAATGTCATTAGGAGATGGAGGTGGAGATAGGCATGATGAAGCACAGTGCTGCAAAACATGTTTTCCTTTCCACGTTGTCCGTTGTTTCAGCACTGCCACAGCGACTGTGGTGGCTGCATACAATCAGTGAGCTTCATTGATATGAATTATTAAATGACTGCCAAAGCAGACATAAAATGGAAAGTATGAGTAAAAAAGTATAACGGCAGAAAAAAATAAATCTTCGTCTCTTGTCTAACACCACAGCTGCAGATGAAGAAGAACAAGGCCTTCAGACGTTTCAAGAAGCTGCAAGAATCCAGGCGAGAGTTTCGCAACTGCAAACTGGAGGACCTGCTCCCACTGCCCATCCAGCGTATCCAACAGTAGGTTTTCGGTGAAGATCGACACCGTACATACTACATCTACACCGTAAACATCTGAAGTGTCTTTGGATTCGCTGTCTTTTTGATTGACTGTCAAGTTAGCTGGTACACATACTGTACTGTAAGCCTTTACCTTTTCCCTTCACAAGCTTCTCTCACCTTCTCAGGGTCACTACTGGATATGGAAGTAGCGTTCCGCTGAGGAGAACACGTCCGCTAGGCGGGTCGTGGTTTTCCATGCTTGAATTCTCCGTTTCCCGTTTGTGTTGTTTGTTCGCCAGTCAACCGCTCCAGTGACAGATGTAATTATTATTTGATGTAACGCCCGTGTAAGCACTCAGACTGTCCAAGAACTGTCAAAAATCCCCTTTTGACAACCACCCTGTTTTTGTTGACGGTAATTTCATGCGGTCTTGAACCCAGTCGTTAATTAGTGAGAACATGAGAAGAAAATGGGCCGAAACACGCGTATGAACGTCGGGAGATGCGCCGACATTGGTTTATCAAGCTGGTCGGTTGTCTCTTAATTAATCTTGTCTTCTCCGCGTTCTATATATATACAGTACCAGTCAAAAGTTTGGACACACTTCCCCATTCAATATATGTTTGTGTAAAGTAAGCTCTTAACACAAACTGTCAATCCATCAAGCGAAAGAAAATATTGTTTTCACCTCAACATCTGTTGCATCCACTATACCCAGTGCATGTTGAGTTAGGTTTCTATTTTATGTTTAGATCGATCTCACACACATGTTTCTCTCTTTATTCCTGTGCATGCCCAGAGAGATCAATAGCTTTAGTCGCCCACCCAACACACACACACACACACACACACACCTCTCATCGTTTGAGGAAATACAGCACTTTTATATCAAACTCGGCCAGGCTATGCGTAACAGTACTATTTTCTCCAGACCTGCCTTGATCTGCAGCGCGGCCATCTCCCATTGTTCTCCATTGATTCCCGGGCTCTCCTCAGTGAAACTCTGGAGGCTCCGGGGACATGCCTAATTGTATGATGATCTTAAGTGGCTGAGCCCAAGTGTTGCAGATAATCAGGAAGGCTCGGCGCCCGGCACCTTGTACCACGGCTCCCACAGCTGGGAACAGGAGGAAATTGTTGTCACTTATCGCCGTTCAAGGATGATGGATGGCGACCACAGGGCTGGAGTATGGATACTTAAGGTGCTGCATGGGGGAGAAATAAAATCATTGGCTTTATTAAGTGGCATTCACTGGCGCGGGCTGGCTGAGAGCCATCTGCTCTCCCCAGAGTTTACGGTTATGACAGTGATGGGGTCTGGAGTTGATTGGGACTTGTGTGAATAGGACATCTCTCTGGCTGCATTACCCGTGTTCGTGGCGATAATAGAGATGAAGCTCTCAAAGAGACGGTCGTCGCCCGAGACCTCGAGGCAGCGGCTTTGGGTTGACCGCCATGTTATGCCGTGTGTGGGTTGGGGGGCGCTGTACAGTTTGTAACTGTTTCAATACATTTTTTAAAATCTATTAGATTTTTGTCGTCATATAAATATACGTGATCCAATAGCAACAGTGTCAAGGCACGTTTTTGACTTTCATGACGTTCACGTCACGTGTCACCTAGATTGATGCGTGCACTGCACTTTAATTTACTGTATGCCAGAGTGTCCTTGCTTTCTGAAGACTAATTGCATATATCTTTATCTATATCTATTTGAAAATCTTGGGTGTGTATACCTGTATTAGTTATTCAGTTATATGCTGGTAAAGCAACTGCAGACACCCAAACAAACCTGCAGCGCTTCAATGCTGGTGTAGACCGGAATAAACTCAAATCTCTTTCCGTCAATCATATTTTCCAGAGACTTTCAGCTATATATAGTATATATTGATAGCGAAATATATCTAGTATTGATAATCTGGCTCCAAGGTAATTATCACTATGTGCAAAGAATTGTTGAGAATGTGCTTATTTAGTGCAAGAAAGGTCAAATAGAACGAGGCTTTAATAATAATGTATCCTTTATACATTATTATGACAAGGCAAATACTTAATAGAGATGTTACATTCTGAGAGAGAGAGAGAGAGAGAGAGAGAGAGAGAGAGAGAGAGAGAGAGAGAGAGAGAGAGAGAGAGAGAGAGAGAGAGAGAGAGAGAGAGAGAGAGAGAGAGAGAGAGAGAGAGAGAGAGAGACACTGACTGACTGACTGACGAGAAATAACTACTGACCTCTGCTTTTATACCATCCTAAAAACCACAGTATTTAAATTAGGAGCTGTTGATAAGCACCCATCATACATCTTATTGGAACTGAACTGATGACATCACAGTTTTGACACCTCCAAACATTCCATAATAATAACTTAAATAACTTTTTATTTGTATAGAGCTTTTCCTGCAAACGTTGCAGCTCAAAGTGCTCCAATCATTATATAATCATAATTGTATTATTTAGTCATTTAAAGGCAGTATTAAAAAGATGGGTTTTTAGTCTTGACTTGAACATATTTGGTGAGGTTGCATCCCTAATGTCCCAACAACTCACATAGAACTCACAGCTCACACCCTTCCATGGATGGTAAATTTAAGACAATGGAAATGTTCACTCTTCAATGGTATTGTAATATTTGGCTGCTCAATGTGCTTCTACCGTAATATAATTTAATATTCTTAATTAGTTCACTTCACCCATTATTCTAGAATAATTAGCATTTTCAGCTATGCATCACGTTTATTAAAAAAAAGTTTATAAAAAAAAAGTAAATAAATACAAATAAAAGATCTTACGTTGGCCAGACTGCTTTAATGATTATTTGCATAACGATCTATTGACACTACAAATTCTGTGTGTGTGGGTGTGTCTTTGTGCTGTAGCAGGAACAGCCATAAGGTCATTGCCATGGTTCCTAGATTTTGCATTGGCCTTGCTTTTGTCCTGTATTTGTGAGAAGTCGGTTTAAAAGTGATTGCCAATGTGTTGTGACAGGACTTCAGATGGCTTCCTCTATACCAAGTGCTTATTGCTGTTGGCAATGGGGTCAGAAGGTCATCGTTTTTGATTAAATTTCTTCTTCTTTGCTTCTCTTCGTTGATGCTAGTAGTGCAATTTAAAACGGGCATTTAGTGCCATCAGTCGTGAGTCAGAAGTTCATTGCCACGGTGTGTGTTCTATGTAATTACATAGTGAGACTTTGAGAAGAGCTCATGTCTCCAAGGTGAACCGTAAGTCGTTGTTGATGCTGTTGTTAATGCAGTTGGTACGTTTACTTTCACCGAAAAAGTGCTGTCCTTCACTCTGAAACCTCAGATTCTTTAGAATCTCATCAGTCATGTAGGCTAGTAATGACCCTGCTATGAAATGCTTTAGAACATTTAGTTCCTATATAATAAATGTTACTACCGCCCTGTTCAAATTGATATTCTGATTTCGCAATCAACTTACAGAACACAATAATGAATGTGGCACCAATACTTTTGTAGTTAAACTAAACAGTGTCTTACATTATCCACATATGCAGCAAGTCCCATTCTCTTTCAGCAAATCCTCGCTTCTCAACCGTTTACAGAGAGAGATAAGCTTCTCTTTGCGATTATTTTATATAACATTTTAATTGCTGAAGTTTTTGAGAGTAGAGTATCTCTGCACACTGCCTCGCAGTACTACGGGATGTGCCTTCCTCTTTCTTTTGAAGCTATTAAAGTTGAGTAATTATGCACAAGCCTATGCCGTGTTCACTAACCCATGCAAAAGCCTGACAGTGCCTGTTGTCTCTTAATTAGAAATTTGAATCCTTAATGCACGTATTTAAAGGAAAATAATTAGACAGATATTTCCTCCCTCTCTTCTTCTTTACTGACGTGTGTAAGTGCCCGAATGACCCAACATGTCTGCCGGGAAAGAGAAAAAAAAGGGGGAAAAAACAAGGAGCGCATATCATCTGCATATTACAAAGGAATTAGCAAGCCGTGGCAGCCGCATCCCCCTAACTAGGCCACCGCATGCTTTCTAATACTACGTTCTTCTTCATTAGAGTATCTGAACTGTTATAAATACGGTTCCGATTACGTTATTGTCTCGTTATCTTCTCTTTGCTTTGCCGCTAATGAGCGGGACAGGGCGGTTAAACGAGCGAGTTCCGTTTACATTATTTGGAATGTGCCGCAATAATGCTCATTAGGGGTGCTCCCTTTTTGTTCCCCAGTCGCTTTAATTAGGTTTTCTTCACCCCTCCTTAATAAGGACGAGGGCATCCGCAGCTGATAAAGCCTGTAATGTATTTGTTATTACAAGACGAGACAAGAAGAAAAATAAGTGAAATTATTTCTCTTTTAAGTGTCTCTTCATTGAAGGCGGCTTAATTGGAGCTTGTTCGGTTTCCCTTTCATTGCTAATGAGTAATACAGTACAACAGTGTTGCTCTTTCCTCCCCTCTCGTTGGGGAAGGCTTGCCGGTACGCTAACTCGGCAGTTCGGCTCTGCCGCTTTGCGATTAGTTGCATTCAATGTTCAGAAGGAGTTTCTGTCTGTAATTTTAGTCCACTGGACTGACCTTCCTGGTATTGGGCTTGACCTAATGATTGATCCGTTCATTAGTCTACACCAGCTTCATGTGTCCAAAGCCCTTACTGCATCGGAAAGCAAGACCTAACTTTGATTTCAACCTTGAGTTGCATTAAGCAGTAGAGTAGACCAATAAACTAAATTGTCAATGAAATCACAGTCTATGTGACATGAACATTGATGTTGCAGGATTCCCGATGCTTTCATTTGAATTATGCAGAATCATGCCGATTCATTTAGGATCAGGGAATCTAATGAAAAACCAAAAAGACCCCAGGTGGTTGCTGCAAAAGAGAAGATGTTCTCAGTCAATTTACTGGTAAATTAAGCGTTAAATAACATGTTCTATAACATGCAGTACCAGAAGTTCCTATTAAACACTGAATAGTTTTTGTTTCATTTTATTTACTGACTATTTATTGACTCTTTATTGAGATTGGAAATCTATTTTGCATGGTTGCTCTGGCAAGAGAGTGGCTAGTCGTCAGATCGCTCCTAAACAGAAAGATACTGTCAGTATTACAAATAAGGAAGTGGCTAGGAATAACAACTCAGCTGTATACACAGCTCCTCTGTTATCACTCTCCCCTGCACAGTGCACATGCTCACACACACACACACACACACACACACACACACACACACACACACATCACTCATCCCCACTCCACTGCCATCCAATGGGAGAAGTGCAAAAGGGGGGATACGGCACTCAGTGCGCTAGCATCACTAATGGCCTCTCTGGCACCTGTGTGTCTCTAAAAACAAGCCCAGACTGCACAAAGAGTAGGACTCTGAGAGACTAGGGGGGGGGGGAGGCGGGGGAGACAGACACAGCGGAAATCAATGTCAATTGTCAATGCACTTCAAGGTCACGTTGTCCTTCCCAACTGCAGGATAAAGATTTCTGAGAAAGCTGCTCTTCTCCACAACTACTTTTTAGAGGGAGATTGAAGAGGGGAGGGGACGGTAAGTAAGAGAGGGAGGGAGGGAGGGGAGGAAGATGGGTGAGAGGCTACTTTAATGTTCCCTTATGGATCATACTGCACCTATACTGCACTATGACATGGACATCAGCTTTCAATATGCCTCTGTTGATCACAGTCACACTCTGCCACCTCTATATATCTGTGTAGTAACGCTCTCATTCCTCCACAGACAACGTTGGTGTTGGAGTTTATAGTGCATTAGTAAAGGCTTTGTAAACGCAATGTGTGTTATTACACAAGTGGATTGTGTCGTTCACTGTTCCTGGTTTCACTTTGTGTAACAACACAAACCATTGAAGCCCATGCTAGTACTGTACAATGCTGTTCCTAGAGTCATTACAGAGTCAGGCCTACCGGGTAGGCCTGTACTGTAGGAGCAACTAGCAACGTGTCATCTCCGCAAGCAACACTTTGTTCCTGAAGTCTTTGACCATTGTCATTGTCATTGTCGTCATTTGGATTAATGTTAGCTCTTAGAGGTATGGGGGTTTTGAGCAAAAGAGTCCTTGTGTTGCTGTTTCTGTTTACTGCCCCATATAACCCATCTTTGTTTAACCACCAGCTTGAGCAGCTGTGACAACACTTTTGTTTTGATTTGTGTTCACTCAGATGAAACAAAGAAACACGATTCTAAACTCCTATAATGAACCAGCTCAGTTCCAAAGCTCCCCTCAGTCTAAGCTCTTAATGTGAAGGCTTTTGGCTGATCCTCTCTCCACCGTCCTGAATAAAGAACGATACAAACCCCTCCTTTCTCTCCGTTTCACTGTGGAACAATAGCACATCACTTGTTTTCATCATCTCAGAGAAAGGAGAAGGGGAATGAAAGAGAGAGAGAGGAAGGAGAGAGAAAGTGAATGTGAGAGAGAGACTAAATAGGAAGGTTCTTCTTCTCCCTCTCATCCAAACTCTCCTTCTCTAGGTCGTAGTCTCTCAGCCCTACCTAAGAAATCGTTATAAGTGGAGTTTAAAGTCAGTGCAGCGGGAGCAGGAGTGTCTCTCCGACTACACAGTGCTCTCACACACACACACACACACACACACACACACACACTACTGTCGCTGTTCACAAGTGACAGGTGACACAGCCTCGGCTGGTATTTACACTTCTACATGGCTGCAGGAGGCCCGAGGCGGTGACACTCTTCCCCTCTCGGCTCTCCCCCAATTAGGAGAGAGCCTCTGTGCCGCAGCTTAACCGGTGCTCCCTGGGAACGACGGGAACGGCAGTACTTACACTCAACTTTTTGCCCTCAGGGATTAGAAAAAGTCTGGCATTTGAAATGGAAATGGAGCACCGTGGGTGACAGTTGTATTTTCAAATGTAGGTACTGTTGCACCAAAAGCAGTGTAGCAGCATCTGCAAACGTTCAGGGAAGAAGTCATACCTTAAACAAGCAAGACGGGTACTGTATGTCAATGATGATTTCTACTTGGGTTTCTTTTACTTTTGGCTTTACGATTGTTGTTAGGAAGTTCCCAAATAGTTTCAGGCCCAGGGAAAACCTAATCTAGACGGCGAAATCTTTAGGGGCCGGTTTCACAGACAAGGCTTAAGCCTAGTCCTGGACTAAATCACACTTTCAATGTAAAATCTCCATTGAAGATGTTTTTTAGTCTAGGATTAGGCTTAAGCCTTGTCTGTGAAACCGGCCCTACATTCTTTACTTTTTTTTTTAACATTTCAGGTGCATTATGTAAATGTGTGTCTGCAGTTCTGACGGAGACGTGGTTTCTGCAACGAAGACGGGTTATAATATGATCAGGTCTCAGGAGCCGCGTTGGGATAGAATTTTTTTGGGAGTGCTTTATTATTAAGAAGAGGCCATTGATGCTTTGAGAGTGGTTTGGAATGATGGGTACTGTAAGTGAGCTCATCATCTTTTGCTTTTAGCGCAAACAAAAAAAGAATTTCTGTTCTATATCACTTCATGTTGAAGCCTGTTTCCATGGCGAGAGGCCTATATTTGTCCTGTTGTTCTTCTTCGGCGTATGGGTGGTTGTTTTCCTCTCCACTCCACCAGGCACGGGGCAGAGGGGCTACCCTTTTACCACCTATCACCATCTCTATTCTGTCAGGTTTTTTTGGTTTTTGTCATTTTTTGGTCATCAGAATTGTATTTGGGGCTTAAACAGTCAGTCACTGTACTTGGGAGACAATACAAGCACATGAAAGGCTCCTGTGTGGTCCATTGAAGCTCCTGTGTGGTCGTGTATGTCTGCTGGACAGAAAGATGCATCCCCGCTTCCCTCTGAAACTCTCTCTTCTTGGTTTACTGCTGTGAGTTCCACTCGGGTTGACTGAGGTGCATTTTGCCAAGTCCTCGAGACATGTCTGTTGCTTTCTGCGTCTAGTTTTTGCGCTGACAGGATATTATTATTGTTTGGAGAGGATGGCAAAGAGCATGCTGATTAACGTCTTACTTCCTCCCGCAGACGTCTGGCTGCATAAATAACGTTTTATCGAAATGACAAGGCCCGTCGGATATGCTTACACCAACTTTTTGTTGTCGTGGTTGGTGTTGTTACTTTCCGTCTCTGTGTGTTTATATTTAGACACGCAGTACAAATTGACCTTGTTTATTTTCTTTCTTTTCTCAGGTACAAGCATTTCTTACGCGACCTGACGGAGAACACTAGTCCAGACAACCCGGAGTTCCAACAGCTTTCAAGTAAGTGTCTTTCCCTTCCCTCGCGCAGGCTAGCTCAACAACCGTCGTGTTATCTTTCAAGGGAAAATATTTATGGATTAACCTAGCCACGTTTCGAGAGCCTTTATTGTCTGGGGCTGCAACACTCACATATTTGCACGCGTGTGAAGCTGAGGTTGATGTCGCTGTCACCTAGTTTTGATGCGCACCTCTTTCCCATTCTGAGTTTGTCAGTATTGTTCCAGGGTTGTCAGCACTGAGGACCTAACAACAAGTGAAATCGTTGTGATGATGACGATGATGTGCTTTGCGTCGTTCGTCACAAAGGCTTTTGCTCATTTTAAGTGCAGCTCCCTTCAAGCCTCCCTGACAGGCGAACTCACACATGTAAGAAACTAAAGACACAGTACAGTACCAGGGGAGGCTGGTGGAGGCAGAACTCAGAGTTTGATACCATTCCTCATTCCTTGCCATGCAACGACAATGAGCCCGTCCTCCGATTTCTACCTCCGTCAGCCTCCCATGTACAGTACAGGCGGGTAGAAGATGGTGGCTACTCTACGACTAAAAACCCATCTTTTTAATATTGCCTTTAAATGACTAAATAATTAAATTATGATTATATAATGGAGAACTTTGAGCTGCAACGTTTGCAAGAAAATTGCTATACAAATAAAAGTTGTTATTATTATTACTCTACTCCTCCATTTAAGAAATGAAATCATATACAGCAATAGGGTGCGCAGACAACACGATACACCACTAGGCAGGGGAGGCTGGTGGAGGTAGACAACACTATACACCGCTAGGCAGGGGAGGCTAGGGGGGGTAGACATCGGAGGACAGGGCTCATTGTAATGTGTGCCTGTCTGCCTCCACCAGCCTCCCCCAATACTAGCCAAGTTTTGTGAAAGTAAAAAGATGGTGGTCGCTATCTTCATTTGAGGAACAAAGAACAATGCTCTCCCTCCCTTTCATCACTCATTTGTTGTTATTGTCACAGCAGAGAGGAGGCTGGAGGAGGATGAAAGCATGGCAAAGCTCAACGTGAGTAAGTTCTCGATGTGGATTTTGACGTAATTAATTGGGACCAGATCAGAGGATATTAAGCGGCGATATATTAATAAATAAAATCTTCCAACATCAACAGAGCCCGATAATGACTAATCTCAATCGTCAAATAAACAGCAAATCCGACTTAAGCGCAAATGCACACAAGGAATTATTTATGTGTATCAATTAAAGTCTCATTGGTTGCGTGCTGCTTTTGCTTACAAATTAAAACAGCCCCTGACTCTAAGATGAAGGTACACATCGAAATGTGCTCCTCCAACGCCTCATCCTCCTCTCATTAGAGTTCCTTTTTTAAACTCCTAGCTTTTTATGAAGGGGGGGGGGGGGGGGGCGGTGGAAACTTTCCGTGCTTAGCTTGGTTGTATTGTAAAGGGAATTATTTAAAAAGAAACCCCAGACAAATCACATTGTATCTGATTAAGCAAACTAGCAAGAGAGAATCGCAAGAGGCTTTGTTGTTGTTTTCATTTTTCTCTTGTTATGTTGCTCTGTTTTTGTTTTCTTTTGTTATCTTTGTCTGTATTATTATACTTTTTTTTTACATCACTATCTCATATTTGTATATGCATTTCGTTTCGGACGGCATGGTTTTTAATTGTTATAATTGGTACTTCAAGAGGTTGTGTGTGTGTATGTGTGTATGTGTGTGTGTATGTGTGTGTCTCACACTGTGTACTTCTGCCTGCTTTACAACCCACCACGATACATTGGAACACCCCCGACAGACTCAGTCAAAGATTCATTTACAAAAGTTAACAATGTCATGCTCCTCTAACAAAGTGCTTTTTAAACATTCTTGATAGATGAAATAAAGATGGTGAAAACGCAGAGGAAGATGTCTTCAGAATGTGTAATGGGTTAGTTCCATTATTAATGTGCTGGGCAGAGTCGGGCTGAGCCAAGCTGAAGCATGCTGTAATTAGGGAGTTGTTGTTTAAAACATTGCCTTTTTTTTTTTTTTTTTTAAAGAGGCAATGGAAATATTCTGAATGCATAAAAGAGCCATCTCTACGCAGATGCTTTGTTTGGTTTACATTGTAATTGTTGTGGAGATAACCAAGCCAATTAGGCCATGATTATTTTATCATAGAGGAATCGCCCGGAGCATCATGTTCATAGACTGAAGCACTGCGCTTACTCCCAACAAGAGCAAAAAAAAAAACTTGAGCTTAGATTGGTTGAATTAGAATCCATTTGTTGTTATTTTGGATATGTTAGTGATGGGAATGTCTACAGCAATTATTATTACTTGCATGCTGTAATTGGAAGGTTCTGCCTAGCATTGATGATTCACTGCTTTGTCCACGACGCAGATTCTCACAGAGCGCTGTTTAAAGAATGTCTGTCGCAAGAATGTCTCTCTCTCTCCTCTCTCTCTCTCTCTCTCTCTCTCTCTCTCTCTCTGTGTGTCTCTCTCTCTCTCTCTCTCTGTGTGTCTCTCTTTCTCTCTCTCTCTCTCTTTCTTTCTCTCTCTCTCTCTCTCTCTCTCTCTCTCTCTCTCACTCTCTGTGTCTCTATTCAGCTGTGTCGTAAAGTTAGCAACCTAGTGACCAAAGATACCACAACCCTACTTTACAACCCCATAGGTGAGCTTGCTATAGTGCACCTGTCACGGGGCGGGGAAAGCCTTGTACAGGGACGGGATATATGTTAAGGTAAACAACAATGAGAGAGAAGGGTTTGTTTAACCAAATGAGTGCTGCCTATTCTAGAGGGGGGGCAGTTCAGTTGTTTGCACACAATTAGCTGCTGAGGGCCTTGCTAGTTAGTATGGGCCCGGCGCACTAAGGGTTACTGTGGGCCCTGTGGTGCAGACTATGAGAACTCTCATTAATATGGCTGTCCATGAGGCCATGCACACACACACACACACACACACACACACACACGACACACCCCACCCCTCTTCTCCCCTCGGCGGCAGATCCGACCCAATCAGGAGTGTTTTTGATGTTTTAATTCCCACACCCTGGGTCAGCTCTCTGCCGAGGGCTGATGATGAAATCAAACATGGGGATGTATGAATGCTGACGGTGCCCGGGACAAACACACACCCAGCATTAGCTCTAATCATGTATGCTAGGCTGTGTGTGTGTGTGTGTGTGTGTGTGTGTGTGTGTGTGTGTGTGTGTGTGTGTGTGCGTGTGTGTGTGTGGGGGGGGGGGGGACCCCTAGGCCGCATTTCATTGGTGACAATCTGTTAAATTTGCCATTGTGTTAATAGACCCGTAATGACATACTAAAATGCATGTCTGTGTAGTCGTTCATGGTTTACTGGGTTGATGGACGGACAGGTATACAAACTAAACAAACTGACACACACAGACATATACATGTCACATACTGTAGAAACTCTTAGATCACTCCCTCAGGGAAAAGTCTACACAATACATTACCCTGCATTCCTACCCATTTCCACATGCACACACACTCACACACACACACACACACACACACACACACACACCAAGTTCAAGTACATAGAGAGTCAGTCGGGGAGTGTGGTGTGTTTGAGTAATGCGTTCTGGCAGTGCCGAGGCTCATCTGTACACACATGCTGCAGGGGCAGTGAGGGCGGTCTCAGAGGTGTCCCAGCGTATCCAGGACAACGCCCGCAGCCATGAGAACCACCTGCAGCTGAGGCGGGTGCAGAAACTGCTGAAGGGGCGAAAGACCAAGGTGCTGGCTCCAGGTTAGTGCTTCTGATCAGCCATTCCTTTCATCTCATCTGAAGAGCTACCTCTCTCTCTCTCTCTCTCTCTCTCTCTCTCTGTCGTCTATGGGGACCTGGAGTGGAGGAGGAGGAGGACAGATGAAGTGCGGAAATGGGTTTAGTATGGAGAGAAGTTATATTTGATAGACACTTGACTTTATCGCATTTAATCCATGCAACATATTACATTTTCCAGGGTAAAATAATCGGATTTATTTTTTTGCATATCAAAATGGGCTAAATCTATCGATACATCTCTCTACACTAATTGGTGGGTGAGTGTGAGTGTGCCTTCCTCCTTTTCCCCTCCCTCTCTTTCATTCTGTCTTTGCTTCATTCTGTCTCTCTCTCTTCATCTCTCTCTCTCTCTCTCTACTTGTGGAGAAGTGGCCCTTTCTTCCTGCCCCCCCCCCCCCCCCCTGTTGTCTGTCCCATGAGAGATGCCCACGTGTGGAACAACAGAGAGACAGCCCTCCTCGTGCACCGCTCGGCCTGCCAATCTCCCCCAGGACCAATTAGAGCTGAGGCTCATCTTGTGGGCCGGCAGATGAAAAGGAAGCTGTGTGTGTGTGTGTGTGTGTGTGTGTGTGTGTGTGTGTGTGCGTGCGCGCGTTGGGGGGGGGGGGGGTGTTGGTGGTGTGTGTGTGTGTGTGTGTGTGTGTGTACACACGTGTATATGCACACTGTGCGTGTGTGTGTGTGTGTACAGAGGTGGTTGGGGGGGGGGGGGGGGGGCTACCGATGAATACCAAACTGAGCATCGGGCTCATCTCTCTCTAATGCGGATGTGGGACGTTTCAAAAGCTTCCTCTCATCCAAGTTCTCAGGCCCGAGCTCCCTTTCACCCAATAAGGCTCCAATCCCCTCAGACAAACTTCAGAGCTACCCAACCCCTCTCCCCCACCCTACCCCACACACACTCCCCTTCCCCCACACAGACCCACACACACCCTCCCCCCCCACCATCACCACCACCACTTCTAAAGTGGGTAAAAGAAAGCCCCTGCTTTTACAGATGAGAAGCGGCAGCGCCCCTGAAACATATTAAGTAGCTCTGTAGGAGATGAGGGGGGCGATCCTGAGACACGAAGCCTGAATCAATGGGACATCGATACGCCAGACAGTCTGGCTGTTCCCAGGGAGGCTTGTGTGGGCTACTGCAGCGCAGCGCGCTGGGCTGTCTGCGCCAACGGCCTCCTCAGGCCCCACTCTGGCACTCAGAGAGAGAGAGAGGGAGAGTAAAAGAGGAGGAAGAAAAAGAAGGAAAAAAAAGAGAGCGAGAGATTGAGAATGACATTGATCAAATGTCTCCGTGCACTTAAACTGCCCCTTAATGGTCTTATCAGACTGCATTATCCTTAACTGGCTACCAAACTATTGTTTTCTCTACTCAAAAAGACAGGCAAGTCACTTTTGAATATTGAGCAAATACATTTTACGCAATTCGGATAGGCTAAAGCAACTCTGGATAGGCTAAAGCAACTCTGGATAGGCTAATACAACTCTGGATAGGCTAAAACAACTCAGAAACGAGCGCTCCATATTCACGAATGACATAAAAGGACTAAAGCCTCTTCAGGTGAACAGGCTGACGCTGCGCTCCCCTACACCAGCGCCACCTGACACCAACGCCCTTTCACACTTCAATTTCCCTGGACTGGACACATCAGCCCGAGGCCCTTTGTAGTTCAACCTTTAGCCTACCTGGCCCGCCCCCGTCAGCCGCCACCCACACCGACCCCCCCCCCCCCCCCCCACGGTGCCGACCGGCTGGCCTTTGTAGCAGAGCAAAGGTGCTCTTTGACAGGGGAAGTTGAAATGCTGGACATGGAGAGGGGACGCTCACACTTCCTGCTCTTTGAACCCCAGGCAGCTCTTTGTGGTATGGCACAACACAGACAGAGGAGGGGGTGGAAGGGGGGGCGGGGGGGGGGGGGGGGGGGGGGAGCTGCCCTCTGGCTCGTGCCACTGGTCCTTGGCCCCGTTAGAACCAGCCCAAAGTCTATCAGGCTCTCTGCGTGTCTCTGGAGGCTAACGGAGGCCAACCTGTATTTGATGCAGTACCAATCCCTCATTCCGTTACATGCATCACAACGAGCCCGTCTCCCGATTTCTACCTCCACCAGCCTCCCCTGCTCCCCTACCTGCCTCTCCCTTCTCTGTGGTCTCATTCTGAGTGTTCTCCACTGTGCTGAGTGCTGGAGGTGGGTAGCTGTCTGAAGAAAGGTGTAGACAGGTTCAACAGGTACGCAGATGAAGGCAGAAAGCCTGTCGATCGATTGTTCTTTCAGTTTAACATAAGCGTCAAAGGTGTGTGCTTCCACAGAGCGCTGGCCTGCCTTTTTAAGTCAACTAAGATTCTACTCTCAATCCAACAAAGTCAATAATCACTATGTTTACATGCAGCCTAATCAGTTAATAGTATAGTAATAGGATAAACTGAATAAAACAGCTGTAATCAGAATAGAATGACTGTTGTTTGAATGACCTGTATTTGGGAATGGAAGGGCTGAGTTATATCTTTGATAAACATATATATTAGATTAGTTTATTAGGTCATATGAAGCATGTAAATGCTCAGACAGCATACTTGCCCAATCATAATAATCACATTTCTAATGCGCTTCAAAAGGCGTTTTTTTTTTTGACAAACGCATAATCAACGATATCGGCCGTCACATAGTCATATTTGTTCCTAACACTTTCCATAAGCGTGCACAATTTTGAGCGAAAGTCATCCTTTAAGTTCTGTTTCCATTCCGGGAGCACATCTTTAACCTCCAGGGCCCTATTATGCACTTCATCAATAAGACGAGGCGGTAGATCTAAACTTAAGACGTGGAGGCGTGGTCAAGGCCACTTTGCTATTATGCGTGCGGTAGTGGGCGCCTAAAACCCGGTGCTAAGCAAAGAAATTAGTCATGGGTGTGTTTTGGGCGTCTTCTCAATCAACCCAATCAGCGTGCCAGGTGCCATTCCCTTTAAGAACCGGCTGCGTTGAGTCTTTAGCGCTATGCTATTATGGAAGTCCTAAGAAGGAGGTCAGCGCGCTTCTCTGCAGAAGAAAGTAACAAGCTCGTGCATGATGTCAGTTACTGCCTGACGGGTGAAGCGCAGCTCATACAAGCATTGCTGCTCTGTAAACAGAATAAAAGAATATATATATAGGCTATATTATACATATTTTAATAATAGGCTATACTATAATTGTAATTGCAATATATTATAGCATTATTAACAGTTGGATCACCAATTGAAAGCGCTAAAATGCTTAGATCACGAATCCAGGATTGATTTGAGATTTGGCCTATGTCAGCCCGAGGTAACACAGTCGTTGCCGGTATATGCGCTCGGCGCGCCGTCTTCGTCTATCATAATTCCTTCCTAGGATATATTCCATTGTTCTCTCTCTCTCTGGCTTAACATTTGCCAGTGGTGGCATTTATACTGTGACCGTAATTGACGTCTTGCCGTGGAGCCACGTGCGTGTTCATGTGTGCCCACATGCATGCGCAAACCGCGGAGGCGCGCTCGTGTTTCAAAACGTGCATGAAGTCTAAACTTAAGAACTTTTCAAACCACTTCTTAGCGCTAGGAGCAAAGTCAGATCGCATAATAGCAGGGGCGCCTAGTGCACTTCATTAACATAATGAACACTCCCACAATGAGCAATATATGCACGGGAGTTTTACGTCTTATGTGTGGGCGCCTATCGACACCTGCATAATAGCAGTAGCGTGTATGAAGCGCATAATAAGGGTGGCGGTAGGTCTTAACCTGGCGGTGCGTCTTAATTAAGACTTAAGACGGCAAGTTAAGAAGTGCATAATAGGGCCCCCAGTCTTCCCAATGATCGAGAGAGAGGATTTGTTGTTTTTCTGTCAAATTAGCAAAACAAAAGAAGATGAACACAAGCAGTACAAATCATATTAAAAAAGAAACATTTGGTTTGTTTGTATCGCGAAAAGGCTGCTGTGTAAGACAGAAACGCCTTGATTCAGATTATATGTTAAGACATGTAAACAGTTACCTCAAACACATGTTACCTCAGACATGTAAACAGTTACCTCAAACACATGTTACCTCAGACATGTAAACAGTTACCTCAAACACAAATGTTACCTCAGACATGTAAACAGTTACCTCAAACACAAATGTTACATCAGACATGTAAACAGTTACCTCAAACACAAATGTTACCTCAGACATGTAAACAGTTACCTCAAACACAAATGTTACCTCAGACATGTAAACAGTTACCTCAAACACACATGTTACCTCAGACATGTAAACAGTTACCTCAAACACACATGTTACCTCAAACACACACGTTACCTCAGACATGTAAACAGTTACCTCAAACACACATGTTACCTCAGACATGTAAACAGTTACCTCAAACACACATGTTACCTCAGACATGTAAACAGTTACCTCAAACACACATGTTACCTCAAACATGTAAACAGTTACCTCCAAAAGGCTACTTGAATCTGCGACCATTATGAAACGGTTCTTTCGGAATGTTCGCTCTGAATAATTGAACTCGTTCTTAATGGCCAAATAGAGTCAGTGCCTCTGGCATGAAACGGAAACTCATAGCTTCTCTGATTTGTCTCGACTATCTAGAAGAGAGTGTGCGTGTGTGTGTGTGTGTGTGTGTGTGTGTGTGTGTGTGTGTGTGTGGCTGTCAGCTATATCTCTGTTGATTGGCTGTTGGCTGCAGTATCTCTGTTGCTGGATTGAACTTGTGACCACATGGCCTTTCCAGAGTGCTGGAACCCCCCCCCCCCCATCAGTGGTGGACATTACACTCTCAGCCAGTGAGAAGGACTCTAACTGGGGTGTGTTGAACTGAACGCAACCAGTCCAATCTCTACACAACACCTGAGAGAGTCACGCAGTGTCACATCAATGTTTTCCCATATTAAACCCATGGCATTTTAAAAGCAATTTGACCCCTGCTTGGGCCCTCTACTAATCACAGTGGGGTTGTCTGTAGCTGAAAAATGTCCTCTCAGAGCCCCACAGCTACGGCTGTTCACTGGAGCCGTGATCACAGGGTACTGGGGCAATTAAAAAACCTGGGCCCAAGCTGAATTCCATCTTATCTATCCAAATGTCAGCCTCTCGTTTATTAGCCATCATACGGGCTGCCAATCACCGAGAGATGAGAGTCTCCTTCACACCTACCCTCCCTCCCTCCCTCTCTCTTTCTCTTTCTCTCTCTCTCATTCCTGCTTAGCTGTAAACGTGCAAATATTTTCCCAGTGTTCGGCAGGTTAGATCCCTGTTTAATTCTGACTCTCTCTCTCTCTCACTCTCCCCCACTCTGTTCTTCTGAAATCTCCATTTAATTCTCTCTCTCTCTCTCTCTCTCTCTCTCTCTCTCTCTGTCGTATTCCCTCTCTCTTCCCTACCTCTAGTTAAATGGGTCTGTTTATCTCTTCCTCTCTGTTGTCAGTCATTTCCAGAATTAGATCTGCTCTATTTGAATGACTTGTTATGATTGAATTATTGACAAGGCAATTAAAACATGTTCCACAAAGTAATTAAAGAATAACAAAACAAGACACCCAGGTTCTTGACCCTTAACTAAAAATGTTATCTGCCTGATTGCCTCTTTCTCTCTCTCTCTCTCCCTCTCTCTCTCTCTCCCTCCCTCCCCCCTCGCTCTCTCTCTCTCTCTCTCTCTTCCGCCCTCCAGGGAGGTGGTACATCCGTGAGGGCTGGCTGAGGACAGTGCCCCCTAAAGGTGCCGAGACCAAGCCTAAGATGTTCTTCCTGTGCTCTGACGTACTGCTCCAGGCCAAGCCCTGCAGCTCCCTGAACCCCACCAATGGGGACAAGTTCACCTGCCAGCGGGCCTACCCCCTCAAGGACTGCACTGTGGACAAGGTGTTCGGACACACCAAGAGCCAGGGAGGCCTGCTCAGCGTGAGTCACAGACTGGGTGGAGGAGAGGACGAGAGCGGGGACGGGAGGGGGGGGGTTAGAGGAGAGGAGGAGAGAGGGGGGAGAGGAAATGGGGGTGGGCCAGTCAGACTAAAGCTCCCTTAGCTTGCATACATACACCAGGTGGAGAAACATCACCATCTGTTTACTGATTTATTGACACCAAACAGTATTTGCTGTTTATCCAGGTTTGTTTGATTTACAGTACGTCACTTTGGGTAGTATGTAAAACTACAGCCCTAAAAAAACTCCTTCCATACACTATCTACACACCACTGAGGTGCCGGTGAATGAAAATGTCATTTCTCTGGCTGTCAAGGAGTCCCCCCCCTCCCTCCCTTATCTCTCCCTCTCCTAATTACTTGAAAACCTCATTGAAGAAGCCAGAAGTTAAACTTTTAATGCCTCTCCTCTCTGCTTGATCCCTCTCCCAGGTCTCTGTACAGCTGCTGTGACAAATTGTCTCTAAATGATGTAGCTGCTGTCATGAAACATTCAGACAAATGAGTCGCGCGTCATTGAGCGAGTAACCAAACCGTTTACGCAACGAGTGTTTGGGGTGTGTGTGTGTGTGTGTGTGTGTGTGTGTGTGTGTGTGTGTGCGCGCGCGCCAGGTTATTAATATTAATTTGAGCTGATGGTGCGCTCAAAGTTCTCCTGTGATCCTAACCTGGCGTGGGGAACGCACCGGAAGGGACGTGATGTAACTGCTGTTTGGTGTGTTCAAAGGTTTATTGGGCAATTTTTTTACATTGCATTATTATCTGAACCAGAATATTTCCCAACCCATGTTGTGCATTTCAAATAACAAATCGTTCTTCACTGACCCGCCTGGCCCTGGGTAAAATAAAGGTGAAATGCAATTTTAAAAAATGGATACGTGATCGTTTCCACAGCACAGCAGGCCTGCAGAACATTGACAGCACAGACTTTGTGTCATCATACAATATCGACAGCTTCACTGATGTATCGGCATGACCAAGCCCAGGCAACTCCTCTGAGTTCAAAGTTCAATGGCGAGTGGATTAAAAAACGTCCTGTACCACCCCTCAAGTGACTAATGAAGCGGCCTTGGTGGAGGAGGGGGGGTACAGGGAGGGGGGGTACAGTCTGGGGAGGGTGTACCCCACGGGCCTGCCTGCCTGCCTGGTGAGAGGGAGTGACGGAGGGAGACAGGAGGGAAAGAAGCTCTCAGCTCGGCGCGCCATCAGATTAGGCCCGAGATCCATCTCTTCCTCTCCTCCAGTAAATACATCTTCCTCAAGCCTGTCTCCCCCCTCCCCCCCCCCATCCCTCTCCTCCCCTCCACCGGCCCGCTCCGCTCTGCGTTATCTAATGGCAGAAATGGCATTTCATTAGCTCCCTTATCCCGCCGAGGCCTGAATGCATACTCCACAGCATTAGGCGTAATTTCTCATAAGGACACATTATTGATCCAGGGCCCCGTACCTGGGCCGGAGGAAAAGGACTGTCAGCACACGGGAGCCCTCCTCCATCCAGGCCTTGAAGAATTAAAGACAAATTAAATTTGACACCTGTAAATGCCACGGCCAATCTGTATGCAAAGTTTGAATCGGAAGATTTTTCTTATGAAAATATCCTGCGTTTTTCTCACAGGAGAGGAGAAAGCAGACTTTTATTTCTGAATATCTATCTCTCTCTCTCTCCCTCTCTCTCCCTCTCTCTCTCTCTCTCTCTCTCTCTCTCTGCTCCCCTCCTCCTTTAATCTTTCTGTCCACCTCTCTGCCCTACCCTCCTGTCCGCTCTCTCTCTCTCTCTCTTCCTCTCCTCCCATCATCTCCCTCTCTTCCCCTCCTCTCTTCCTCTCCCCTCCCTGTCTGCGGCTGCCTCTCCTTTCCCCCTAATATCCCCTCACTACTTGAATATTATTCTGCATCCGTGACAGATTCCCTTTGATGTATAAATAATCAAGCTAAATTATGTGCAGCGAGGAGCTCCGTGCTCCCTCGTTCTTATTATACAAAGTAATTTCTACCTAAGAGGGTCAGATTTCCTGACAAATCCCTAATTACTGCGTCGCAATAGAAGTGGAATCTATTTGTGCATAAATCAACCCTCCTGTCCCCCAAGTGGCGAGCGCCTAATATCACGCGTCGCTCCATCCGGCCCCCGCTCACTGAACTCTGTAATTAGATAATACTTTTGATGATGGTACATTTGAAATCTTAATCCATTTAATATATAATGAGAGACACGTCTCGTCCCGCCCCCCCATCCCCCCCCCCCCCCATCCTCCATGTACATCCCTCACCCATACCAAATGAACCCCCCCCTCCCCCCTTCTCCATCCCTCCCTCCAAAACACCATTATTTTCCCCAGGTATGTCTGCACTCTGTCACCGTTCAGATTACGATCCTCTCCAAACAAAAGACGGAAGAAATTATCAATATGTCATCACCAACCTGGCAACCCGCTTCCTGCCTGGCCGCGGCAGCCTGGGTAAATGTGAAGAGGTCATTTAATATGTTGAAGGCCTAATTCTGATCCGCTCTAATAGCTTTCCTGTTGTAATTATCCCCCCGGTGTAAAAAAAAGCCCCCTTTTGTTTGGCCTTGTATGGGCTCCCGTTGGTCCGTTCTGACATGTGCCATCTCACACGTTAGTCTGTCTAATACGGACGAGAGACGCTAACGACTGTCGACTCAGGACGAGGCCTCCTGATATGAACCCTGCAGGGGGAGGGCAACACAGAACGGTGAAATAAAAATACACAAAACACGGAAACCTATAAACATATTCGTGTCACACTGTGATATATCGGCAGGGGTTCCGTAATATGTGTTTACGCCTCTTGAACGATGTGATGTTGTCCAGGGGAGGCTGGTGGAGGTAGAAATCGGATCGCGTGATATGAGGAATGGTGTCAAAACGCACCTGATGTTGACCTAAGACCAGTTTTGACAAGCTACATGTTTAATGGAGGAACTCAACTGACTTGGTTTTGACTGAAGGAAGTAGCTGGCCTGTTGTTGGTGGTGGTGGTGGTGGTGGTGGTTTCCACCACCCTACCCACCTCAACACAATCTGTTCTTTAGTGCTTGGCCTCTTCTCTCTCAGACTGTGTGATGTGTGGCCTCTCCACCCCCTCCCTTTCCCTCTACTCATACCGTCATTCTCCTCTCCTCCACCACCCCCCTTCCACCTCTCTCTTCTCCTCTCCACCCCCCCCCCTCCTTTTTTCTACTCATACCCTCATGTACAGAAATGTTGTCCTGCGAGGTCGAGCAAACACACACACACTCAGTGATATTTGCTGTCTGACATGCTGACACAAAGGGCTTTCTAACTGAGTGTAGGCTGCCCTCTGGTGGTCAGATGGGGTTGTTGCAGGAAGGAACCCCTTTCACTGGGCACTCGTACAACAGTATCACTGGCGGACTCAGGGAGGGGGCAGGGGGGGGCGACTGCCCCTCCTGGTGCCCCCACAGTTGAAAAACGTCTCCTTTAAGTGCCCTTTTGAGTTGCAAAAATGCCCTTTTGAGTGGCGAAAATGAGAGGATGTGCCCTATTGGTGCCCCTCCAATGGTCTAAATTTGACCATGTGCCCCCACAGTTGAAAAATGTCGCTCTAAAGTGCCCTTTTGAGTGGCAAAATTAGAGGATGTGCCCTATTGGCTGCCCTTCCAATGGTCTAAACTTGACCATGTGCACTGATGGGGTCCCATGTTGTGCAGTAGGTGCCATTTTTTTCTTTTCGCCCCTGCCCTTCAAACAGCCTGAGTCCGCCACTGAACAGTATAGCTTCATATGGCATAGATGTCACAGCAAAAGATGAGGGAAGTGTCCGGAATATTTAGAAGGCAACATATATTATTCTGACATACACTTACCACGTTTTCTTTTTCTGCCCTAATACAAGGGTTTAACATAATACCATAACAGGACCAATAGTTTATTTAATAGTATTTCATAGAGGAGGGTTAGTGTGCTTACAATGCTATAAGAACAGCTGCAGACAGACAGACACAGACAGACAGACAGACACACAGACAGACGGCTACCACAGCACCTTCACACACTTTAGGGAGGGAAGGAGGGAAGGAGGGAGGGAGAGAGGGAAAGACAATTTACCACAGTCTGCCAACGCGACAGTCTGGGAGACAGAGACGTCTGATCTACAGTGTATGGATTGTAATATGTCACCCAAAACCCAGTGCTCTAACACCCCTGACACTATCCCAGTCAGCCTAGTGACTCTCCCTCACTCTCTTTCTCTCTCTCCTTTTCCAGTTGACCTTCCCCAAAGCCAAAGTCCTGCTAATGTCCACCAACCAGGAGGACTTCAATGACTGGTACCGCAGCCTGTCCTCTGCTGTGGGGTATGTTAACAGTAACACACACACACACACACACTCGATGTGTACTGTGCACAGACTGTACATTGGCTGGCCCAGTCTGCCTTCCAGACACCCTATCTGGCATTGATCAAGCGTCCCCAGCCTTCCTCGTCACGGTAACAGAAGCCCCCGCAAACCCTGAAGGAGGGCGGGGGTCACGTGGTGAAGCACCTGGGCCATCCGGGTCTCCTGCTCTTCAGAGGGCCCGGGACCACGCCGCCGCCTGGCCGGGCTAATTAGTTGATCACCGGGACAGGAGGGAGAGGCTGTCACAGGGTCCTCAGACCTCACAGAGGACCCCCTCTAGAGCTGGCGTCTGCCTAGACCCCCCCCCCCCCACCTCCAGGGAGTGTGATTAGCCACGGTGGAGGTCTGAGGACTGGATGGGCTGACTGAGAGGACAGGGTGTCATCAGGGATCTGACTGCTAGAGATGAGGGCAGATAGGGGGGTGCGTGCGTGCGTGCGTGCGTGCGTGCTTGTCAGGTTCTTTGACTCTGGAAGTATTGATTTATTCACACATCTTGCCCTGCCTTGACCACTAGTCTACCGAGTGTTTTTAAACCTATAGCCAAGCTATGTATAATGATAATCAGAAATGCAAGCATTATCGTTTTCCTTTACAAATCAGTGTCAAATATCCGCAAGGTTGTTTTTACTGCTGTTGGATGAGAAATACAATACCCTTCTATTTGTTTATTGAATACCAATTATGGTATTGTCAATTAATAATAGCAAACATAAGAGCCATGCAATGACTATATTCTCTGCACTTAAGGACTTCAACTTTCAGTCAATTTTGCACGAATACTGTTTTTCATGGTCATGAATAAGTTACACACACACACACACACACACACACACACACACACACACACACACAGCTCTAAGCCAGGGGACTCAATCAGTGCACAGATCGATGCGCTCAGTGACACAAGGTGAAAAAGTGAGGCTCCCTCCTTTCTTCAACTGCAGCAGGGCCTGCTGGGAAGGAAGCTCTGCCTGGCCATGGAGAACGGGAGAGGCAGGCAGGCAGGCAGAGTGGTCAGACAGACAGAGTCAGATTGTCTGTCTGTATCTGACCATTCTGTCTGTCTGTCTGTCTGTCTGTCTGACCACTCTGTCTGTCTGTCTATCTGACCACTCTATCTGTGTGTCTATCTGACCACTCTGTCTGTCTGTCTGTATCTGACCATTCTGTCTGTCTGTCTGACCACTCTGTCTGTCTGTCCATCTATCTGACCACTCTATCTGTGTGTCTATCTGACCACTCTGTCTGTCTGTCTGAGTGGTCAGACAGACAGACAGACAGAGTGGTCAGATAGGCAGGCAGGCAGGCAGACAGACAGGTCAGATGCAGCATGTCCGCTGTGCCTCTCAAAGACCCACTGCAGTAAATAATGGGGACTCCATACCGCAGATCTGCTCTCTCCTGTTTACTACGTCAATGGGAATAAAGCGGAAGAAATAGCTGTCTGAGTTCTGGCCTTGAGCCTCCGGAAGAGGCTACGCCTTCTGGACGGCCTGGGTTCAAACAGGCTGTGGTTGGGTCGACTGGGCTCTTTGATGATCCTCCGGGCTCTGCTAACACACCGTTTGTTGTCCTGGGCGGGGGGGAAGCTCAAACCCACTGGTGTCCTCGGCTGTCCGCACCAATCTTTGAATCTGACATTTATTCTCCGAGTCACTGTTTTGTTTTTTCTTTGTTTCTGTTCCAACTCCTAGTCAAGCTGGTCAGTGTACAATAATGTAGAAAAGGTAGACATCGGAGGACGGGCTCATTGTGATGAAGGGAATGACATGAGGAATGGTGCCAAACATTCCATTCCATGCCTTAAGGCCAATGCACACGGCGTGTGATTTTGTCGCACGACAACATTCGATTCTCAATTCTTTGAATTCTTTCAATCGGTGTGAATTGAGAATCGAATGTTGTCGTGTGACAAAATCACACGCCGTGTGCATTGGGCTTTACAGCGAGCCTGTCCTCCGATATCTACCTCCACCAGCCTCCCCTGTTGTAAAGGTGTGTCCTCTGGTTTGTTGTGGTAGGCAGCTGAGATCTAGGAGCACCGTGGTCCATCAGAGGGACGACCTGTGTAGGAGAGCCCTACACTCCACCACAGACAGCCAGCAGAGCACACCCGCCACGGGGGCTGGCGCCCACGTCACACCTGGGAGGAAGAGGAACATGGTCAGACCGCCCACTCCCTCCCCCCACACACACACACACACACACACACACACACACACACACCACACACACCACACACACACACACACACACACACACACCACACCACACCACAGCACACATACACACATACATACTGTAAATATGGCCATGGATATAACAATGCTGGTGTATGTTGTGTGGAGTTGTTGTTTTTTTCTTTTTTACACACACACACACACACATCCCCACACCACAACACACACCAGCATGTGACTTACTGTTATATCCATGGCCATATTTACAGGAATGCTCTACAGAATATGTAAGTAATGTCTAACGTGAATCTCTCTGTGAACTCCATAGGACCAGACCCCATCCAGCAGCAGAGACGCTCCAGCTGAACCAGAGGACAACAGCGCCACCAAGAGGATGAAGCTGTCCACGACGCCACAGGAGAGGTCAGCTCTTTTAACATGTTACAATTCAAACGTACTGAATACCATTTAGTAGAAAACCTTCATCCAAAGCAACTTACAGTACAGTGAGTACATACAGTTTTTTTGATATACAGTGTATGGTCCCTGTCAAGGGAAATTCGGTTAGAATTATAGTTATACAGTTACCAGTCAAAGGTTTGGAGACACTTTCCCATTCAATTGAAGGAAATCATTAGTTCTGTACAGAACAAGGCACAAGGAAATTCACAAAACACATTACGAGATACAGTTAAAAGGGATGACACATTACATATACTACAAAGGTTACATTAGAACTCAAGTCTCTTGAGTCCCCCTAGAGGGCGATGGAGGAGGCAGGCAACCTAGTATAAGGAATAAGGCATATGTCCGAATGATGGGACGGGGTCATGTTACCCCACACGGCTCTCTGTGGGTTCACCTTATCCGGATAGATATTACACATTACATTGTAATTACAATGATTTAAGGTTCTCTTAGAGTGAAAAACCTCCGTCCCGAGGGTTGTGTTCTATACGGGTCTTCTTTGTCTTTTTAATCAGCAACTGATCGTGTGTGTGTGTGTGTGTGTGTGTGTGTGTGTGTGTGTGTGTGTGCGTGCGTGTGCGTATGTGTGAGCAACTGATCGTGTGTGTGTGTGCGCGAAAGCTATTGTATGGACTGATTGGACTCACTCGCCAATCAATGAAATACATACCTATTAAGTACCAGGGAGAAAGGGAACTAACAAGCGATAGAACCTTTCAGGTCTTAAGTTGGCACAGATGTGATGTTGCATACAGTACACTACTGTGTTTTTATTCATACAGTTGTTGTTTTCTTTATGTATGGTTATTTGTATACTGTTTTGTGGGGGGGGCGGTGCTCATTCATTCTCCTCTCAGTCCCCCAGAGTCTGAGGGGTCCAGCTGTGTGATCCTGTGATGGGCCGAGAGACGCCTGAGGCCTTGAGAGAGAGAGAGAGAGAGAGAGAGAGAGAGAGAGAGAGAGAGAGAGAGAGAGAGAGAGACACAGAGAGAGACACAGAGAGAGAGAGAGAGAGAGAGAGAGAGAGAGAGAGAGAGAGAGAGAGAAGACTGAGGCCGTGAGACCGAGAGAGAGAGAGAGAGAAGAGACACAGAGTCTGAGAGGAGAAGAGCTGTTATTGGTGGATCTATAAGAGCGAGGGTGGGGTAGTTAGTAACTGGAGTACCAGGGTATCAGATCTCTTTGCTTTTTATATATATATATATACTGTATAACCAACCGAAAGAGACACAGATGTTAATCGTGTTTCTGTTTTTCATTTAACGTGATTTTTCTTTTTTTGTCTTGAGACATTTTAACACTGATGCCAAAGAGCAGACGCCTTGGACCATGGAGATATTGGGGCCGTAATAGAGAAGCCATATTTGTATCTGTTGTATACCTTAATATCTTTAGCCATAGCACAAAGAGTTGGGATATCTGAGATGTACGAAGCACACAGTTGTACTTGTAATGAATGTAATGGTCATCAACCATGTTTGCATTATACAAGTGCTTATTTGTCTTAATATCTACTTATATCAATATATCTTGGGAGAATTACAGTATGGAGCTAGTTAGGATGCAATAGTTGGAGGAGTGTATGCGAGTCAGTTACACTGTATTCAAATGAATTACTACTGAGTTAATTCATCTCTCTCTTTGTGTGTGTGTGTGTGTGTGTGTGTGTGTGTGTGTGTGTGTGTGTGTGTGTGTGTGTGTGTGTGTGTGTGTGCGCGCGTGTGCGTGCGTGCGTGCAAATTCATTACTATTGAGTTAATCTATTTGTCCCTATCAGCAACATCACTGCCCAGAGACAAATTAGACTTATTTGTGTACATCTGTCAACATTAAGTCATGCTTAAAAATGCATACATTCCAATCGTTCTTTGATTATAAATGTTTTTAAGTCTAAGATGTATTTGGACATTTTGTTTTTATTTGTATATTTCTTTGTCAGTTTTTTCTCTTTGCTTGACTGTCACTCCTCCAATAAGCTGCTATTCAAAGCTTTAACACTGGTCTAAAATTACAATCTGTTACCATACCTCAATAAAACTCCAATGGATTACAAAGAGCCTTCTATGAGTCTGCTTTGTAGGATATGGGATTTCCAGTGTGTACGGCAAGACAAGTTTATTTGTATAGCACATTTCATACAACAGGGGCAATTCAAAGTGCTTTACATACATTATTTAAAAATACAGCAAGAGGAGCATAGTAAGAAAATACAAATTACAATGAATAAAAGCAAATATAAGAAGTAAATAGATAAAACATTTAATAAGACAATAGTTAATGGAAAAAAGACAGTGATAGAAGTGTTTGTGTTTAATCATAACTGCTGCAAAACATGAAGGTTTTTTGCTTAGATTTAAATATTTTAAGGGTTTGGGCCTGTTTGATTTCTTTAGGGAGTTTGTACCAGGAGCAGCGTGACTGAAAGCTGCTGCACCGTGTTTTGTTTTTACTCTTGGAATGATTAGCTGATTTACACAAGTGTATGATACATACTGCACATGGTGTCTTGATGAACAAGACACTTATCTTATTTTTAATTCAATGTTATTATCTTATGTTCTTGTACTGTTCTGTCTATAACTGTTCAGTACTGTCATGTATTTGATGTTCTATGTGCAGCAGCTAATTGGGATCCTGATAAACGACAGCAACAACAACACTGAGTAGCCACTAGAGGGAGACTAACATTAAGAGACGAAGTACATCCTTTGCTCTGTCTCGGGCTAGGCCAATCACTTCAAAGTGATTAGCTATGCTGAAACTGTCACAGTGCATACATTGATAGTGGCCTAACATGTTTTATGTTATGAAAAGACATGATCAATGTCTCTAATAGGCTCATAAATTGTAATTCATCATACAAGCAGAAATGTGGCAGTTAGCTGTTGATAAATCTTCTGTAGTTAGTATGACTTGGACCTCAGTGAATCAGCAGATCAGGATCATGATGAAGTCTATTCTCCGCTATTATTCGTCTCACTCCATCTCCGGCTCCCCATCCCCCTGTCCCCCTGATTGCTGGGTTAATGTTGATGAAGACATTTTAAATATTCAATGACCCCTATATGTGGAAAGCTTTAGAGAAAGACGGATCTGATTCTATTTTAAAGGAGGTGTTGAGGGGTCAAGGAGTTGTCTGAAGGATTAATATGAATACAATACACTGTCATCGCTTGTCCAAGTCTATTTATCATCAAGTGCTTCTACCATCGCCAAAGCGACCGAAAGGTATGTGCTCTTCCTTGCTTTCCACTGAGGCATCTACCTCTGTTCAGTTCACGTTTGGTTTGAGTTATGTTTCCAGTTTAAGTTAACTGTTTTGGAAATCACAAACTAAAACTCAAATCAAATATAGTGTATTCTGTAAAGCACACTCTGTTTAGTGCTTTTTTCCCCAAAGTACTTTATTCTGTAGGTTGACCTACTGCATATTGTTTTGGATTTCATCCATGAAAAGGAGTCGTGTGTGTGTGACCTACTGCATATTGTTTTGGATTTCATAGATGAAAAGGAGTCGTGTGTGTGCGCGCGCGCCATGTGTACTCAAATGTGTACAAGCAGGTAACGTGGATAAAGACATTTGGATGGCAGCTCCTGTAATAAAACCCTGTGGTGTAGATAGATCATTATGCCACACTCAGTTGTTCACTGATCAGTTGATCCCATGATGCCTTGTGAAAGCATGGGGGCGATCATGGCCCACTATTCCTCTACTGATGACCTCATTGGTATTTCAGGGATGGACACTGTCTCACACTCACTCTCTCTCTCTCTCCCTCTCCCTCGCTCCCTACCCGTTGGTACTGAAAATGTTGTTTTCCCTCTGAGATGAGGCCTTATCTGCGCTGAGACAGTTCATCTGTATGTTAATACCCAGAGTACTATTCTCTGCCACCGTGTCATGTTTAGCCTGTGACCCCTGTGTAAATCAAACATGTCTAGAATTCATCAAGCCCTCTGAACAGGTTGTGCACTCTGATTCAGTGATTTCTTGGAATAATGAAAAATGTCTTTTCACTGTGACTGGCCAGATAAACACATCATTAAAATATGAGAAATTCCTAACATGTTATCCAAGCACTGCTTAGGATTTCTGATACCTTCTGAGAACCACAAACATCAGGGCCTTTCGACGATTGTATTACCGACTGATCAGATATAAATGTGCTGTTTAGAACACACATCACCATCTGCAACATTCATGTTTTACTGAATGTAGTATGTTATTTAAGCAATATCACACTCAAGGTCGTGCTGTTATACTGAATATCAGCACGGCTGTGATTCGGTCGTAGGTACGAGGCCGCAGGTTCTACAGCAGTTCTACAGCGCGATTTATTAGTTAACAGTAATAAGCGACAACAGATTATGATTTGTTTGTTTATTTAATCATAAAAATGAACAAAAAATAGTTCCGCAACTGAACTTCAAATGGACTGTTGCCTAGTAACCTGAACACAAACATGTAGTCTAATTAACGGTCATTTAGTAGAACATCTGTGCGGCGGAGTGATACATATATTTAAAAGTCCCAGTGCTGTTATACTGTATATCAGCACTCATGGAATGCCTCTTGTCCAATCAAATGACTTGGTCGGAACTAACTGTTGTATAATATTAGTTATTATTAGTAGTAGTATTGTTATTTGTATTGAACCTTTACTTATGCGGGGAAACACTCTTAGACTAAGGTCTCTCGTGCTCGACCGCCCTGTCGGTACACCCCTACCCTACCTCTCCACCTACGTGACTGCAGGCCCCTGTCCCGCTCTGCTCTGCTCTGCTCTGTCACCCCCGACGTGGGATGTGATTAATATGGCTGACCTTGTACACTGTTCTGTCTGGAGGAGAGGCGCCCTACAAGCGTACCCCGGTCGTCATCCTCTTCATCACATTAAGACACGCCCTCGTCCATTACACCACCCATCCTCTTCATCACATTAAGACACGCCCTCGTCCATTACACCACCCATCCTCTTCATCACATTAAGACACGCCCTCGTCCATTACACCACCCATCCTCTTCATCACATTAAGACACGCCCTCGTCCATTACACCACCCATCCTCTTCATCACATTAAGACACGCCCTCGTCCATTACACCACCCATCCTCTTCATCACATTAAGGCACGCCCTCGTCCATTAACCTCTGATTCAGTGGCGGATACAGAAAGTGGCTGATGGGTAGGCCTGGAAAAATCTGGGTAGGCCTGAGTGAAACTCATCACCGCACGTTTTAGACCTATGTATGAGCAGCCAGATGGATGGAACACAACCAGGCTCGCGATCATAGGCGCCGATTTATGTTTCTGCCCGTGGGTGCTCGAAACATTTGGGTACGACCAACACGCATGCACACACACGCACACGCACGCACGCACACACGCAAAATATTCGCAGGGACTGGAGGAGATCACTATGCAGACCATGAAACGAACGGAAAATAAATAAAGTACCTGTCTACCCAGAGATTGCAACGGACAGCCAAACAAGTTATTATAATACACACACGCAAGGCATTCAAGCGCACGCAATAGTCAATGAATTAACCAATAACCATCAACTATGGAGGACCAAGTATAGACATTGTAATAAGAAATGCCTGTATTATCATTTGCAAGCTTTTAACTGTGGGTGTTGACAGTCCAGTGCAAACCGAAAGCTCAAGTTGAATCATACATGTACCTGGCTCGGACCAGTTGTGGTGATCCATCATTATTACAAAACCTAACGCTGCTTATTAGGGGATTTACGTAAACTGGTGTATACACATATATTGTTGTGTAAAGTTGTGTGCTTCTATTGTATTATATTATTATATCCAGTGAAGGCATACACAATGTTGTTCCACACAAATGTTTCCCTCTTCGTTTTAATCTTGGAAAGTCTCATAAAAAATATACTTCACCGAACTATTACAGCGCTGTCTCGGACTCTCCGCACGTCGGCGTGTGGCGTCATCATCTGTTATTGTGAATAAATAAGATTTCTAGACAAGGCCTGGTCCAAACTTTCATTATTTTCACTGACTTCCAGACGTGGCTTTTTAAGAAAGCGGGACAATGTTAGCTGTTTAGCCATCGTAGCGCGCACACGGAACAACTGGTCAAGGTCAACTCGTAAGAGAGGAAGTTGAATATTATTAGTATTAATACATACTTTTAATCATTTCCAAGACAAAACTATTCACATTACAGTTAGTTAGTGAAAATTAAACTTTAAAAATATTTTATTATTTAAAAATATGTATTTTTATGAATCTGACTGGGTGGGCCAGCTGTCAATCTATTTGTCTCGTTTGTTTTGGCCGCGCGCGGCTCAGCCAATCGGAGCAGAGACCGTTGGAGTTCAAACCCTCTGCGCGTGCTGCGGATGACAACTTGCGCCCAGACAGACAACGTTAGCCAAGCCGCCTCAGACACTCACACACACGGTCTGAACACAGTAGGATTCTGTCTAGAACTCTTTTATGTAACGTTTTTTTTTCTCCGGTTGACTTGGATCTGGGGAAACATGGAGGACCAGCTGAATAGATTCGAGAAGCTGTCAGAGAGGCCTCCTCTCCGAGTAGCAGGTCATCGTACTCCCCCCGCGCTGAGCGTCCACCGCTGCGTGGCCGACAACACCAACCTGTACATGTTCGGAGGGTACAATCCCGACTACGCCGGGCTCAGGTACCACTTCAGGTACCACTTCGCCACGAGCACCTGGCAACAGATCCGCACAGAGGGCTACATCCTAGAGCTGGCCATGTCAGCCGTTCTGCTCGGCAACAACCTGCTAGTATTCGGAGGCACCGGGATCCCGTTCGGGGTGAACAACGGCGGGAACGACGTCCACGTCTACAACGTCAAGTACAAGCGGTGGTCGCTGCTCAACTGCCGAGGAACGAAGCCCAACAAAATATATGGACAGGCCATGCCCATCATTAACGGCTTCCTGTATGTGTTTGGAGGAACCACAGGGAACAACTACAGCACAGACCTGCACAGGCTGGACCTGACCACCAGGGAGTGGATCCACCTCAAGCCCAACAACCCCCTGCCGGGGGAACGGTACAGGCATGAGATGGCACACGACGGACAGAGGATCTACATCCTGGGAGAGACCTCCTGGACGTACTACCCTCTGGACAAGATTCACGCCTACAATCTGGAGACCAACTCGTGGGAAGAGATCGCCACCAAGCCTCATGATGAAATAGGGTACCCGGCTCCTAGGAGAGGTCACAGCTGTGTGCAGTTAAGAAACGACGTGTTCCTGTGCGGCGGGCACGACGGGGAGCTGATCCTGGCGGACCTGTGGAAGATGAACCTGCAGACGTTCCAGTGGACCAAACTGCCGGCGGTGATGCCGGAGCCCGCCTACTTCCACTGTGCTGCCGTCACCCCGGCTGGCTGCATGTACATCCACGGTGGCGTGGTGAACATCCACGAGAGAAATCGGACTGGCTCCCTGTTTAAGATCTGGCTGGTCGTGCCCAGCCTGCTGGAGCTGTGCTGGGAGCGGCTGCTGAAGGCCTCCCCCCACCTGGCCCAGCTCTCCACCGTGCAGCTGCTCAACCTCGGCCTCACAAAGGAACTCATAGAGCGCTTGAAATAGGGGAACGGACGGACGGACAGAGAGACGGACGGGATGGGAGGAGAGGAGAGGAGAGGAGAGGAGAGGAGAGGAGAGGAGAGGAGAGGAGAGGAGAGGAGAGGAGAAGAGAGGAGAAGAGAGGAGAAGAGAGGAGAAGAGAGGAGAAGAGAGGAGAAGAGAGGAGAAGAGAGGAGAAGAGAGGAGAAGAGAGGAGAAGAGAGGAGAAGAGAGGAGAAGAGAGGAGAAGAGAAGAGAAGAGAAGAGAAGAGAAGAGAAGAGAAGAGAAGAGAAGAGAAGAGAAGAGGAGAGGAGAGGAGAGGAGAGGAGGGGAGAGGAGAGGAGAGGAGAGGAGGGGAGGGGAGGGGAGGGGAGGGGAGGGGAGGGAAGAGGAAGAGGATTTATTTTGAAGAACAGAAGTGTTCTTCTGCCTACGTAGCCCCGCCTTAAAACCAAAAACAATGGGATGCCTTTTAATATACAATTTAAAAAACAACTCCTGCTGATTTGGAAAGGTACCGAACTATATTATTAACAAATTAGATAAAAGATATATGTATGTACTGCAGTAGAATGATGTGAACAGGCTAGACGCAGCCGCTACCAGTGGAGCTCTCTGCTGCTGTGCTAATGGCTGCGTTCGTTAATTCGCTCTGAGAGCGCCGGAGCGCACACTGGATTCAACGTCATAAAGGGACCAAGTCATTTGATTGGACGAGGCATTGCATGAGTGCTGATCAGATTTCCAGAGCGAATTTACGAACGCAGCTAATGTTTTTGTTGTTAACTGACAGAAGTAATTACAAATAAGTATTGCCGTGCAGTGTGGAGGGTTGTAATGACAATTCCCTAACTTTTGTTCAAATTCTTGCAGTTCTAAAGAGAGCGACAACAGCAACCCCAATAACAATGGAGCTAGAAAGAAAATCAAATGTAAGTTTCATTGAACTAGCTAACGTTGCCTTTGTGAAATACACTTTTAAAGTGTCATGAAACTGTCATATTCATCAAAAGTTCTGATGCGACAAATAACGTTCTCCTCGTCCTCAGCTGGGAGTACAGCAGTGAAGTCTCGATACCTGCAGCCTGCAAAAGCACCTCTTTCTAAGGTAAGATGTTTTAGTTCATGACTTGTCTCATTAATTACCTCTAGGCCTATATATGCTTTTTGTTTTTGTCATTGGTTACGAGAAACTACAACCCTTTGGAGATGTTGCATTTTGAGATAATGCATTTAGCAAATCTAGTCTATTGCCTACTGTCTGAATTTATAGTAAAATCTCACAAAGCATTGAATTGATTCTAACATATCAACATTCTATCCGGTTGCATCCCTCTGTCTGTCCACAGAGCAGCTCACTGACCAATGAGGCCACCAATGTGTTGCCACCAAGGCCAGCCTCAGAAGCCGGGTGGGGTTAAACCACGGATGGGCACTCCCCCAAGACGCTCAATGGCGCCTCAAAGTCTTCCAACTCGTACGTCATGAATAAGTGATTTCCTTTTAAGTTTGTCCATACCATAACCCCTGACAATAACCATGTTTATGTTTACCATTAGATCAGATGATGACTTTATTATCCGCAGTATATTTTGTTTTGAGGCATTGTGTATAATAAGAAAAAATTTGTGTAAACAGAAAGTGAGAGAGACAGAAACACTATGCTTATTTGATGTTCCTATATTTTGGGCATTGATGTCATGCTATGATCCCACCAGGGGGGTATTCCGTCAACTTTAATAATAATATTATGCCCACCATTATTGACCTGTGGGATATTCCATCAACGTCGCAAAAGCAAAGTCCTAGATTTTCCTTTAGCGACGTTGATGGAATACCCCCCAGGTCGATAATGGTGGGCATAATATTATGAAAAGGTGTTTGGTTTGTGAGCGTACTGCCATTCACTTAACCCTGTTTATCTTTCAGCAATGATGTCCAGCCTACTTGAGACTTCACAAATGGGACTAAGTGTGCTACAATCCACAATCTTAGACGGCCACGTTAAGCGCCCAGACTTTGATCTTTCAATCATTAGAGGTAAACCCCATGCATTTTCGTTTCATGGCACTGACAACTCTTAGGTTGTGGGTTTGATTCCCGCTGGGACCATATATTCGGAGAAATGTATATGCACTCACTGCAATGTAAGTCACTTTGGATAAAAGCGTCAAATGGCATATATTATTATATTATAGGACAAAATACCTCTTTTACAAGGGAGACAGGTATATTTCACTCTAATTCAGGTCATGAAGGTGATTGATGAATGTGAAGTGGTAATAACACCCAGTCCCACGCTTTTCTTTACCTGTTTTTCAGAGAAGACAGTGTTACAGAATGCAGGAGAACCTCAGAGGAACAGCGAAGATGAGAAGAGAATTGTCGAAATGCAAACATTCCTGTTAACCTACATCACAGCCAAGGTTTGAGGAAAAAACGATTATTGTTTTGTCTATTTTCAAGACAGCCAAGTGGGACAGCGTCATGTGGTCCACTGTGGCTCAGCTGGTAGAGCATGGCACTAACAACGCTTAGCTTGGGGGTTTGATTCCCACTGGGAATCCCATATATACTGAAATGTATGCACTCACAGCTAAATGGCATATATTATCTATATTATTATCGCAGTAGATGTTATTACCTTCAGGACTCTTATCATGATGGACTGGTGTTTGAAATCAGATGGAGAGTAACACAGAGAAGTTGAAGGCACAAGCGGAGGGGCGTATCCTAGCAATGACGGAGAAAGAGGAGAAGCTACGCAAGCAGGTCCATGAGAAGAAGCGCCAGTATCTTCTTCTGGAAAAGCGCAAGCAGATGAATGACTTGCTGGATTTGCAGGTCAGAGGCCTGTTTCTGAGCCGTTTGATTACTCTCCCATGGCATTTTGATTTGACTTAATGTCAACACCTTGTGTTGAACAATTGTGTTATCGTCTTTTTTTTTTTGTATCTTCAACTGATACTAAATGAATGATTTGTGATTGAAGTGGCATTGAAAAGGTTTATTGAAACATCCAAGTCTGTCATCAGCTCCAGGCTTTGATGAGGAATATGTGTGTGCTCTATTGTCCTCAGATCGCAGCATTAACTCCTGTGGCTGCGGCTGCCCAGCGCTTCACAGAAGAATACAAATCCTTTGGCACAGCAGTGGACACCACCCGCCATGAGCTGCCTGTAAAGAACCTCCACATTGAGGGGGACAGAAGAGAATTCCTGGGTTGGTTTAAGTTTATTTCCTTCAGTCAATACAGCAGAGTTCAGAGCATTTGATAAAGAAAAAACAACAACTGTGAAATGGAATCCTGAAGAGGGTCAAGTTTTCTACACGTAAAAAAGGCGATTGTCTACAGTGTTTGTGGTCATTCCTGGTGACCATGCCTGTGATGAAACCCACGGTTCTTCTCGCCCTCTCAGGTAAAGCGGAGGCGAGCCTGAAGGAGAGTGAGGAAGTGTTACAGCAGTGCACCCTGGGAGCTCTGCATGGCAACGCCACGTCTGCTGAGTGCCTGAGGGGGGTGAAGACTGCTGCCCAGGACATCAGTGAGCAGCTCTCAGGGTATGACCACAGAGTATCAGTAGAAATGAATGAATGCTTTATTTCTCTTTTTGGAAACTTTTTTCGTCACAGATAGACATGCATACATTAGTTTTGTCACTGCTTAAGTTAGTCTGTTGATGTGACTGGTAACAAACAATTGAGTCCTGGTTAGTGAATCTTGTACTTTAACTTGATGATTTTTTGGCATTCAAATGAAGGGTATGTGTTTAGCCTTTTGGTCTCTACTTTGCAAATGTTGCAGACTAAGCCTAGTTCTGACTGATACTTTCAACAGCCAGAATTGTGTTTTAATCTAGGACTAGACAGTCTAGGAAACCAGCGCTTGATGATTCATTTGTGAATGGAATCTAAGTAAATTGACACTATGGACAGGCAATGTGAAAGAAACGAGGAGGATATGAAATGAATGACTTGTTGTGATGTGACTTTGGTGTTGGTAGCTCCTCTGACCGTAGGGTGTCCTTCCCCCTCAGGGAGTTCTCAGCACTGCTGGAGCTGTCCTCCCTGGTCAGCCGCCAGACGGTCCACATCCAGCAGTCTCTGGAGGAGGAGCAGCTTGGCCTGACCAGAGCACAGGCACTCTACTGTCCTGAACATTGAAGAACCTTGTGAAGAACCTTGTATAGAATGGCTATGAATGAATGAATATATTACTTTTTTGTAAATTAAAATATTTTTTAGCGTGCGGCTCTCTCTAATTTCTTAACTGTTTGTCACTTGGGTCCAGCGACCGGAGTTATTTTTATGATATGCGCATTATTATGATGATGTCTCTATAAAGAAAACTTGTTTTGTAAATAAAATAAATCCTAATTGACTTCGGTTTCAACAACCTGTATTATTTGTTTGCAAATGCTTTTTACTCAGAAGTTACTACCCTGTTATTGTTTAAAACATAATCAATCCATCAATCAATGTTGAATAATAATCTATTAATTTATCATAATGTTTTAAACTCTTTCACATTTGTTACTTCCTCTCCAAACATGGCTGATTTTTATTTATTTATTATTTATTTATTTTAAATGAAGGCCTCCTTTAGGCTACAGGTTGTAGCAACACCTCCCTCTAGGCGGGGGGAATACATACAGAAGTTGATGCAGGCAGAGAGAAGATATATATGGGCAGAGATCTGTGCCACTAGAAACTGAATTTGAATTACTGACATTTGAATTTGAATTGCTCATTTTTAATACTTACATTAAAAAAATGAATTTGAATCACATAATTTGAATTTGTATTGTTTAACTCTGTTTTTCAATTCAGTTATTCAAGTTAAACAATACAAATTCAAATTATGTGATTCAAATTCATTTTTTAAATTCAAGTTGAGCAATTCAAATTCAAAGTCAGTAATTCATATTCAGATTCTAGTGGCATGCTCTTTAGTTTTCATATGTAAACCATTCACATGTGTCCTATGGTAAAGTCTACTGTACTGAATGTTGTTAATTAATTCTCCCAGCTTTCCAGCCTGGTCTAAGTATGCCCATGGGGAATGTGTGGTTAATACGTTTGTTTCATAACCAGGCAAGAAAAGGCTACAGAAAAGTGGAGGGGTGGGACAAACATTTCACCTCTTATCTGAGCTGTGTCAGCCCAGCTTCTGACAGCTTTTTTGGGGGGAGTCCATCTTAGTGGTGACCTTGAAAGGGGAGAAGAAGTTGACCTAACCTCCAGACAAAAGTGTAATATTATGACATGTTCCCTATTGCAAAATGCAGATAGGTCCATATATATTTGTACTCTGACAGAATTGGTATGGTATTGGTATGGTCTTAAAGTGCAGACTCTCAGCTTTAATTTGAGGGTATCCAAATTGGAGGAAGCTAGGGTTTAGGAATTACAGCTCTTTAATATGTGGCCCCCTCTTTTTCAAAGGTCCAAACGTAATTGGACAATTCAATCAACAGCTGTTTCATGGACAGGTCTGGGCTATTCCTTTGTTATTTCTTCATCAGTTAAGCAGGTAAAAGGTCTGAGTGGAATTTGAGTCGCAAAAGTGTCTCATTTGCATTTGGAAACTTGTGACGTTAGAATTATAAGGTTCTATCTCCATTTTTGGTCAAAATTGAGTTGTTTACATAATCTGATCCATTAGGTGTTTATTAATGCCTGTGTGGTGTTATTTTTAAAATGTTGAATTTTTTTAGTTAGTAATTAATAAAATACAACGGTTCCATCTCACAAAACATAATGGAATGTAAAAACGTTGACGCTCAATATCTCTGAACTACCCTAAATGGAGATAGAACCTTATCATTCTAAGCTCACGAACTGTTGCTGTGAATGCACAACATACGGTCAAAGGATCTCTCAATGCAAGTGAAATCCTTAGACTGCAAAAACAAAACAAATAAATCCATCAGAGAGATAGCAGGAACATTACGAGTGGCCAAATCAACAGTTTGGTACATTCGAAGAAAACAAAGAACGCACTGTTGAGCTCGGCACCACAAAAGGTTCTGGACGTCCACAGAAAACTACTGTGGTGGATGATCGCAGGATCCTTTACATGGTAAAGAAAAAACCCTTCACAACATCCAGCCATGTGAAGAACAGTCTCCAGGAGGTAGGCATTATCATTATCCAAGTGTACCATGAAGAGAAGACTTCACAAGAGCAAATACAGAGGGTTCACCACAAGATGCAAACCATTCATAAGTCTCAAGAATAGGAACACCAGATTAGACTTGCCAAAAAAACATCTAACAGCTGCAGTAAAGGCCTGGCAAAGCATCACAAAGGAGGAAACCCAGCATTTGGTGATGTCAATGTGTTCCAGACTTCAGGCAGTCATTGCCTGCAAAGGATTCTCGACTAAGTATTAAAAATTCACATTTTATTTATGATTATGTTAATGTGTCCAATTACATTTGAGCCCCTGAAAATTGGGGACTGTGTATAAAAATGGTTCCAATTCCTAAACGTTTCATACAATATTTTTGTTCAACCCCTTGAATTAAAGCTGAAAGTCTGCACTTCAATTACATCTCGATTGTTTCTTTTCAAATTCATTGTCGTGGCGTACAGAGCCAAAATTATGGAAATTGTGTCACTGTCCAAATATTTCCTGACCTAACTGTATGTGAGAGTCACTCTGTCGGGTGAAGTAATTGGATTGGTTATTACCTGCTAGTCGGTCACGCTGTCTACACACCACGGCAGTTATGTTACCGTGGTGACCATCTTCGAGGAAATGTGGTATAATGAAAGCATTTCAGTCAGTTTTGCTGCAGATAGGACAGTGTGATGGAGGTGATATGGTAATGGTGTCCTTGTTACAGCGTGTACAGTACATGTGGTTATGTGTGTAAACAGCATGGAAGCAACAATGAGTTCACATACCCAAGAGACATGAGTGATGACAGTGTTATTCAGATTTCTGCCTCATTGCTTCTCATAACCACAGCCTTCATCTATTACACACTCAGGGGACGAACTAAAGGGACACACCTGACCAGCAAGCCGATGTTGATTTTGTGAATTGGTTCAAATTTGTTAAGGTTAAGGTCAGGGTTAAGGTTTTAGGTTTTGACCTAGTCACATACTGGTCAGGTCCCTTTAGTCTCACACTCACTGCAATCTTCAACTCTGTCTGGACTGAATAAAGGGTTTGATCGACTGCTACTGAACCAAAAATGATAGACAATGATAATAATAATAACAACAACAACAACAATGTGTCACAGTCTGGCTTGTTGACTTGACATTCTGTTCCTTCAATGATTCAATGTTTGTGTCTGTGGGACCTCTTATTTATGCTGTCACTATGGCATTTCTCGTACTTGAACTCGTATTCTTGTACCGGTACTCTCAAATACCCATTAAAATGATTGATGTTTGTGTTTGAATCGTGTAATGCTTATTCAATAAACATCCTGGTTCCCTTGTGATTTACAGGAAGTTACAGAGGTACTGTACTAGTAGGTCAAGGGGAGGCTGGAGGAGGCAGAAATCAGAGGATAGGCCGCCTTGTAATTAAGTCAAAGTTAAGTTTATTTATATAGCACATACAATGTGTTCATACAAGCAAATGTAGCACATGGTGTTTTACTGAATAAGGAAAGATAAATAAAAACATGTTTCATAGTAAATGGTACACAAAACGAAAAAACAAAGCAAGACAGATAATATATGAAAAAAACTGAATAAAACGTTTAAGAGAGACAGTAAAAAGGTTTAAGATCCAGAAGATATAATTATGAAACATGTAGAGCTACGTGATGAAAGCGCAATTAAATAGGTATGTCTTAAGATCTCGCTGACACGTACCCATACTTTTACCTTATCAGAGACGTCTTCGCCCATCTCCCCTGACCTGAGGATACCTTGAGATGGAAGGTAGCTACGACAGCCAGATGGCTCGTTGGTCTCAGAGTATGATTCTCACTTTGGGTGTGAGAGTTCCAGGGTTCAAATCTCGGACGACCCACTGTGCTTTGCATGCGTATGTTGGACTCACGTCCTCGCTGCAAGACCTTACTGCTTGAATGCCATAGCCTATTTCAGTATTGTTGCTGACCATGTGCATCCCTTCATGGCCACAATGTACCCATCTTCTAATGGCTACTTCCAGCATGATAATGCACCATGTCACAAAACAAAAGTTCAGTGTTCTTCAGTGGACTTCCCAGTCACCGGATCTGAATCCAATAGAACACCTTTGGGATGAGGTAGAAGGGGAGATTCACAGCTTGAAAGTGCACCGGAAAAGTCTGCAGGAATTGCGTGATGCGATCATGTCATCATGGACCAGAATCTCGAAGGAATATTTCCAACATGTTGTGGAATCAATGCCACGAAGAATCGAGGCTGTTTTGAGAGCAGAGGGAGGCCCTACCTAGTATTAGTACAGTGTTCCTAATAAACTGTTCACTGAGTGTTTGATGACTTGCTTGGGTTGGGACAATTTTTCTAAAGATGGCAGCGGTGGGATTCGAACCCACGCCTCAAGAGAGACTGGAGCCTAAATCCAGCGCCTTAGACCGCTCGGCCACGCTACCTCACGGTGCTGTGCATTTTTACCACTGTATGGTACGTACAGTAAGTTGTCCCTCTATCTGTGTAGCAGTGTCGGCTGGTGGAGGGAGAAATCGGAGGGCAGGCAGATTGCTCACGCTGTCATAGGATGCTCTCTGCTTTCACCTCGTCACACAGTCATGTCTCCACCCCGTCTCCCCTGGCCTAAGGATCCCTTGAGATGGGAGGTGAAGGCTACAGACAGATGGCTCGTTGGTCTAGACTCTAGAGCAGGGGTCGGCAATTAGGTTTGGCCTCGGGCCCAAAAAAAATGTAGCCACTAGATGGCGGGCCCGAACATAATCAAAGGATAATTTGTAATTAAAGTAATTGATTGTTAAAAAATGTGACACGTTCTAATGCTTTGACTTTTCTTTCGAGAAATGTACACATCGCTAGTCAACTGCTAACAATGTAAAGTAGTGTTATAATTAACTAGGTAGCAGTCCAATCCATTTCGTTGCAGTATTAGGCTTGACTAGCGAGTTTGTGTTGTGATTCTCAACAACGTTGAAACGTAGTTTCACCCTTTTCCATAGTTTTGAATAATAAATGTGTGGACTGACGATGTATCGCAGCCTAACTTATTCTAATAATTATTTAACATACTTTTATTCTGAATGATTCCCCCCTCCTCCAGACAAGGTCACATTATTTATTATTGGATTGGTTGTTTGCGTGTCGGGTGAAGTTAGCTAAACATTTAACCTGCTAACTAGCAAGAGATACATAATGTCACTCTCCAAAGGTCTAAAGAGGAAAGTTGACGGTGAAAACAGGGCATTTAAAGAGGAATGGACAGCGAACTATACGTTCATCCTACCTGGTTTCATCAATGCAAAGCCGTTGTGTGAGACTCACATCTTCCCTGCTCACAATGTTCCCTTTCTATACATGCGAGTCATCCTTTTCCTCAATGAATGGGATAAAGACGCACGAGAGGAATCGATAGATGCATAAAAAATAAAAATAAACTGCCTGCGGATTAAAGTGATGTCAATATCACCAGATATCAAGCAAATTGTGACCGATGGGAGATGCCACTTTTCACATTAAGTGAGTACCAAGCCTGTCGTTATTGTATTTAATAACCTAATTGTATTTTGTATATTTTGAATGAATGGCTTATGGCTCATTGTAATTATTATCCCTAATAGCGCGTTTGCTCTGTCGTTTCAGGAGCATAGGCCTACCACCACTTTTACCGCCGATTTTGTTGTCAATGTTTTTCAGAAAATTAAACAGAATTTGCTTTGTTACTGTTCATATGTGTGTTGCAGTCACATACGTAAACATTACGTTTGAATGATTTAATGAGCTGATGTTATTTTTTTCAAACCACACCGCATGTCGGCTATTTCAGCACCACGCCTTGTCCATCTGCTTATGATTCTCTCTGAGGTGACTCATTAACTTCGGTGCACCCCGCTGCCTGATTGTCTGTCCCTGTGTCATTCACTCTCAACATGAATAAAAGTACAATAAGCATTATTCAGGTGGTGGTAGATTCTCTATTCGGACATTATAGGCGCGGTGTGGGACTGTCGGTCCGATATTGTAAAAAACAAAAAAACAAAAAGGGGATTCTCAAAATAATCTGCTGGGCCAAATATTATTGGTGACGGGCCAGCAATGGCCCACGGGCCGCCTATTGCCGACCCCTGCTCTAGAGGTTATGTATCTTGCTTTGGGTCCGAGAGGTCCTGGGTTCAAATCCCGGATTCAACCTTACTGCTTGAATGCCATAGCCTATTTCAGTATTGTTGCTGACCATGTGCATCCCTTCATGGCCACAATGTACCCATCTTCAAATGGCTACTTCCAGCATGATAATGCACCATGTCACAAAGCAAAAGATCAGTGTTCTTCAGTGGACTTCCCAGTCACCGGATCTGAATCCAATCCTTTTTGGTTGGCTCGGGCTGGGGCGCCGGCGCAAGGACCTTGCGCACGGCAGCCCTAGCCCTCGTTTATTCAACTAGTGAATACTGCGCCCCAGTATGGTGTCGCAGTGCCCACACCCGCCTCATCGACTCGCCTATAAACGAAGCCTTGCGCATTGTGACAGGATGCCTGCGTCCTACCCCCGTGGACAACCTTCCCATCCTAGCAGGCATCAATGACCCCAATTGAAATAAGCCAGTGGCTTTCTTGGGTTTTTATCCTGTTAGTTGACCTTGTATGTAATATGTACTTTCATGTACCTACTTCTGCAAATCTTCTAATAAAGTTTTCAATCAATCAATCAATCCAGCCCGCAGGCATCCAGCCCGCAGGCCTCCGCCGCATGGGAGCCACAGCACGTATCGCCTGCCGGGCCGTGGAGCTTAATAACCATCTGCTCCATGATAGGCTCACTATAACAGCGGAGCCCTCCCGGCGTCTCAAGTCGAGACACCCATTTGTGCCTGCCGCACAGGATCTCAGGTAGCAATGCAGAGATCTTAACATCAGTGCGGCAGGATGGGCGGATTATATGTGGCACGCGGAGTGGGAGGCTAACACCTCCAAACTCCGCGACCACATCCCAGTCGCCGGCCCTGAGCCCCTCGGGATGGACTTGCCAAGGCTATCCTGGGTGAGGCTCAATCGTCTCCGGACCGGCGTCGGGCGTTTCAGCTCATCAATGCACAGATGGGGCTTGGCCCAAAATGCGTCGTGCGAGTGTGGCGCAGAGGACCAAACCGCAGACCATGTTATCCTGGATTGCCCAGTGTACCACCCACCCAACGGGATGCATGGTCTGTCGGTATTAGATGACGAGACGATGACGTGGCTTCTGGAGGGGTGTCCAGAAATATAGCCCGGGTGAGCCCCTCAATCAGGTCTCGGGGTGGTAAAAGGGTAGGCCCCGAGCCTGGTGGAGTGGAGAGGAAAACTACTACCCATACGCCGAAGAAGAATCACCTTTTTGATGAGGTGGTTCCCATAAGACAATCACCAAATCTCTTTCTGGCTGGCTTCTCAAAATGCAATGGAGTAGATCCACGGTTCCCCTCTACAATTAGTTTTTGAGGAGGACTCAAGGGAAAAAACGTAGGCGATCTGACCCAAAGCCAGGAATAGACAGCATTTTGTCCTCACCATTGCTATGGAGCCTTTTATTTTGGATAAATGGCAGTGATGGGGTTTGAATGTACACCTCCGGAGAGACTGGAGCCTTAATCCAGCACCTTGGACTGCTTGTGGCCTTTTTTATACCACCATACACATGTCTGAGGTATTTCCAATACCCACTAGGTGGAGCCAAAGAATTGATTTTAAAAAGTTGACCTGAAGAAGAATAGATTTTCCCCATAGATAAGTGGAACACTTGGTCCATCTATCGGACTCCACCTCCACCAAAACATTGTTGTAGTTATTTGTGGAGGAGGAGTGCAGAGAGGATAAATTAATACATATTTGTCCAAAAAGTATGCTATGTTTTGTAGTCATTATTTTTTTTTAAAAGAGGTAGAAGTCTGGCTTGGACCAGGCACAAGGCCCCCCCTATTTTCTCTAGTAAGTGGTTGCTTCCAAGGTGAAGAGAGAAAAAGAGACAAAAAACACATGATGAATAAATACTGAATGTTGCATGCAGCAATTCAATGACCGTTGAACAGTATGCTTAGATAACATGCATAAAATTAGGCATTATGGCTCAGGAATGCAGATAAAACACACTTTAAGGTGTTTAAAAAATACAAAATGCTCCAGCTTCTACTTCCCTTCTCCCTACTTCCCTTCTCCCAGCACTTTGAGCTGCAACGTTTGCAGGAAAAGCGCCATACAAATAAAAGTTATTATTATTATTATTATTATTATTATTATTATTAATATTATTATTACTGATGTACTTTGTGAACCCCCTCTCTAATCTATTGGGTGCAGGATTCCACTGCCTACTGAACACCCTGACAGGGTGAATAGGCCTGCCTGATGCCTGTTACCATGGATCCCAACAACAATCCATTGTTGTCAGAAGCATCAGATTCAAAACCAACTCTTCTACTGGGATAAATAACACACACATCGCTCAGTTTCATCCATAGTAATATAGAGTACTAGTGATTGCAGCATTTGGACCTCAATGTCCTCCTAGGACCTAGGTCCTGTCTTAATGATAGCAGCCTGGACACACAGACATTGTTTGGTTCTAATGATTTGGGATACTTTATGATACTTTTAAAGGTGATTTCTCTTCAGCAACAATAAAAAGAAGAGAAGGGGTGGATGGTGGGGGTTAAATTATATGTATTATCATATTATTATTATTGGGGAGGGGGATTTTGTTTTCATGTGAGTGGCAGAATTGTTAAACCTCCAACCAGATTCTAAGATTTCTTAGTGAGACAACACTGAAGGTTTAGCCACCCTTGATAGGCCATTTACGGAACCTGATCTCTTTGGCCTCTATCTCAGCCCATACTGAGCCCATAAAGAGACATTGATACTAGCAGGGCTTGTAGACTGTTTATATTTCATTGTTGTTCAAAAGAAAAGAGACAACAAGTATTCAGCCTTGCAAATACAGTGCCGTTTGTCTTGTTTCAGCTCTATACTTCGACAGTTTGAATTTGATTGATTTCACCATTTAGAAATGACTCTTTTTATACACGGTCCCCCTACTGTGCCATTGAAAGCTCAGATTTCACTGCAAGCACAGCTTAGAGTACAAAACATTCTCTTCACTCATTTACACTGTTTCACCTATTCACCTCTAAACTTTAATTTAACTAATAATAACTATCATTTATTTGACCCCTGTGTCGATTGCATATCGGCACCTTCTTAATGGCTTATGTCATATTTTAAAGTTTTGCGAAAAACAGAATAAACTGAACCAAATCTAGAATATATGATATTTAGGCAAAAACATAATTTTCCTCAAAAGTGACTTAAGCCATTATTTTAAAAAAAGGTGACATGGAATCTGAACCATGTCTTAATTCACTTCCATCGATTCAATCCATTCTGTTCTATTTATTTTCTATGTTTTTACAAACTTGAGAAAAGTAGATTTGAGCAACCCCAACATTACTATACAACATCTCAAAGAGGCTTCGTGTTTGCCTCTTAAGAAAATCATTGAACAAAAATGAATGAATAAAGTTTGTTTTTCACAGTGGTTTTGCTTGGCCTTTAGCCCTGACCTTCCCTGTTGCTAGGGAACTCAGGAGCACTCTCACTATATGAGGGGTAATCAATGACGAGGTGTGCGGTTATAGGAAATTAATCAATGCTGTGGCGATGTGTGGTCCACTAGCCGTGTCCACCCACCTCCTAGTTACCATGGGAAGAAAGTGTTTTGATTCATTGGGACATTTGATCAATCGTGAGCTTAGAATTATAAGGTTCTATCTCCGTTTAGGGTAGTTCAGAGATATTGAGCGTCAAAGTTTTTACATTCCATTATGTTTTGTGAGATGGAACCATTGTATTTTATTAATTACTAACAAAAAAATGTCAACATTTAAAAAATAACACCACACAGGCATTAATAAACACCTAATGGATCAGATTATGTAAAAAACTAAATTTTGACCAAAAATGGAGATAGAACCTTATAATTCTAACGTCACGAAATCTGTTCACTTATGGTGGTCTGAAGTAGGGGGACAAAGTCTAAAAAGTGTTGTAATTTCTGAATGTTGAAACAAATATGTACGCCAACGCCAATACCAATACATCAAAGAAAAGCTGAGAATCTCTGCTTTAAACTAATAGTAATTGTTTGATATAAAATCCAAACTTTTGAGTGTAGAACCAAAAGAGGAAAGCCTCACTGTCCCATTACTTACGCAGGGCACTATATAATCCCACTGACACTGTTCACATGTTCAAATGCATTTGACTATTATTGAAATGGTTAATATTTGTGTTCTGCTCTATTTCGACTGCGTAGGAGATAGAGGTTTTCACATTACAGGTGCAGTATTGTCTCAGTGGTAGGGTTGATTGACAGTTCATAAAAGGTGAGGCCCACATGCGTTTCCTGTTTCCTGATTAAGAAAACCACAGGCTAGGATCCCCCCATGTGTGTGTGTGTGTGTGTGTGTGTGTGTGTGTGTGTGTGTGTGTGTGCATGCGTGCGTGCGTGCGTGCGTGCGTGCGAGCGAACACGCTTGTGACAGAGAGAGGGAGATTCCCATGAGTCTGTGTCGAGTATGAGTCTGTACCACCAGGGTTACTTGTGTTCGGCCTTTGTCTGGTTCCATGAGGCTGTAGAGACAGGAGGGTGGATTGGCGCTGTGGCTCTCTGGCCCTGTGGTCCAGATGAACGCTCTGTGACACTCTCTCCTCTCTCTGGGTTTCGGAAAAGCCTGATGTCACACGAGACGGCGCCTTGAGCTGAAACTGTATGAGGTGCTATTGAAGAGAAGCTTCATGCCGAGAGTGGACAGAAGGCTTCTCTTTCTGTTCCACTGAGGGCGTCTGAGGACGAAGGCTCAGAGAGAGAGACTGGGCTGTGAGGTAGACAAGTACCTAACCACTGATAGATTGTCATATGTTTTTGAATCCCCCTTATGGTAAAGGTTAAGAGCATGGTTACGTTAATCTGATCCCAAACCTGTGGTGGCAACCTCTACCTTGAAGGATGCTAGATAAGAAAAACTCAGATATCAGTTATCCATAATTGTATACATAACATCTACTACCCCCCAGCACTGTGTCTCCAGAGACACCTGCCTCCCCCTATACTGTGTCTCCTAAGATTTCTACTACCCCCTTGTAATGTTTCTCCAGTGTCTACTTTAAAAATATCTATCTATCTATCTATCACTACGACTGCCAATGGCCGATGGCCTGAGCTAGATTACTCTTCCTGCTACAACTGGTGGATTGATGATTCACGTGCTTAGTCAAATGTGTTGATTGTAAGTCGCTTTGGAATAAGACGTCTGCTAAATGCCAAAGATGTACATGTAAATGTAATTGAGGACTGGTTGTGGGCAATTAGACAGTGCTCGTTCCTGTCTCTTTTGGTAAGAGCACTGGTATCTGGGATAGTTTTACACAGCTCTACGTTGACGAGCGTCTTAGTTGAAAAGTTGATGGGTGAGTGAGTGAATGAGTTAGTGCCTTTATCATACGTTTACGTAACTCAATCAAACTGTATCGCCTGAGGGGATGTGCAGTCACTCACGGAACACAGGCAGAGAGTGGTTGGGTGTGCACTTCCCTGCTAACTCGTCCCCACTGTGATTCGCTGTGACAGGCACATCGATCTCTGTGGCAAGCAGTGGTGGTAGTCCAGGATATTGAACTCCAGGCAACACAGCTGGTTGTCAATAATGTTGACATTGACTGGGGCTATACAGACAGACACGGCTGTCATGGAAACAGCGCCGAGAGACAGAGCCAGCCACAATCTCACAGGGAGAAAATGTTGGTTTCGTTATGTTCTCACAGACACAGAACATCAGCTCAGAGGAAGTCACCGCAGGGGGGTCATGGAGGAGTCTTCAAAACGGCTTTGTAGTGTTTTACCTCCCCACTGGCAGACACAGACTAGTCGTCCCCCTGGCGTGTTTGGTTTGTTTGTTTTCATCCTGTTCTCACATGGCTTTTTATCTTATCTCTTGTAACCCTATCCACAGGTACGGTCAGTCAATAGGCTACAGCAGGCATCTGGAGAAGATGACTCGGTTTTGTTCTGCTGGTGTTTTTTTGTCACACGCTGCTCTGTGGCTTTGTGTTGGTCCATCAACTGATCTTTCTCAGACCTCCTCAGCCACCGCAGTCCCTTCCCATGAGTGGAACCCGACACCCTGAAAAGGGATGACAATGCTGTGTTTACCAATGGGCTCTTCTTGTCCCACATCTACTGCCTTTATTCGTGAACACTCAAAACAACGTTTAGGTGTCGTCTTACATTGACCTAATATCGTTTATTATCCGCTCGTCCACATATTGTCTGATAATAAGCTCAGTGAACGTTCCATTACCTGTTAGGTTGTTGTTGTTGCCATGGGGGGCGGCTGTGGTGCAGGAGGTAGAGCCGCCGTCTGATGATCGCAAGGTCGGCAGATCGGTGGTTCAAGCCCCAGCTGGCTTCAAAGCATGTTGAAGTGGGCAAGACACTGAACTCCCAAATTGCTCCCAGTGAGCGGGCCGGCGCCTTGCATGGTAGCTTGCCGCCTTTGGTGTGTGAATGTGTGTGTGACTGGGTGAATGAGAGGCCGTTGTAAAGCGCTTTGGATAAAGGCTCTATATAAGTGCAGTCCATTTACCATCCAGGATCCAGGCACAGTGCCCTGTGAAGCGTTGGTTCTTCTTTCGGCCCTAGACTCCAATGGTTTGGATTTGAAATCACAGGGTTAATCACAATGGCTTCCCTGACTTTCACTGATGTCTCTTTGGTCCTCATGTTGACAGACACAATAGCAGACTCCAAATGAAAACGCAATACTAGACATTGAGAGCTCTTTTATGACTGCATGAATAATTTGACAGAACACACCTGAGGAACCAGAAACGCCCGTCAAACCAATTATCCCTTCACCTTTCGGTACCCTGACATAGGGAGACTATGTATAAAGTGCTGCAATTTCTGAATGGTGAAACCAATATGTACACAAAATACCATGAAATGAAAGCTGGGAATCTCTACTTTAACCTGATTGTAATTGTTTGATTTCAAATCCAAACTGTTGGAGTGTAGAGGCAAAAGAAAAAACCAATCTCTATTGCCCCATTACTTAGACAGGGCACTGTATATTGCTCTGCTTCACACGTCAGCCATGCTGGGTTGATGAATCCTGTTCTGCTCTCATGTGTCTATATGAGAAACAGCATGTCTCAGTCTTTGCAGAATCAGTATCAGTGAGAGGAGATGGGCTGTGTCCTTACAGCCCCAGTAGGTCTCTCAGGTCCACCGACCAGGGTTTGTTGGTTGTCCCCAGTGCCAGATTGAAGACCAAGGGTGATAGAGCATTCCAAACCATGGCCCCCAGGCTTTGGAATGCTCTGCCCTTGGATCTTAGATCAGCTGGCTCGGTCGAGGTTTTTAGAAAACAGCTAAAGACTGTGTTGTATAGACAGGCTTTTGCATAGCCCCAGGGGCTTGTCTTTCTGTGTCCTGTTGATGCTGTTGTACACCTGCTGTCTGTTACTTGTTTTTATTTTCACTTGTTTTGCCTGTTTTAACCTGCTGTGGTTTTCGCTCTTGTATTATGTTTTATTGTGTTTTTTCCTTTATGTAAAGCACTTTGTGACCCTTGGTCTGGGAAGAGTGCTCTATAAAAAATGTTTACTTACTTACTTACTTACTTACTTACTCGGTTCTATTATCCTTACTGCAAATGGAAGGACTCTCAGATACACGTCCTCCATTATCAACAGGTTGTTTTCACAAAACCACAGACTGGGTCACACAAGGCCGTAGCACAGAGAGCACACACTCACATGCACACACACACAAACACAAATGCACAGACACACACTCAATCACTCGCACACACGCACAGACACACACACAAATGCAGAATGGCAGCGGAACTCAACGTACAAAAGACATTGTATCGACCACAAAAATGTGGTTAATCGAATGAAATGCAGATCCTGCATAAATTAAAGATAATCTTCACTTAATTTATGGTAATGTATTCGAGGGGATAACAAGAAGGAACACCAAGTAGCATGTCATTGTGTGTTTTAAGTCCTGCCCCCAGATTCGAGTGGAAGTAACCAAGTAACCAGTAACCAGTGTGTGTAGACCAGTGTGACCCAGTGTGTGTAGACCAGTGTGACACAGTGTGTGTAGACCAGTGTGACAGCCAATGCCTCTGCTTGCTTCTCAAGGAGAGGAGGAGACAGACATTTGGTCAAAAACAGTAGCCTGGGTCTACATTCCTACACTGAAGTATTGGGGCCCTGACTACAATCGCATGAATAAGATCTATTCAGATCAACACTAATACAGTATAACTAATTGATTAGACTAGTGAAGTGTACAGTAAGCCTTATTATTTCAGACCTCATGGACCCCACGCTGATTCTCAAGTCCATTCCAGCTGTTTCACCACTCAGCAGACAATAATCCTGCCATTACTACTCCCTCTGGTATTCTAGTTATTTACCGTGGCATTATTACTTATTTACCCTAATTGATTTATTGAATGATTGCCTTGGTTTAGCCGTTCTCAATAGATCGTGAGCTTAGAATTAGAAGGTTCTATCTCCGTTTAGGGCAGTTCAGAAGAGATATTGAGCGTCAAAGTTTTTACATTCCATTATGTTTTGTGAGATGGAACCTTTGTATTTTATGAATTACTAACTCAAAAATGTCAACATTTTAAAAATAACACCACACAGGCATTAATAAACACCTAATGGATCAGATTATGTAAAAAAACTCAATTTTGACAAAAATGGAGAGAACCTTATAATTCTAACGTCACCAGATGCCATTGTTACTTACTACCGCCGTACAGTGAGTGAGTCCAACAATCCGTTTTTTCCCCTCCCCTCTTCGTTGATGTAGGGTAGTGAGCGAGTCGAGTGGAACCAGTCCGTTATACGAGCGGAGGAGAGTGAATGTCAGGGAGAGGTAGGGACACAACACAGTCGGCATGAGACGAGCATAGCATCTCTACGCGCCAGGATTGCATTTGATTTTAAAACAAACATTAATTTATTTTTTTGTTTTGTTTCTTTCTTTTAACTATCAAGCATTTTTTTTGTGGTGCTAATATTGGAGACTTTTGGAGATGACTGTAACCAGAGTGAATATGTTGGTCGCGCAGCTTCTGACCATCTGTCAAATAGGTAAGGAATCTGAATGTTGGTTGATTGTATTTTTGCGTTATTGTGCAATGCAGATGAACTTGCATTAAGTTGTGGCACTGTGCTTTTTTGCAATGCATTCTCCCCTATATTCAATCGCAACCATAAAACGTAGCCATATTTAAGACTAATTTGTTGTAGGTATCGACACTGTCAGGGTGCATACAATTATCCAACAATTAAATGTGTCACACAATACACATTTACAACAACAATTAAATGTCCCCCTCCCCCCCGAGATTGATTCAAGTGTATTGAACTGAATTTAATTGATGTCATTATTAGGCCTACCGTTTTAATGACATATACTGATAATGTAGACTTTCTCTATGAGGACTTCGATTTTCATTTAGACTTTAGTGACAGCCATCAAAAGTCTCATGGGAACTTAAAGGTGATGTTCCAACTCAGTCATGCTCTTTTCAACCACTACACTACAGAAGGCACACTGTTGTTTTAGTACAGACATTATAGGGTTGTAATTGGGAAACGCGTTTTAATATTACTGTAATCTGTCAGTGGATCATTGTCTCTCTCAGATCCCCTCCCTAAGGACGTTTTCTAAAGGAGGTTAAGGGATCATTTCTGTTGACATTTTAAGATGCCATTCAGAGAGCCTGTTGGAAGCGTGGATATTGATTCGTTATTAAATTACATTTATTATTATTATCTTGTTTTCCATTGTTTTCCCCTGTGAAGTCAGGGAAACAGCCTATCACAGACTGACATTTAAGATTGCTTAATGGAAGTCTAGCTGGTTACAAATTGAAGATACTAGAAAAAGAACATAGTGCTTTTGAGATTTATTTATGCCCATATAACATTACATGCGATAAAATAAGGAAGTATTTTATTAATCTCCAAACGGGAAATGTCATAATGGGAATGATAATCTCATAATATGCATTAATAGCTTGCCAAGTTGTTTTCTGTGATCCAAAGCATGGAATGCCTTGCTGATAGGATGGGAACTGTGACAGCAATTCATTGGAGGGAAATTAAATAGCCCATCTCCAGCCATCTGTCCCTCAATATGCCAGGCCACCATACAGGAGCACGCACGCACGCACGCACGCACACACACACACACACACACACACACACACACACACACACACACACACACACACACACACACAGTATACGTCATACATCATATTTAGCCTACTTATTGTACAGTATACGCACTTGTCTGCAAACAATGTTATTGATCTCAAGATGGTCATGATGTAGACATCTTACCAACCTGCCTGTATCCAATCAGATCGTGTCAACTCCATATGTTTAAAAAAAAAAGTTTGGAGCCTTGCAAGTGACTTCACCCCTGCCTGTTACACCAGCAGCTGTTCTGTGAAGTGTGTGTCAGCTAGCAAGAGGAGGCGGTGGGCATGGTGGCTACCCCCTGACGCCATGATTATGAGGAGAGCCCTGCCCACTGATGGAGAGAGAGATATGCGTGAGAGCTTCACACTGATATCCTTACTGGGTGTGTGTGTGTGTGTGTGTGTGTGTGTGTGTGTGTGTGTGTGTGCGTGTGCGTGCGCATGTGTGTGCGTGTGCGTGTGTGTGTGTGCGTGTGTGTGTGCGCGTGCGTTTGTGTGTGTGTGCTTGCGTGCGCGTTTGTGTGTGTGTGTGTGTGTGTGCGTGTGCATGTGCGCATGCCTACAGAGAGCCCACAGCGGACGCTTCCTCTCCATGAGGCGTCCTCTCAGCTCTCTGCTCTCCCAGAACACAACACACTAGTGATGCGGTTGACCTGCCATGCGTCTAAAACTGGGATGCTGTCGATGGAGAGAGGGCACAGAGGAAAGCTATCGAATGATGGGATTAAAAGATTGATTTCCCTTTACTCTGTGTGTGTGTGCAATTGCAATGTGATTGGTGGTGTGGGGGCGTGGGGGGGGGGGGGGGGTGTGTGTGTGTGTGGGGGGGGGGGGGGGGGGTACGGGGGTGGTGGGTGGATTAGGTAGTATTCAGCCATGCAGCTCAGATGCTCATTTTATCTGCCTGGGAAAGCTTTTTGCCATTTTTGGCAAACATTTACTACACTTGCAAATGGTTTATGTTACTTCTTTTTACGAGATGTAGCAACAGCCTATGTGAGACTGTAACTACCCTCTGTGGATGTGTTGATGTGTGTGTGCTCTCATAGGGTTCCACTATCAGGAATTAGGAGACTTTCTGGGCTCTAAACCATGGAGCTTAATTGGTATTTGGCAGCAACTCCCTGCAGGATCCTTTGAACCTTTACAAACTTACATGGAATAAAAGCACACAAAAAGCCCAGACCACAATCCAAGGCTATAGTGATAAGTTTTAGAAGGTAAGATGGGAGGCTTCAACCCAATAGTAATATATCGCTGCTGCTGAAAATGTTCAACTGAAGGTGGAGCAACAAAACTGTGGCCTGAGTTTCCACTGCTTATAAAGCCTTTATTAACCATTCCTAGTTGCTGCTATTCATTGGTAGTATTAGTAGTTTACCTTATTAATGCAATGCCGTGTCTGAAAAACCACAAGTGGATGATAGCTGATATTGACCCTTGAAAGGAGGTTTATCGATCTATTAGCCCCACAGGGTAATTTGGTCATCATATGCTGCTTTGTAATGAGGTACAAAAAGGTACGTTGACGGATCGATGTCAGTGAGGCTTTAGCAGACTCATATTATGACTGATTCACTAACATGACTAACATGACTCTACTGGAATAAACTATATTTGTTATCTATTTTGTCCATTCGCCCCTAATTGTTATGTTAGTTTAGAGTCAAATATTTTAGCCACCCTGGTGGAGATACTGTGTGTGTTTGTGTGCGTGCGTGCGTGCGTACATGTGCATGTGAGTTCCGTGCATGTGTGTAGCGGATGGCTTAATTGATATCGGGCAGCAACGTTGCCTTCCAGAGACTTACTGTTTGGCCATGACCCAAAAATGTCTTGACCCCTCTTTCTCACTGAGACTCCGTGTGTTCCGCTAGGGACAGAATAGGCTAACAGCACTTGTCATGCTGAGTCTCTGTGTTTCTTACCATGTTCACACTCTTGTGATTACCCTTGTCAAGGCGACAATGGACCAGTGGGAATCTATCGAGTGGGACTATTCATCTAACAAATAATGTCAATATCACTGAGGTTACAGCGCACAGCAGCCAAAAGACAGGAATCTACTGTATATTGGTAGCCATGGCAACGTGAAGTGAAATAGTGGGCTAAGATGAAATGGCCGACAAAAACAGCTCATTCCTCTCCCTGCAATTGGCGTTGTTTAGGGTTTATCTCCTGTATGTACTGTGTGGGTGCATTGATATACTTCATAACCAGAAGGAATGGTGATCGTTCACATTGTCCTTTCCAGAACTGTTTCAGGTAACATTTCATGTAACTAGGCCAGCAGAGTACTGCTCAGCGCTGCTCAGCAAAGATGGGCTCTGTAGTGTAATTAGGGTATACCTGCAGTCAGTAGTACTGCAGTAGTATCAGGAGACAGGAGAGGCAGTACACAGTTCCACAGTACAAGGCAGTGGTCTGTAGTCTGTAGTCCTGCCTGCAACAGCCTGGGCTGCTGTCTGTGTGTGTGTCTGTGTCTGTGTGTGTGTGTGTGTGTGTGTGCGTGTGCGTGTGCGTGTGCGTGTGCGTGTGCGTGTGCGTCTGTGTCTGTGTCTGTGTCTGTGTCTGTGTCTGTGTCTGTGTCTGTGTCTGTGTCTGTGTCTGTGTCTGTGTCTGTGTCTGTGTGTGTGTGTGTGTGTGTGTCTGTGTCTGTGTCAGAATCCGAATCCGAATCCGAATTGCTTTTATTACATCAATGTACAAATACAAAAAGAGTAGAATTCTTGGGTTCAGGTTCATTAGACATTGGTATTGCAGCAGAAATACAAAATCAATAATAGAATGAACAGGATGTAAACAACAGTCAACAATCAACAATAGCTGTATATACAATAGCGTCAATAATAGAATAGGTGATGGCAGCAGAATGCTAATCAGGATATCAACATTCTTAATGTAATCAACATTACGGAAAGTTCAGGTTCAAGGAATATCAGGTTGTGCAAAAACGCTGTGCAGGTTGCAGTGAGATGTGACACACTGTCATACGGTACAGATGCAATATGGTGCAAAAATGGAGCAGTACAGAGTTCAAGTAGGTAGTGACCGAAGTAGTAAGTCAGGTAGTCATAATATGTATGTATGTTAATGCTGTGGGGATGCAGTGCGGGATTGCCTTATGCCAGTGTGTTTCCCTAGGAGCCGGATTGCTTGTGGGAAATAGCTGTTCGACATCCTCTGGGTTTTCCCCCCTGAGGCTATGGTACCGTTGTCCCGACGGCAGTAGTTTGAACAATTTACGATCTGGGTGTCTGGGGTCCTTGATAATCCTTCTTCTTACTAAGACACCGGTCGCTGGAGGTGTCCTGGATGGAGAGCACACAGCCGCTGATCTTTTCGGCCTCTGAAGAAGGCCCCCAGTATCTTGGGCCCTACACCGAACCTTTTCAACCGTGAGTGGAGCTGTGAGTGGCCACGCAGTTGTTGGTGTACAGGGAGTAGAGGAGAGGGCTCAGAACACAGCCTTGGGGGGCACCTGTGCTGATGGTCAGGGGGGCAGAGGTCTTAGAGCCCATTCTCACCACCTGTTTCCTGTCCGTCAGGAAGTCTAGGATCCAGTTGCATAGGCTGGGGTCGATGCCTGGGTCCCTGAGCTTGCTGTAGAGTATGGAGGGGAGTATTGTGTTGAATGCCGAGCTGTAGTCTACAAGCAGCATCATCACATAAGTGTTCCTCTTATCAAGGTGTGTGTAGCGCCGTGGCAATGGCGTCATCTGTCGATCTGTTACCTCGGTAGGCAAATTGGTGAGCGTCTAGGAAGGGTGGCAGCTCCCTGCAGATCAGGATCTTGATGATCTTCTCAAAGCATTTGCTCACTATGGGGGTGAGAGAGAGAATGAGAGAATGTTTGTTTGTTTATTTGGTCCCCTATACAATTCACAATACAGATATAAGGAAAAGTACACAGTCACAATTTATAACACCAGGACCAAAAAGGTGTAGGCTGAAGCCGTGGCTTATTGCGCCTACCCTTGTTACATGTATGCATGAGAGCAACAGGGCGCCAGTCGTTTAGGCATGCCACCTTACCCTTATTCGGTACCGAGATGATGACAGATGACTTGAAGCAGGAGGGCACTATGTCTGTGGAGAGAGAGAGGTTGAATATGATGGTAAAGATACCAGCCAGTTGTTCTGCGCACACTTCAAACACCCGGCCGGGTATTCCATCTGGAATCCAGCCGATTTGTGTATTTTTATGCACTTAAAGAATGCTAGCACGTCTTCCGCGGTGATGAACGGAGTGCCTCTTGTGTCATCTGTGTGGTGGGTTCTCTCTAGAGGGTTAGTGTAGTCCTGTTCAAACCGGGCATAGAAGCTGTTCAGCTCGTCTGGTAGAGAGTCAGAGGTATTGCATGTGTCGCTGGCGCTCTCTTTGAGGTTGGAGATAGTGTGAAGCCGCTTCCACATACTGCGTGGGTTATCGTGTGTGTGTGTGTGTGTGTGTGTGTGTGTATCTGTCTGTCTGTCTGTCTGTCTGTCTGTCCATCCGTCTGTCTGTCCGTCTGTCCTCAGAGGGACCTTTCTCAGCCCGTGAAACGCAATATGCTCTTTGTAAAGGAACCCTTCCGTCAGAGTGGACCTGGAGCAGGTCAGAGCTGGCTGGCTCGCAGTAGTAGCAGCAGAGCAGGCCTCTAACAATGCTCTGAGTGCTGACTCGCCTTCCCCTCTGAGAACTTCCAAATGCAAGATGAGATTAGATCCGGATGAACAGTTATGTCCACAGCTCAGGACAGACCCGCTCTGTCCCAACTCTCCTGGCCGTAAGCAGAACAAAGTCTTCATGGGGCTGGAAATCTTGTTAAAAAGATCCTACTATTACTATAAATAAAGGATTTGTTTTGTGGGGTGGGGGGGTGGGGGGGTGGGGGGGGGAGTATAATTGGCATATGCTACCATGGAGACAGGAGAGATTTGGATATGAGTATTCAGAGTATTGCGATCGCCACCTTGATGATGATGAAACTGAAATCACAAAATGATTGAATAATTGATTCCTAGTCTCTCGTTAAAACCTTTACTTTTGCATATTTCTTCTCCAGCATGTGTTTAATCAGCACCACACACTCAACTGGAATACAATTTATTCATAAGCACTCTTTCTCTAAAACCCGTTTACACTGGTTATACTGGTTTACACTGGTTATCTGCCATGCAGTCACAGTTGAGGGATAGAGTTGATACAACTCTATTCCTCTCAACAATTGAATTGACAATTGAATTGAATTGAATTGAATTGACAATACAATTGAATGGACCTTTAACCCTTTGGGTAAATCTGATGGAAGTCTCCCATTTCAAAATAGCCATTGTAAAGTGAAAGGCTAGCTACATCTCCTGGGTGAGTACGAAAGCCAATTAGGATAAGTAAGCACCGAAAGTTATTTCTGCCTGAAAAACAGGACATTATGTTAGGGTGGTGCCGATAAAATGGTGGATAGCTGCACATGCTGACTGAGACGTGCCCTGTCGTCAATTGTCATAAATTTTCCCTGATACCCTGATTGCTCTCTCGACATCAGTAATGGGAACCAGGGATAAATCATGTCTTTGGCACTATGCCAATACCAGTCTAGAGATAAATCCCTCCCCTATCATGTTTACCATGATGTTCAACATGGCGCTGTCCCAGGACACGGGTCCAGAGTGCTCTTATGGACCCCCAAATAACTCTATTCCACTACATCAGCCTTTAGCTACAGTGTAAATGTTTAGAGAAGACTGACTGGGGAGGAGGAGGGGAGGGAGAGAGGGGGGGGGGGGGGATTGTGAAACTAAAAGGCCCTAGCTCTTGTCTCCCTTTTAAACTTCAGGAAGCTGGTCTGGAGTTACACAGGCTGACAATAACAGGGCTTGTCTGTAGCGAGCCCGTAGCTGTGCTCAGTCAGTCAGTCACAAAAGGAGCTGTTGTTGTTTAAAAGCGCTGGCGGAGGAGAGGGAGAGAGACTTCAGGAGCCAGAGAGAGAGAAGGTCTGGCTGCTGCTGCACTTGTTGTTGATGTGTGGGAATCAATCACTCAACCACACACACACACACACACACACATACAGACACACACACACAGGTTGCAAAAGTACCGAAAATTAAATTACGAAACACATATTGAGAGGAGACCAACAGTTCCGCACAATTGATCACAATGCGATGCCAATGAAGGGGATAGTTTTTAGCAAATTCCAAAATCACTTTTCGTTTTCCATCAAAGAAGGGGGAGGGGGGGTGGCAGTGAGGTGGACACTGACTCTGTGGAAGAAAGTGGTAGGGAAGTGGGGGGGTGGGGACCCCAGTGAAAGGTGAGGGGCTGACTCTGTGTCCATGGCGATGGGACAGGCGGCAGAGGAAGTCGGAAGAAGTCAGGGTGGCCAGACGCCACGAGAGACTCTGCTGTTGTCAAGGAGTTGCGGCTGACGCATGCTGCATGCTGATGATGAGAGACCCGGGCCGCATCTCAATACTCAGAAGCGGCCTCGTCACAGAGCTCAACGCTGAGGTGAAGTCTCAACGGTCTAAAAGTGACTTCCCTCGTCTCCATTGGAACACTGACTGACTGATTAAAGAACCGGACAGGCAAGAGATCATTCCTGGTTGACATCCTCCATATTTGCGTCCCAAAAGCTCTGTTTTCAGATCCAGGAAAGATGAGGGAGCGGAGGCCACATTAGACTATTGAGACGCAGCCCTTTATAGCTTAACGCTCTAATGCTGAGCAGATGGACATAGTGCATGTCACTGCATTTACTAGAAGAAAAGGCTAGGGCCATCACACCCACATGCACACACAGACATACATACACACACACACACACACACACACACATTTAATCATAAATGCCCAAGTAGACAAATAACACTTTACCACTATAGCAGAGAATACACAGTTCTCAGTGTGGGATGAGACTGAGCGTTTATGTCATCATGATGTCAAACACACACATCTCCACTGGGGTTCCTAAGTGCCGTCCCTGACTGTACCCGCTCCTGCCCGCCTCTCAGAGCTGGCGTGTGTGTGTGTGTGTGTGTGTGTGTGTGTGTGTGGCACTCTGTTCTTCCATCTCCACTCGGCTCGCTGTGTTCTCTCTCTCCCTCTCTCTCTCTCTCTCTCTCTCTCTCTCTCTCTCTCTCTCTCTCTCTCTCTCTCTCTCTCTCTCTCTCTCTGTCTGGTTTATTTATGAGCTCTTCTTGGGATACAGCCTGTTTTTAGACAGACTTCGACAGAAGCTGAGAAGAACTTTGTTTTTGTTTTGGTTATTTCGAGCCAATCCCTCAGCAGGGAAGTCCCAGACCAGCATCACAGATTAATGCTGCATTTTTCATGAAATTGTTCCAAAATGTGTACTTTTATGGAGACTCTGGTGAATCATCTTTCACTATAGATCTTATTAAAAAAACAAAAACAAGCATCTCATCTCCATGAAGCTATTGGAGCTGTGAATTCTTCTGTGTCCAAGGGAAGTCCAGGGGAGAGATCAATCGGCCTGTGAGTGGGACTCACAGATGGTGACTGGACCAGGCACACCCACACACACACACACACACACACACACACACACACACACACACACACACACACACACACACACACACACACACACATAACACCTTTTGGTAACGGCGAAGGGATATGTTGTATTGTCTTCTGCAACAAATTAGACCTATGGAATTCGAGGTTCATGAGCATGCTGATATAATCTACAGCAGTGCTACATGTTTTGCTTAGTAGGTAAATCAATAGTGTGCATGCTGTATTTCTAGACTACATCAATATGCTATTAAATATTTCTATAATATAAATAATATCTGTGCCAATATTGGGCAACAGGCTTTGTTATTTTAGCCTGTGAGATATTTTCGTTTGCAGTGACTATTACTCAGTGTGTAGCTGAATATATAGTAGCATTGTTTTGCACACAATAAATGTAGGTTCATTAGGACTCCAGCTGTTATTCTCTGAAATCTCCACTGTTCCCCACTGAAATGTGGGGGTTATAAATATGATTTATAATCTTTATTTGGTTTCTGAGAAGCATACAGTAGGCTACGGCTAGAACTCTTCTGGGAAAACCTTTCTACATTCATATGGACTTATAGTTGTGGAGACTTCGTCATGTATTGAAATTAAAATGACCCTAACCCTAACCCTAACCCATAATTTGTAATAAAATCCTTCTTTAACTCTGACTGTTCATCTGGTGGTTGTCTTCTTTGGTAGGCATAAAGCTTGCCAAATGTGCCTTCCAAAAACACACTTTTCACCTACTCTAGGGGTATATACTGTGAAGCGAGGTAATGTCGTATATTTTTACTATGAATTGTATAATAATGGGCCTGTATTCTTGCTTTTGGCTCTGTAAGATTCTACTGAAAATGGGGGTTTTATGACACCTTGTAAACACACACCCTTTTGGATAGAAGGCTAGGGAGAACTGCTGCCCTAGCCTGGTCAGGTGACATCATATTGGGCTCTCCCCTTTTCACCCCTTGACCATCTCTAGTGAAGGTGATAGGATCACTGTTGTAGATATTTGCATACGAAAGGACATAAAAAGGACAGCACAGGGGCAGATCTTTCTCTTATCCAGCCCAGCAGATCACCAGACCAGACCAGGATCCAGCTTTGATATCTGTATACTTTTGTACTTTAAATAAATAGTCTATAACTCAGAATTGTTCTTTGATTCATAACCAACAAGGTAATACACTACCGTAACTTTAGCTCCAACTCAGGATTAGGTCACTTACTTTGCAAGATAAATTTGGCAAGATTGATGACCGCCCAACGGACCGTCAGAGTCAGTGAAAGAAGGATTTTATTTAAAAATGGTGGCATAGGGGGTCATTTTAATTTTGATACATGGCAAAGTATGATACATGGTCTGGTGAAAAGGTCTGCATGTCTGCAATCTTTACTTAACAAATGACCAAAAAGCGTCTTTCTTTTATTTTATTTTTTAAAACATGTTTTCCATTTTTTTTCATAATACAAAAGTTGAAGTGTTGAAGAGCCCACTCAATATTACAAACCAAAGTTTTAGGATCACAAAATATTCATCATTTGTGAATTGGATTCACTGTATCGTCTCCCGTCCTGCTTCTCGGCTACTGGGTTAGTGATACATGGCTTGTAAACCATCTTACGTTTTCGTGTTCAAAAGCAAGCACTGTGTGATCATCTGATTATGTGTAGTTATGGGTTTTTACATGTTGATGTTCTATCAGCGTGTTGGGATGTGCTAAACATGCAGTTAGATGTTCGTAGCGATGTTCCTTTTTAGCGCTAGCCTACTAGCAGCTGTTTTGCGTGTGTTCGCGTTCCTCCGCTATTTGTTTGAGGTGTACCAACATCCAAATAAGCATATCTTTTTCAACTATTTTCAGATTTCATGTATGACACATCATTTGAAAGCTTACCATCGGCCATTTCATAATCTGGAAAAAACAGAAAAATGACATTGCCCTACTTGAGGACTTTTTAACCAGACCCTGTCACATATAGTGAGCAACCCATTTCCCAAACCTACTCATATTCTTCCAATAAATATTTTCTTGTTTAATAGGTTTAGAAACATTCATTTAGCCGACTCATCACATAGGCTTACACAAGCCCAACACTTATATAAGTCAACTTCAGCACGCCATTTCCCCTTTCTATTAACCCAGTGCAGTAAACCACAGTTGGTTTAAACCTCAGCTGTTCCTACAGTATTACCAGGAGTAGGGGCCCAACTTCTCACGGTTACCGCATGTCACCAGCCTCCTGACCTCACCACAACAGCTGGACTCAAACACACTCTATGCTACACACCTCCTATGCACAATGAAGAACATGACACGTGTGTGTGTGTGTGTGTGTGTGTGTGTGCGTGCGTGCGTGCGTGTGCGTGTGCGTGCGTGTGCGTGTGCGTGTGCGCATGTGCATGTGTGTGTGCGTGTGCTTGTGCGTATGTGTGTGTGTGTGTGTGTGCCTGCACCACTAAGTCCCCTTAGAACAATACACTGCTTGACAGTATCCCCCAGAATCCCCCATTCTAATGTGTAACTAACCCCTCTAGTCTACTGGATGCCTGTGTAAGACCTGCCAATACAACCTGCTCACCGGAACATATATGGGATAATTCTCACGCCTGTCCTCCTTTAGCAGCTGTAGCATATGAACACAGGGTGGGGCTGTGGAGGTATGTGTGTGTGTGTGTGTGTCTGGAGAGCCAACAGGTGCTCTCTAACAAGTGACACTACTATGTGGCTTATTGATCAAAAGACAGATGAGTGGATGGATGACCGCTGGGGGTTCCCCTCTGCCCCCCTCAAGCTCTTGAAGCTAGCTGCTGTGTTCAGTTGGCCACAACCTCGGCAAACGTTTCAAACAGAGAATGAAACCCGTCGCTCTTATTGGACATGCTTGTGTACAGTATAGCAACTCTCTTAGAGCTGCTGCTAGCAGTTCAACAAGTTAGTCTCTCCCCCCCCTCCCGTCTGTCTCCCTCCCTCCCCTCCTGTGTCTCCCTCCCTCCCTCCCTCCCCTCCTGTGTCTCCCTCCCTCCCTCCCTCCCCTCCTGTGTCTCCCTCCCTCCCCTCCTGTGTCTCCCTCCCTCCCTCCTGTGTCTCCCTCCCTCCCTCCCCTCCTCTGTCTCCCTCCCTCCTGTGTCTCCCTCCCTCCCTCCCCTCCTGTGTCTCCCTCCCTCCCTCCCTCCCCTCCTGTGTCTCCCTCCCTCCCTCCCTCCCTCCCTCCCTCCCTCCCTCCTGTGTCTCCCTCCCTCCCTCCCCTCCTGTGTCTCCCTCCCTCCCCTCCTGTGTCTCCCTCCCTCCCTCCTGTGTCTCCCTCCCTCCCTCCCTCCCCTCCTGTGTCTCCCTCCCTCCCCTCCTGTGTCTCCCTCCCTCCCCTCCTGTGTCTCCCTCCTGTAATCCTCCATCCATCCATCCATCCATCCACTAGTGATACACAGGCCTTCTTCATTAAGAGAGAGGCTAGGTCATGGACTCTATGTTCTGGACTAAAGTGTTCTACTGGTTAATGTACTACTCTGTTCTAGTCCCTCCTCAATGACTTCTATTGTGCAGGAAAGGCTTTTAGCTGCTGGGTCTCGGCTGCCTTAAGAAGACAGTACCCCTGGTCTTGGGTTACAGTATTTGGTGAAGGCTCCATGGCCAAGTCACATACTATACAGTACTGCGACAGGGAAAGAAAGGGATAGTTCACCCAAACAGTCTTAATTTCTTAATCTATCACATACCTTCGCTGTTGTCTGTTGAGCAGCAGGGATATCTGCGAAGCACCTGTCATTTGCCACAGCAGCTCAGAGAGTTAGCACACAGTACAGTAGCTTTGGCTGGTCATACCTAGATTCTCACACTTCTACCCAACAGCATTATTCGCATTACAAGCCAAAATCTATTTGTCAAAAGTAAATATTGCGGCAATGTTATCCGTACCGAAAGAAAGCATGTCTGTTGAGCATCATTGTTAGTATGTACAGTATATGTGACACATTCTAATGCTTAGGTCCTCATGTTGGGATCTGATGTAATGATCGGACTTTTCTTTCGAAAAATGTGAATACATTTCCGCGTTGTTGAAAATCAACGACATGCGGACCAAATGATCAGACTGTGTCACATGTGTATGTAAGGTGCTGTGGCGTTTCCTCTCTCTGGGAAGATATTGAGAATAAAACCTTACAAGGGGGATTTCGGGGGATCTTGGGAAATGTGTTTTTTTCTTGCTTTTTGCATGAAAATCGTATTTCTTTTTTTATCAACATTTTGAGGAGGCACTGCTTCCCTTGCCGATAACATGGTTCCCTAGTGTCTCTACGCGAAATTCTGTCTCATGTTTTGAAAGAATGTGACCGAGGTGGAAAGAGATAAGATGGAGGGAAGCGGAAAGGGTGAGAGAAGGAAGGTGGGAGGAAGCCAAAAGGTTGTAGTGTTCATAATGGAATCATTAACATCACACTGTGAGGGATTCTAATCTAATTTGCTGCTGGCTTCTCCCTCTTGACACGCTGACTGGAGTAAGGCCAACACAGTGGGTTCAGACAGATCTGTCACACGGGAGGGGGCCTTTAACACTCTAGCATGGTAGCAGGCACTGTAGGACTGTAGCATTGTAGCAGGCACTGTAAGACTGTAGCATTGTAGCAGGCACTGTAAGACTGTAGCATTGTAGCAGGCACTGTAAGACTGTAGCATTGTAGCAGGCACTGTAAGACTGTAGCATTGTAGCAGGCACTGTAAGACTGTAGCATTGTAACAGGCACTGTAAGACTGTAGCATGGTAGCAGGCACTGTAAGACTGTAGCATGGTAGCAGGCACTGTAAGACTGTAGCATTGTAGCAGGCACTGTAAGACTGTAGCATTGTAGCACTGCAACACTCTAGCATTGTAGCAGGCACTGTAAGACTGTAGCATTGTAGCGCTGTAAGACTGTAGCATTGTAGCAGGCACTGTAAGACTGTAGCATTGTAGCAGGCACTGTAGGACTGTAGCATTGTAGCAGGCACTGTAAGACTGTAGCAGTGTAGCACTGTGGAACTGTAAGACTCTAACACTGTAGCACTGTGGAACTGTTATACTGTAACACTGTAGCATTGCCCTAGAGCTTGACCCTGACCTCTCCCATTCCCCATGGTCCCTCTGGTGTGTTACAGTCACAGCTTCAACAGGACAGAGATCAGTGCTACCCTGTGAATCCCCTGGGGCTGTATACTTTATACAGTGTCAAAGGATATAATATACTGGACAGTAACTTGTTTTTTTATCTTTGTTGTTTTTACAGTATGGTAAACAATAAGATTATATGGATGGAGCGTCATGTGACCAAATTGACTGAAGCCCTCTGGCTTCACATTAAGGGAACATTTCATGGATGGTCACCACGACTCAACTTACAGAGGGGGAGAGAGAGAGAGAGAGAGAGAGAGAGAGAGAGAGAGAGAGAGAGAGACAGAGAGCGAGACAGAGAGACAGAGAGACAGAGAGAGACCACATGATCTGCTGCTGTGCTCCCAAAACAACAGAAGCTCCTCCACATTCTGTTCTTTCCACAATAGGCAATAAGAGATAAGGCGCAATAAAAGTACTAAGTCAATAACAATGTCATGCCGCGCCTCACCCCTCTCTCTCCCATCCCTCTATCCTGTGCCTCACCCTGTCCCTCCCTCCCTCCCTCTCCTCACCCCTCTCTCCCTTGAGAAGCTGTGTTGAGAGACACTCAACAATTGGCTGCTCGCTCTCCTCTCCAGCTAAATTAAGTGGCTGTCATGTATAATTTGACATGAGTGCGGAATGAGAGAGTTGAGCCAACCATAGTATTTAAATCAAGAGCTGTTTGCAAGGACAACCCTTGAGACTTCCTATCTATTCTATTCATGACCCCACAGTATTAACACATTACTAATGGCACAGAGAGATCGCAGTCATTTGGCCCATTAAGGGAAGGGATTGAACTGTCTCCCCCTTCACTCTATGATTTTTTATTATTATTATTGAGGAACATTTTGAATTAGAATTGGATTTAAAGTAGTTGACCCTAACCCTGTATACCAGCCGGCATTCCTGCACCAGGCACAGCAGGTGTGGGGTAAACAAGAGAATGCCATCTGACACTGATTCCCTCTAATACTCTGAAGCCCCTTCTTTGAGAGCTCTGCTGTCATTTAGTTATTAACGCCAGGCTGCCAGCTATCTGTTTCCTACACAACACAGGCGGCTATTATCCCCTGACCATTAACGGGCAGAGAGAGCATGTTTCACTAGGTGACTTTGCCATTTTAAATTGGAGAGGTTCCGGTGGACGAGGGTCAGAGAAGGGGAGCGGGGAGGGGGAGTGGATAAATGGCAGCGACTCTGTGCTAAGCTGGCGTTGCTATGGATCGTTAAGTTTCCAGCCTATTAACATCTCTTCTCTGGGCTTAAATCCCTATGGCTAAATATCCTTCATCCAATCTGCACAGTGACACTTTAATCATGTAAAACAGACCTGAATGCCTGTGATATATACACCATTTAGCTGACGCTTTTATCCAAAGTGACTTACATGGAAGCTGTAAGGTGCTATCATTTTTCAGTATATTATGGTCCCAGCAGGATTTGAACCCACAACCTCAGCGTTGTTAGTGCCATGCTCTACAAACTGAGCCATAATATTTGCATCTGTTTGTGTGTGTGTGTGTGTGTGTGTGTATCTGTGTGTTATTATCTCTGTGTGTGTGTGTGTGTGTGTGTGTGTGTGTGTGTGTGTGTGTGTGTGTGTGTGTGCGTGCGTGCGTGCGTGCGTGCGTGCGTGCGTGCGTGCGTGCGTGCGTGCGTGCGTGCGTGCGTGCGTGCGTCCGTGCGTCTGTCCTGGCATCACTATACCATCTAACGTCTCTGCCAGAGATGAACTCTGTTCTACTGCTGCGGGCGTGGACAGGAGAACACAACTCTCACTCTGAGAGAATCAATAACGACGGCCACTCCTTCATCACATCCTCATTACCAGGCCTGTTGGAACCGCTAGAGGACAGAGCTGCTGCAGATGAGGGCATTGTTGTGAGAGCGATGTGGAAAAAGTCAGAGAGGCACTTTCATCAGTCAGGCTAGAATGTAAACAGAAAGAGAGAGAGGTCTTTTTCCGTGGTGCCCTCTATCTCCAGACTCACCCCTCTCTCCTCCCGTCCTTCTATCTCCCAACCTCACCCTCTTTCATCTGTCCCTCTATCTATGTCATGCCTCACCCCTTCTATCCCCGCCTCACCCCTCTTTCATCTACATATCTGTCCCTGCATCACCCTCTCATCTATCTATCTCTTGATCGATCTATCTATCTATCTATCTATCTATCTAACTATCTATCTATCTATCTATTGATCTATCTATCTATTGATCTATCTATCTATCTATCTATCTATCTATCTATCTATTGATCTATCTATCTATCTTGTGTCTCACCCCTCTCTCTCCGGTGGAGTATAGAGCTGTGATGCATGCCATAGAGGACCCAAATCAAATCAACGTTTATTTATATTCTCTGGATACCAGAACTTTCTAATGAAATTCTTGGTGTGAGCTATCTATTAACTGTGCAGTGACTATCAATGAGGAATTTTTAATAACAATTGCACAATAGGCAATAAGTGATAAGGCGCAATAAAAGTACTAAGTCAATAACAATGTTATGCCACGCCTCACCCTGTCCCTCCCTCCCTCTCCTCTCCCCTCTCTCCCTTGAGAAGCTGTATTGAGAGACACTCAACAATTGGCTGCTCACTCTCCTCTCCAGCTAAATGAAGTGGTTGTAATATATAATTGGACATGAGTTCAGAATGAGAAACCTTGAGCTCGTAACTCAGCATAATGCAAGGTCACACTGAGGCCTGAGTGTATTTGTTGAGTGTGTATGACTAACTCTGTCTCTCTGTCTGTCTGTCTCTTCCTCTCTCTCTCTCTCTCTCTCTCTCTCTCTCTCTCTCTCTCTCTCTCTCTCTCTCTCTCTCTCTCTCTCTCTCTCTCTCTCTCTCTCTCTCTCTCTCTCTCTTTTCTAGTGGTGGTGGCAGACATATACTCCAGGAACCCCCAGCGCAAATTCACAGAAGACATTGACTGGTCCTATACAGGTTGGTACAGTATGGACATGTGAGGCAGCAGCTTACTCCTCTCATCTTCTCTCTTCTGATCTGCACTGACAGACTTGAGCATATGGTTAGCACATATGCTAACTCAGCACTGCCTGGGTGCTCTAAACCAGCTAGAACCAGCCATAATAATTGCCTTCTCTCTACACTCTAGGCTAATAGACAAGAGTGTGTGTGTGTGTGCCTTATGATCTTAGTTCAACTGTCTTACTCATTATGTATTATAACTCAAAATATAATCTTGTTTGTTTCCATCATATTGCTGTACTCCATTACTCCAGCCCCAACCCTCGTCCCTGATTGAAGACCATTCATTCATTCATTCATTTCAGTAGACTGCACTTATAAAGCGAGTTATTCCAAAGCACTTTACAATGGCCTCTCAGTCACACACGCACACTAATGGCGGCAAGCTACCATGCAAGGCGCCAGTCCGCTCATTGGGAGCAATTTGGGGTTCAGTGTCTTGCCCAAGGACACCTCAATACATGGCCAGTCGGGGATTGAACCACCAAACCGCTGACTTTGCGACCATTAGACGCCAGCTCTACCTCCTGAGACACAACCGCCCCATTGAACTTTTTTTTAAAAATATGGTCAAAGATGTGAAGTAAAGTGAAATAGATTGAGACAACTTTATGTCAATCACCATCTGAATTGTGTATCTGTATCTGTGTTGTTGAGATAACGACCTAAAAATCATTATAAATAAAACTCGAGATCACAAGAAAACAAACAAAATGTACTTGTTATCACAGGAAAACGGAGTAAAAAACAGTTGTGAATACATGGGCTTTAGGGCTTCCACATATCTGAGGAGACTGGAATTGAATAAAAATGTTGGTTTTCATCCATATTTAACTTTCCATCTTCCAAATCTCTCAGATTAATTCCACTCCATTCCTTCTTCTTTATGGTCATGAATCATGAAGGGTCTTTCTCAAAATGGAAATTAATGGAAATTTCTCTCTCTGTCTCTCTCCCTCCCTCCCTCTCTCCGTCTCTCCCTTCCCCCCCCCCCCCCTCTCTCTCTCTCTCTCTCTCTCTCTCACCGAGTCTCAGATGATGCGGTGAAATCATCAAGCCTTGTGCTTCCTTCACATGTAGTTTCCACTCCTGGAGTTCCGAGCAGAGCGTCACAATAAGCGGTGTAGTCTCACGGTTGACGGGGCTGGCAGGGCAGGATGTGTCCCCTTCTGGGGGGCCATGTAAGGGTGTGTAACTGTGTAAGTGTAGCCGGGGCCGTGTGTGGAGGAGCAGGCTTGTTTTTCTGACCTGGTATAATAGTGGCGGGGCGGCTGTCAGTGTGGTGCACTGAGCCATGAGTAAAATAATTAACATGTGAAAGAACAGACTGCATTGTGAGGCGCAGAGTTATAGAGAGAGATGTAAGAGAAGAAGAAGAAGGAGAGAAAGAGAGGGAGGGAGAAGAAGGAGAAAGAGAGAGAGAGTGGGGGGGGGGGGGAGGGGGGTAGAGAGAGGAAGAAGGGGATATACAGACTAACTCTTTACAAGAGCGCACAATCCCTATTTGAATTGAATTCGTGGCGTGGTGTTTCAGCTCAGGAGTTGCGTTCACCACTTCAATTGCGTTTCACTTCTGAGTTCCATTTGTAGGATTTGCACTTTGCACAAGCAATGGATTAACCAAGGGATCCCTTATGGGACCGAGCACTTATGGTGTGACAGATAAAGGATTTGTCAACCCTGTTTGTCTTTGAGCAGGCGGATTACATAGTGTGTACACACACAGGTAGATATGTGTTCCTATCTGAGGCTGCAGTGTAGTACACAGATGACATTATGCCATCTATGCATATATCAGTGTGTGTTGTAAGGTAACAGTAAGGGGATACAGTACGCTTCCCCTGCCTTTTTACCCAAACACCAGGGGGTCTCCCTCATCCCCATGTCTGGCATTGGCCCCCCGAGGTCTCCATCTGCCATGGCTTCCGTCTTGTGCGTGTGCGTGTGTGTGTGTGTGTGTGTGTGTGTGTGTGTGTGTGTGTGTGTGTGTGTGTGTGTGTGCGTGCGTGTGTGTGTGTGGTGTGTGTGTGTGTGTGTTGTGTATAATCTCCATGCTCTGATAACTCTGGCCTCCAGCCAGGCCTTAACACGCGACGAGGGGGAGGTCAGGGCAGGGTCACGTTCTGGACGGATACTCCAGTCACATGTGCATGTGTAACCCCTCTGATCTCCTTCTCATCTCTGAACACCATCTCGCTCTCATACGTTCTGCCCCCCCACCCCCCCATGTGTGTGTATGTGCCTCTGTGTGCCTCTGTGTGAGCATGTGTGTGTGTATTTGTGTGTGTATGTGTGTGTGTGTGTGTGTGTGTGTGTGTGTGTGTGTGTGTGTGTGTCTCTCTCTCTCTCTGGGGACCTAGTACACACTGGGGACAGGAGTGAAGTGAACCATCTTCACATATTCATATACAGTATGCATGCATATATTCAAAACAGGGCAGGTCTGTATTCTGTATTTCACTTACTCCAGCGCACACAGTCACAAACCCCCCCCCCCCCCCCCCCCTCCCCCCCCACAAACACACACACACACACACACCCCCACACGCTGGTAGATCTACAGGGCTGAGGTAATGATGTTGGGGTGGGTTGGGGGGGGGGGGGGGGGGGAGAAGTGCTCTTTCGCTCTCCTCCTCCTCCTGCTTCTGTGTGAGCCGGGGCTGGGACTGATGAGGTAGTATACTGCTGAGGACCGGGATCATTCGTTGTCTCCCCTTCTGTGAGAGAGACAGTTTGGAGCTGGAGATAGGGCTGTCTGTCTCTCTCTTCCCCCTCTCTTCCCTCTTGCTTGGGGCCGCTCTTTGGGCTTGGGGCTGACTCCCCCCGTCTGTGTGGCTGGGGCTGGGAGATGGTGCTAAGGCTGACTGGTGCTGGGGCTTGGAAGAGGGGCGGGGGGGGATTGGGCTTACTCCCCCTCTGTGTGGCTGTGGGTAGAGCTGGAGGGGGAGTATGGGGTTGGGGGTGACTCCCCCTCTGTGAGGCCAGGGCTGGGGCTGGGGGAGGGCTGGGGGGGGGGGGCAGGGGGCTGTTGTTGGGGCTTAGCTAATAATAATGCAGTCAGAGCCTCAGTCACTGGATGGTGATGTGTGTCAGGCCATCATTACGAGAGGCCTGTTAGTGAATATGACAGGTGCAGAGAGAGAGAGAGAGAGAGAGAGAGAGAGAGAGAGAGAGAGAGAGAGAGAGAGAGAGAGAGAGAGAGAGAGAGAGAGAGAGAGAGAGAGAGAGAGAGCATACATAATACATATATTCAGTAGCTTGTCTATTTCCAGACTGGCTTTAAACAACAATAACATGATGGTGGGTGCAGGATGGGGTCCCTTTTTTAGCCCTTTGCTAAACAGAGACAGGAGACAGAGAAAGAGAGAGGAGAATTCATTTTGTGACCTGTGCATACATCTCAACATATTCCTTCAGCTCCATTAGAGCCTCTTATAATGAGTTTAAGATGCTCTTCAATAAAAGGCAGTCACCTGATTAATAATAATTACAGGTAAATGCTGATCATATCTGTGCTTCTCAGGGGACAAAGTAATTGCGGTGTGTTAGTGTCGGGATTTGTGATGTGGGTGAGTCAGGAAATGAGTGCCTTTGTCTCCAAGTGTGTGTGTGTGTGTGTGTGTGTGTGTGTGTGCGTGCGTGCGTGCGTGCGTCTGTGCGTCTGTGCGTCCGTGCGTGCGTGCGTGTACTACATATTGGGTAATAGGGGGGTCCATTTGAGACACATTGAACATTTCTGTTTCTGGGAAGACAGAAAAGTGTGTTGCTTCAGGCAGTAAATTCCCTCTCCGGAAACCTCTGCAGATACTTGTTGCCATGGTAGCACCTTTTCAGTGAAGCAGCAGTGTGTCGCTCGCTCTCATAGGAGGCCACTGGGGCCAGATGTGGCCATGGTGCCCAACTGACAACCCTGTCACTTCACTTCACACATGGAAACACTCTCGCTCTCACACACACACACACACACAGACACACACACACACACACACACACACACACTCACACACACAGAGTGCTGTGCTTAAAAATTACAGGAGAAGCTCCTCTATAACTAACATAGTGACTTTCCATTCCAGTCAACTCAACACACAACGGGAAATGCTTTTCACAATTCAACCTGGAAATAATTTGACCCATAAATCCTGTGGTGAATGTCGGTCACACCTGATGGAACACGGTTAACGATCACATCTGAGGCCCTCTGCTCACCTATGACGCTCTGTCTTCCTCCCCGGGCCAGGGATACATCTGTGTTCAGCCTCACTGTTATGACAGTCAGACAGAGAGAGAGAAACATGATGACAGATCTAGAGAGAAAGAGAGACTTCTACAGACATATAGAAGAGACAGAGAGAGAGTTATGACGGACATTGCGAGAGAAAGAAGAAGAACTTCTGTCGGAGAGAGAGAGAGAGAGAGACAGAGAGAGAGAGAGAGAGACAGAGAGAGAGACAGAGAGAGAGTGAGAGACAGAGAGAGAGAGAGAGAGAGAGAGAGAGAGAGACAGAGAGAGAGTTATGTCAGAACAAGAGAGACAGAGGTGATAATGAAGTCTTTCCTTTGAACATGCGTCTTTCCTCCGGTGTATTCTCATGCTAATGTCTGTGAGCTCACACAATAGGCAGGCTCATTACACCAGCCACCGTCAGGGCCAGAGGCGCCCTCCGAGGGCCACTCACACACTCGAGTACAGACAACACAATACTGTAACAAGGGCCCTGAATCCACAGAGGGATTTGCTGTTACGTATGTAGAACGGGTTATGTAAAGTGCCGTGTGTGAAGCTGTTCAGTCATGTGTGCGCTCCTGTTAATGACCATCTGTTCCATGAGCTCCTCATCTGTCCCTCATCTGTTCAGGACTGAGGGCAGGTTGTATACAGTAGATACGGCACTCTAATGAGCTTGAGTTCATGTGTTTAGGTCATGGTTAGGTTAGCATGTCATCGTACTGTAAGCGGGCCGTTTCAAGACGATGAGCCTTTGTTTTTGTTGCAAAAGTAATAAACACGGTGACGATGTATATTGTGTGTGTATATTTTTCTTGATAATTATCTTAATGAATCTCTCTTTTTTCTTTTTTTTGCGTCTTATATTTTGTTATTATATATTCTATATGTCTTCTTATATGCACTCCAAATGGAGCAACCCCCCCCCCCCAGCGAAAGTATCTCACACGATTGTACTTGTATAACCGGAGTGAGAAATATCTTCAAGTATCTGAACCTCAACTGGCTGACTCTGGAGAGTGTGTGCTTGGTGCTGTGTTCATTGTCAGAAGGCTTGTCATTCATCTCAGCTTTGTGTTTTGATTCCCCCATCATCGTTCACCTCTCTGCATTGTTCCATCTTTTACAGATATTTTCTCTTCAATATCATCCTCAGGGACTTTGAACCAGAAGAACTGGGGCAAGAGGTACCCGTCGTGCAACAATGCCAAGCAGTCACCCGTCGACATCGACGAAACCTTCACCCAGGTCAGGGTGCAGTTCCAGGGCTTGTATCTGGAGGGCTGGGAGAGAGAGACCCCCGCGACCACCACCATCACCAACGACGGGAAGACAGGTTAGTCTGCTGTCATTGTCTCTTGTGGCAGTTGGTAAAGCATATCAAACAGTAGGACTGTTTCAGCATCAAACGAATCTCTATTATGCAGGGGATAATCATAATAGATGTTTAAGTCAGTGATGAGTTGAATAGTGTAAGCAGAGTTGATGGTGAGACAAAGAGAGAGAGACAAAAGAAAGGGAGGGATAGACAGGTGAGAAGGAGAGGCAGATGAATGTATTTCTCCTCTAGATTAAATGAAACGTCTGGGGTATCCGCTCTCTGTTATGAATCCTGCTGGCTGTCTTATGTAAATGCACCCTGGGTGCTGATATGAATCTCTTTATGCCGCACGCTGACAGGAAAGCAATTTGCCAATAAAAAAAGATCTCTCTGAGAAGCCATTTATCATTCTGTTGTGTGAATCGGGGGATCGGGGACTGGGGGAGACAGATGCTTTAATATCAACGGGAGTGTAGATAAATTAGGATGTGTTTCAAGGATATTAGAGTTTTCTTGTAATCTGTCTTCACGATAGTTTCAATTAAAATACGTGGTGTGAGGAAAACAATGGCTTGCTTGTCCTTTGAGACCTCTACCACACAGCTCTATCTGAGCAAGATCTAACTTCATTTTCAGAAGCAGTGTGCGAGTCTGTCATGATCGAGGAAATCCATTCGTATGTGTGTGTGTGTGTGTGTGTGTGTGTGTGTATTACAGTGGTAATCGGTGTGGATGGAGAATACTACGTGAGCGGTGGAGGACTGAGCTCCAGGTTCAGAGTGGGCCGGATCACCTTTCACTGGGGCCGCTGCAACGCGTCATCGGACGGGTCAGAACACAGCCTCAACGGCATGAAGTTCCCCCTGGAGGTATCCAGAACCATCAATTATGCAAATGGTCAATCAGTCAGCGAATCAATCAATCGATCCACAATCAACTCTGTGCCCTCGGTACCGCCACCGTATATTATTCTGTGAACAGTAACCGTAGTAACCTCTCTCTTCCCACACACACACACACACACACACAGATGCAGATCTACTGCTACGACGCGGAGCAGTTCCAGTCTGTGGACGACGCCCTCAGGGACGGCGGGAGGATCACAGCGCTGGCTGTTCTGTTTGAGGTGGGGCTCAGGGGGGACGGAGGAGGGTTTCCTCTGTTTGAGGTGGGGCTCAGGGGAGACGGAGGAGGGTTTCCTCTGTTTGAGGTGGGGCTCTGGGGGGACGTAGGAGGGTTTCCTCTGTTTGAGGTGGGGCTCAGGGGGGACGGAGGAGGGTTTCCTCTGTTTGAGGTGGGGCTCAGGGGGGACGGAGGAGGGTTTCCTCTGTTTGAGGTGGGGCTCAGGGGGGGCGGAGGAGGGTTTCCTCTGTTTGAGGTGGGGCTCAGGGGGGACGGAGGAGGGTTTCCTCTGTTTGAGGTGGGGCTCAGGGGGGACGGAGGAGGGTTTCCTCTGTTTGAGGTGGGGCTCAGGGGGGACGGAGGAGGGTTTCCTCTGTTTGAGGTGGGGCTTCTGGGGGGACGGAGGAGGGTTTCCTCTGTTTGAGGTGGGGCTCTGGGGGGACGGAGGAGGGTTTCCTCTGTTTGAGGTGGGGCTTCTGGGGGGACGGAGGAGGGTTTCCTCTGTTTGAGGTGGGGCTCAGGGGGGACGGAGGAGGGTTTCCTCTGTTTGAGGTGGGGCTCTGGGGGGACGGAGGAGGGTTTCCTCTGTTTGAGGTGGGGCTCTGGGGGGACGGAGGAGGGTTTCCTCTGTTTGAGGTGGGGCTCTGGGGGGACGGAGGAGGGTTTCCTCTGTTTGAGGTGGGGCTCTGGGGGGACGGAGGAGGGTTTCCTCTGTTTGAGGTGGGGCTCAGGGGGGACGGAGGAGGGTTTCCTCTGTTTGAGGTGGGGCTCTGGGGGGGCGGAGGAGGGTTTCCTCTGTTTGAGGTGGGGCTCAGGGGGGACGGAGGGTTTCCTCTGTTTGAGGTGGGGCTTTGGGGGGACGGAGGAGGGTTTCCTCTGTTTGAGGTGGGGCTCTGGGACGGAGGAGGGTTTCCTCTGTTTGAGGTGGGGCTCAGGGGGGACGGAGGAGGGTTTCCTCTGTTTGAGGTGGGGCTCAGGGGGGACGGAGGAGGGTTTCCTCTGTTTGAGGTGGGGCTCTGGGGGGACGGAGGAGGGTTTCCTCTGTTTGAGGTGGGGCTTTGGGGGGACGGAGGAGGGTTTCCTCTGTTTGAGGTGGGGCTTTGGGGTGACGGAGGAGGGTTTCCTCTGTTTGAGGTGGGGCTCAGGGGGGACGGAGGAGGGTTTCCTCTGTTTGAGGTGGGGCTTCTGGGGGGACGGAGGAGGGTTTCCTCTGTTTGAGGTGGGGCTCAGGGGGGACGTAGGAGGGTTTCCTCTGTTTGAGGTGGGGCTCAGGGGGGACGGAGGAGGGTTTCCTCTGTTTGAGGTGGGGCTCAGGGGGGACGGAGGAGGGTTTCCTCTGTTTGAGGTGGGGCTTCTGGGACGTAGGAGGGTTTCCAACTTTGCTCACTACCAAATACAGGACAAAACATGGCGTGCCACTGCACGGGGTTGCAGGAATTGGCGCGTTTACGCTTATCATGAGGGGGGCCTGTGATTGGATGAATATACGTGACAAAGGAGGTCCTGTATATCCATCAAGGCCAAAAAACACAACATCCCGGCTAATTACCGAATCTGCTCACACGGGACAGTTGGCTAACCCTACTCGGACATCTTCTTACTGACTGAACAAGAGGCTAATTAGTCTGTCACACCGTGGGTACTTCACTGACCAGGAAGTGATGCTTCTATGAGAGTCTCTGTGTCTGTGACGGGACTGGACAGGACTGTATTACGCCCGAGCACACGTCGTGAGCTTAGAATCATAACGTTCTATCTCCGTCTAGGGTAGTTCAGAGATATTGAGTGTCAACGTTTTTACATTCCATTATGTTTTGTGAGATGGAACCTTTGTATTTTATTAATTACTAACAAAAAAAATCAACATTTTAAAAATAACACCACACAGGCATTAATCAACACCTAATGGATCAGATTATGTAAACATTTTTACAAAAATGGAGATAGAACCATATAATTCTAACGTCACGAAGTGCAATAGAGCTATGAAGAAACTCAAAAAGACCTATGAAAAAAAAACTCGCTAGAATTACGCTTAGTAATGTAATGCATTATTACAGCACGGGTCAAACGAAAACATTTCAGCATTCAATTATTCAATAATTCTAGCAAAGGCAGGTTGTCTTTTATTTATACTTCCTTGAAAGAGCACTTTGTGGTTTCATGGAGGCTCCATGGATACATCTTTGCATGCCTTAGACTCATGTATATGCAATTTCCTCTAGGTCAAATGAGAGCTTCTTACAACCCTGCAGCCTTGACATGTTTTTGAATGAGTGGAGCTGAGCACGCCATTCCCCTGTTCTACAATACCACACGCATAGTCTCTTAATCAGCAACACCATGAAGAAGAGAGAGAGAGGGGCCTGAGAGGCACGGAGATGAGAGAATTCACGACGACTGTTTTATTCTCCTCTCCTCTACAGACCAGTCTGGAGGACAACGACAACTACAACCCCATCATAGAAGGAGTCAACCGTGTGAGCAGATTCGGTATGTGGCTGTCATCAACGTCCCTAGGGTGCACCAATGACTTGCTGTATCAGAGGGAATGTATTACATCTAGGGGAACGTACCCAATAGACCAGGCTACATCGTGATTACATGTACATGATCCCATTAGGTGGAATCATCAGAAAACATGGTGTACATTTTCATAGTTATGCTGATGATACTCAGCTGTACATATCAGTATTGCCTGATCATTCACATGCACTCAGTGTTCCTCCTAAATACCTCTTCAGTTCCACTGTACTCCACTGTACAGTTTCACTATTGTTTTTATTTCTTTTTTCTTTTTTGATCAAGATATTTGTATTTTGTTTTTCACAATGTATCACAGGTCCAGACACAGTTTCACTAATGTAAAAGAAAAAGGAAGAAAATGGGGGGAAAAAGGCATTCTATCTTCTTATGACTGCCAGTGGCCCCTGGACATAGATTTGTTTTTCTTACGATGACTGATGGATGGATAGACAAATGTATTTGTTGTAAGTTGCTTTGGATAAAGGCATCTGCTAAACGTAAAAGAATGTCAATGTAAATACTAACATATGATGCTCGTTGTGATTGAAGGCAAGAGTGGCAGCGTGGAGCCCTTCTCCCTGCTGGGCCTGCTGCCGAACGCCACCGGTAAATACTACACCTACAACGGCTCCCTCAGCCACCCGCCCTGCTACGAGACTGTGGAGTGGATCGTCTTCAAACACACCGTGGCCATGTCAGAGACACAGGTAAAACACACTGTGACCATGTCAGAGACACAGGTAAAACACACTGTGTTCATGTCAGAGACACAGGTAAAACACACTGTGTTCATGTCAGAGACACAGGTAAAACACACTGTGTTCATGTCAGAGACACAGGTAAAACACACTGTGTTCATGTCAGAGACACAGGTAAAACACACTGTGTTCATGTCAGAGACACAGGTAAAACACACTGTGTTCATGTCAGAGACACAGGTAAAACACACTGTGTTCATGTCAGAGACACAGGTAAAACACACTGTGTTCATGTCAGAGACACAGGTAAAACACAGAGCTTGTCGGCTCGTGCTTGTGACCCACAAACACACGCAGGCACGGAGGCACACACACACACACAAGCACACACACACACATGCAGTACACACACATGTTTGTTACGCTCTGTCAGGACTCATGAGCTCCTTAGTGACTCACATAAACACACGCATGCACACACGCACACACATATGCAGTACACACACATTTGATCCCGGCTACGCTCTGTCAGAACTCATCAGCCCCTCAGCCTCTAGCCTATGATAGTGTGCAGTGTGACACACTGGGCACATGTGGCTCAGCTCTGCAGTCTGTCTGATAAATAGTGTCAAAGTAAACCTGTGAGTGGCCATACTCATCACCACTGAACTTGTTATGTTTATGCTGATTGAAGACATACTGTATAGGGTAGTTCCATCGTGATAGAGACCTGCTGGGGGACATTAGATGGTTCAGATGTGGTTCAGATGTGGTTCTGATGTGGTTCTGATGTGGTTCAGTTGCGGTTCTGATGTGGTTCAGTTGTGGTTCTGATGTGGTTCACATGGCTCAGGGGGTTGGAGCATGGTGGTAGGGTTGTGGGTTTGATTCTGACAGGCGCTGTACAGATTATGTGTGTTACTGTAAGTAAATTGCTGTAAGTAACTTTGGATTACATCATCTGCTGAATGATCATGTATAATGTATCAGGAGGTAAGAGTTAGTGTACAGATTACGCAACCGAGTGTGACCTCATCTTATCCACCTAATTTTTCTGGTTTTCTGCTCGAAATGACATGCCCACAGTGAATATAGAATATCTCCACAATCACAAGGGCCTTCATAATGATCTTGTTATCAAATGAAAGCTAACACCTGTGGGGTGGCTGTAGAAGTGTCAGAATCAAAATCTATGTTACTGTGTCCGAGTAAATAGAGCTAGAACATTATAAAACATCTCAAATTCAGTCTCCGCCTAACAAAACAACAGCTTTTACAGTGAATATCACCTTGGAAACCTGATGACCAAGCCCAAATCATCTAGGAATCAGTACTCCAGGGTCTTATTAGTACTTGTGCCAAAGTCGATGCTAGTAATGTGAGCAAATGCAACTTTGTACCTGTTTTAGTACAGGTATGTTTAGGCGGACACCTATATGTTTAGGCCATTTGGAGATATTTTGGCACCATCTTTGACCTTTGACCTTTCTCATGTATCAGATTTTTATTTCTTTATTTTGGGGGGGGGGGATTTTTTTGGGTTGGCCGACCAATGGTATGGAAATTCGGCGTTGAAACCGGACATGACACATTCTCCAGTTGGAGAAAACTGGAAGTGACTTCGGCCGTGTTTACCGTCTCGGAAACAAAATGGTGGCATCGTATAGCATGCAAAGTTGTGAAAAAAATGTGATATAGCTACCGATG
>NC_137678.1:42575334-42580334 GCF_963989245.1 Nansenia antarctica
AACCAACAACAACACTGTTAGGGGTTAGCCCTTCCTCTCAACCCAAAGCTTACAGTACACAAATGCAATCCTAAACCTACTGTACCTATTGCAATATTAAACTTACCATTCTGAAATGCCATGGCACCATATCACACACACACAGACACTGGGCCATATTTCCAGTAGTATATTATAGTAATATTATTGCCTTCTCCCAAGGTCATATGACATTGCTAATCAAAGACACTCTCTCTTCTGCTTTAAAGTAGAGTAGTTGCTAGGAAACCCCACTTTGTAGTTCTCCCTCTCCGTCTAGCAATTTCTTTGGGTCTCTTTTTGAAATTGAAATAAGTCCTCAGGAATTCAGACATTCTGTGCCACTCTGTCAGACCCTTAGCATAGATATGCATCCCTCTTCAAGAGCAACCCTGGTCAGTATCACTCTGAGAAACACAGGAGTTTTTTCCTCATGAACGCTCCTTCTCATCTCACCCTCGTCTTCCCCCCCCGTGTTGAAAACTGGTAACGTACCGACAGATGTTCCTCCCCCTCTGCAGCGCTTACAGAATAGGTCTGTTTTCCCTCGGAGTTTCCTCTGGGGTATTCCACTGAGTCAGAAACAGCCCTGTGACCGGCGGCGGATAGTAACACAGACAGCCTGTCAGAGAACAGGCGAGAACCAAAACAGACCCACACACAGGCCCGGCGCCAGAACCAACACCTTGGGAGTTCATTGATTTTGTATGTGTGGGTGGGGGGGGACCAACGTGTGTGGTGGGATGGTAGTTTTACGTTGCTTAAGCGCTAAATAGATAGACATAGTATATGGACCTACGTATACCTACGTCGGCCTCGCCCACAAAACAACCTCCAATCATGTGTCCTCGTTATGAGATGAATCATTTGTTTGATTGACAATGTCGTTTGTGATTGTGTTTCTCTGTGTTCTCCAGCGTGCAGCTCGGAGCCAGAGAACGTGCAGGCAGACCCTCAGAACGACACCACCATCATGGTGATGTGGGAGCGCCCCCGTGTGGTGTACGACACCACCATCGACTGGTACTCTGTCACCTACCAGCGGCTGCAGGGCCAGGACCAGCCCAAACACGAGTACCGTACGGACGGAGACCAGGACGTGGTAATACACCTGTCTGTCTGGCTGGTTGTCTGTCTGTCTTTAACCATCTATCCATCCATCCATTCACTCATCTCCGGCGGCTGTGACGCAGGACGTAAAGCCGGTGTCTAATGATCGCAAGGCCGGCAGATCGGCGGTTTGAACTCTGGCTGGCCACATGTCGAAGTGTCTTTGGGCAAGACACTGAAGCCCAAAAATTGCTCCCAATGAGCGGGCCGGCGCCTTGCATGGTAGCTTGCCGCCATTGGCGTGCGGATGTGTGTGAATGAGAGGCCATTGTAAAGCACTTTGGAATAAGGCGCTATATAAGTCAGTTCACTTACCACCCGTCTATGTTGTATATATCCATAGCAAAGATCACAGTCATAGTGTATTCTCCATAGCGAACACTGTTCTACTCTATGATATTCTTCTATATTGTCTATGTTATTCTCTCTCATAATGGGGTAGATTTGACAGGTTCTCAGTAGATACTTCTGTTTGACCTCGCATACGACCTTCTGCTCTCGGAAAAAACAATACCCAAATCCATAGCGTTGCGTGCGTTGTGAGATCAATCGCGGAAAACTTTTTCCATGTCTGTTAAAATGCTGACAGTGAGCCAACGTGATGTGACTGCTGTATGTGTGTATTGGCAGGCTCGTAGAGGAGTTGAATGAGTGAATGCGGCAATGTGTTCAGTTGAACAGTTGATTGATTGATGGATGTATTGACTTTCTCCTGGCCTTTCCCTTCCTTCCTCCAGGGGGCGATCATCCCCGGGCTGCTGGCTAACAGCAGCTACGTGGTCCAGGTTGTGGCGGTGTGCACCAACGGGCTGACCGGACGGATGAGTGACCAGATCATCGTGGACATGCCGTTAGAAGACCCTGGTGAGACCAGGGTTTATGGAGTCATCGGCGCTGTGCAACGCTTGAGCTTTTTCTAATTGAATTGCATTGAAAGTGCTTTTTTTAGGCTTAATCTGGGTGAGTCCATGAAATTGGCCCTTAAATGTTAACAATTGGGTATTGTATCCGTGCCTTTTTCTTTCAGGCATTGAGTCTGAGCCTGACACCGACCCTATAGCAATGGAAGATATGCTGCAGGTAATATTTCTATATTAGCGTTCAGAATTATGATCAAAGTGTATCAAACGACGACTAGACATTATGTATGACTGAATTATTCTCCTTCAAGGTCAAGACCCAAGTGAATCAGAACCCAGAGGACCGTGACCAAGAAGATCCGAGCCCAGAAGACCAGAGCCCAATAGATGAGATTCCAGTTGAGCAGACCATAGTGTATCAGAACCGTGGTGGTGAAGACCACCAGACCCAGCAGATCCTCCCGGATCAGCCCCTCACCAGTGTTGCCTCCAAAGTCACCCCTGAGACCAGAGAGGACCAGAGCCCTGCGGACCTTGACCAGGACCAGAACAGACTGGACCAGAGCAGGACCGGAGGAGAGGACCAGAGAGCTGTGGATCAGAACCGGGTAGACCAGACGCAGCGGTTTCCCAAGGACCGACCTTTCACTAGTGCCGCCGCCGACGGGAGGGGCGCCATCTTTGTCACCAAGGTGACGGACCAGCCGGGGTTCCTGTTTCCCATCCCTCGGAGCACCAGCCTGCCTGTCCGCCGGCGGATCACAGAAGAGGCTTCGCTTTCATCGTCACCGAATAAGGTGATTACATCATATTTACATGTTTTTACTCTTAATCTATCTTCTTCTTTCATTTTTAATACGCATGCATCATTGAGACCCTCTTTGACCAATGTTTGGTGTGATCTGATCTGTCCAGAGCACGAGAAAGGGTTCCCAGGGTCAGCCTGCTGTAGCAGGTGTCTCACCACCGGGGGGCGACATCTACACTACCCCAGCTGGGGACATGGCAGTCACGGACGCTTACTTCGAGGATGTGTTGGAGTCTACCGCCTCCACGACGACACCATCACAAGGCAAGAGAGCCAACATAGCATGATTAGTTTATTCTTAGGCTTTTAATAGGTTAGATATTAGGTAATAGGCTAGCTGTAGCTAGCTGAACATTAAAACATTAAACACTAATAAAGCCCATTAAATTGAATTGAACTGAGTGCTATTACTGCTCAATTTGACCACACAGGGAGTAGCGAGGACAAGGGGATGGTGGTGACGTCTTTGTCTAATGACGACGGTGACCCAGGTGACACAGTGACCCGGGCCACCGCTCTCCCAGACACCGCTGTGTCAGTCACCTCCGCTACCCCACCTGTGCCTTGGGTCAGGGTTCGGACCCCCGCAACCCCCGGCAACATCCTTTCTACAGCCTCCAGCTCCAGCACCACCTCATCAGCCCTCGTCAGGACCCTGCTACACACCACCCAGCCCATGTTCACCGGTAGGAACTATACCCCTCTCCGCTGTTTACCACCGACCCTCTTCGCCTGCATGCTCTAAAGGGCTGAATCCCAACTTGAGATAGGGTTAGGCTAAATGTAACTCAAACCCCTCGCATAGGATTTAAATAATTGATTAAAGTCGGGCTTGGTGGTGGCGGTTGTTGTGGCAGACAGTAAAGTGCCACGTAGCCTAACTGTAGTGATAATAGATTCACTCCTTCTCTTGAGATTCAGTTCTTTCAATTTTCCCTCTGGTCATTTGGCTGCTCGGTGTGGTTTATACTGCAAGATACTGCAGTTTGGGTGTCTCCACTGCGTTCAGTCATTCTGGTTGCTTACTAATACCTTCGGAGTTACTTGTTGGACTTTATTCCCCTCAGTGGTGCTTGTGCTTGGCAGTGGTGGTGGTTTTTACCCAAGCTAAGCTTACAGTTTCTGTCTTTTCCTTTCCTAAATGATCTGACAGAGAGACCAGCTTCTTCCTCTTGCATCTTCTTCTAGGACACTTCTGCATCCTCCTGCTGTGCCTGGCTATGTGTTCTGGCTCAAGTGCTGCCACCTGGTGGCGGTTCCATTTTTAAAAATTACTCTACTTCCCGATAGGGGTGGCTATTTCGTTCTCTGACGGGTGTGGTGGTGTTTCTTGTCTCCTGTATCGATTTGGGCAGGGACTGTTTTTTCATCTGGCAAGTACTTGACTGTTTCTGATACCTCCATCTTTGGCCCTGTCTGTCCGTCCTAGAGCTTCTCCCTCGTGTTGACTCTCTCAGCCTCACGTCTACGGGTCTGTCTGTTCCAGCCAGTACTGCCACACCCTCGCCCAGCTCTCAAGAGGGCTCTGGGGGTTCCCCCACAGCCCCCCTCGACTCTTTGGTCCTCGACCCCACCTACACCGCTACCCCTTCTGAAGATGGCTTCGGTACCCTGGAACCTTCTATCCAGCCCTCCGAAACTCTCCGGTCTACTCTCACCCCCTCTGAAGAGGGCCCCAGTACCGTGCAACCTTCTCTCGCCCCCTCCTCTGGGGGCTCCACTACCCTACACCCCTCTGAAGACCACTCCACTACCCTACACCCCTCTGAAGACCACTCCACAGCCCTGCACCCTTCTCGCACCCCTTCGTCAGGACACACCACCGCCCTATACCTCTCTGAAGAACCCTCCTCCACGGCCCTGCGCCCTACTCTCGCCCCCTCCACAGACAGCAGTGGGTCGGGGTCTGGCCTCTACCGGGAGACCCTGGAGCAGAACTGGGACGCCGTTGTGACTCTGGGTTTCAAGAGCGACCTGCCTCCCCTCACACGCATCCCTCCGAGCCTGGACCCAGCAGAGAGGACAGGAAGTGATGCGCAGAGTGAGACGAGCGGTGAGACCAGTAGTGGCTCTGGGGGGTTTTCCTCAGCGTTCTACTTCGAGAGTGCAACAGAGAGTGCAACAGAGAGTGTAACAGAGAGTGTAACAGAGAGTGAGACCGGGAGTACCGTGTCACAGGAGGAGAAAGCAGAGTCCCTTCCCTG
>NC_137678.1:42587834-42986164 GCF_963989245.1 Nansenia antarctica
CCGCAACCTTCTTCCAGAGGGAAGCAGGGTGAGGAGGCCGTGGCCGGGGTGGAAGGGGTCAGCCATGATCTTCCTTGCCCTCCTCAGAGCCCTGGTGTCATGCAGGGAGTTGAGGGAGGGCAAGGGACAGCCGATCACCCTCTCTGCTGAACGTCGCACCCGCTGCAACTTGGCCTTGTCCTTGGTCGTTGCAGCAGGGAACCAGGTGATGATGGAGTGGGTGAGGATGGATTCTATGATGGCCGTGTAGAACTGGACCATCATGGACCTCGGCAGCCTGAGACGAGTCTCTTTCCTAATGCCTACTAGTACTACTGTACATTTTCAAATGATTAATTGGCACCATGCTAGTGAGCTGGGATAGTGTGACATTCTAGGTCTTTCTGCGGTTATTGTAGGTTATTCATTCTCACTCGGGAGACATAGCTAGCTTTAAGAGTTATGTACGCTAGTTTGGTTGATAACAGATAACAGATAACTCTCTCTCTCTCTCTCTCTCTCTCTCTCTCTCTCTTTAGGAGCAGTATGTGTTCATCCATGACGCCCTGGTGGAGGCCATCCTCAGTAGGAACACACAGGTGACCTCTGACCTCGTCCACTCCTACGTCTCTGACCTGCTGACCCCAGGGCCTTCTGGCAGGACACGCATGGAGAAACAGTTCAAGGTCAGCACACAGGCTCTGTTCAAAACACTGTAACCACCCTATACAAGGCCCATTAGCATCTCCACCAAGTGAGTTCATTCTCTAAAGGGCAGTAGCTAGCATGGCGGGTGAGCAAACCAAAGCTTGTGAGTTTGATACTCGCTTGGGGGCAAGCTACTGTTGGAAATGAACTGTTAACACATTACGATTTTGACTAATGCCTATTGTTGAGAGGTGAGGCAGGTACAGACAGGAAACAGGAGAGGAGAAATGCTACTGTGTGTGCTCCAGTCAGCGGGTTCTATAAACAATCCCCACTAACCAGACACTTATCTAGAACCTTGCAGACTGCAGATAGGCACACATTCCTGAGAGAGACAGGCGCTATCTCGCCGAGTCATAACACACTAGTCCCCATGCTTTGCCCTACTGTATGCAGTAACTTTTTTGTACACTCGTTTCTCGAATCGTAAACACAGAGAGGACAGTCAATGTTTTCTCTGGTGTCGTTTCAGTTGATCAGTCAGCGCAGAGCCAAGCCGTCTGACTACACCAAGGCTCTGAGAGAGGGCAACGCGGAGAAGAACAGGAGCTCCTCGCTCATGCCTGGTGAGCAGCCAGCACTGGACCGCTTCTAGCACTTTTGAGTGAACTGGTTTCGAGGTGGCATAGCACACTAATATGCATACCACATAATCGCAAGGTCCCTGGTTCGATTCCAGCCATCAACATATCCTACATGTCTCCTCTCTCTCACCCGTCCTACCTGTCAATCTCTACTGTCTCTATCCCAATAAAAGCAGAAATGCCCTAAAAACATATTAAAAAATCAAAAAAATAATAGTGAACTGGTTTCAATGTCTCTTGTCTGTGTGTATGTTGCAGTGGAGAGGTCCAGAGTGTGTCTGTCCTCGGTGGGAGGAGATTCGTCAGACTACATCAACGCCTCCTATGTGATGGTAAGCTGTGACGTCTCAGTCACTGAGCTGTGTCTTGACTGTGTCGCCCGTTGGACTTGTTGGATTCACTTACTTAGACAAATGTTAAGTCACTTTGAATAAAGGCGTTTTTGCTAAATGACAAAAATGGAATGTACTACTGCACAGTCACAACAACAGGGCGAGTGTGCGCTCCTGTAAGGTTCCAGAGTGAGTAGTGTAGCTCGCAGTTCCTTCTTCTATACTGGAACAGCCTTCCACTTCAAATCAAATCAAATCAAATTTTATTTGTATAGCGCATTTCTTACAAGATGCAACTCAATGCGCTTCCACTTAATATAAAACAAGCAGAAACTAGGAGGGCTTTTAGAGGACAGGTTAGAGCGTACCTCTGGAGTAAGGTGAACAGATAGTAAAGCCTATTCTTTTAGCCTACTTTTATTCTTTTTTAGTTTTCCTAGAAGTTCCTAATCCTTTTTGTTTGGGGGGGGGGGGGGGGTAATGATTATGTAATGATTGTTTGATGTTATTGTTGTCTTGTATGTTAATATCAAAGGACCATGTTGGAAATAAGTGTTTCATTCATGTCATCCCTTGAATTACTGTTTTTACTCGATCCATGAATAAACTCCATCAATCAATCAGACTATTGAAGACTGAGAACAAGCCACAAGACGCAAGACAGTCTCAACTGTTTTGTTGTGTGTGTGTGTGTGTGTGTGTGTGTGTGTGTGTGTGTGTGTTGCAGGGTTACCACCAGAGTACAGAGTTCATCCTCACCCAGACTCCTCTGTCCAGCACCGTGTCAGACTTCTGGAAGATGGTCTGGGACCACAACGCACAGGTCATCGTCTCCCTGCCCGACACACACACACAGGTAGGGGGCGCTCTATACACCTACAGGACGCACACACACACACACATGAACACACACAGACATGCACACACGCCTACACGCATACACACTCAGTTATGGGGGCTATCTATACACCTACAGGATGCATGCATGTGCACACACAAGCGCACATGCGCACACACCACACACACACACACACACACACACACACACACAATAATAATAATAATAATAATAATGCATTCAATGCTCAAAGATACTACATTCCATTGAGAGAACAATAATAGATAGAAGAATAAAAAGTCAAACAAAATCTCTGGATGAATTCGGCTTGATTTCTGTTGTCTCTCTTTCCTCTGGATATTTTCCACCGTAGTAGGCCCAATGTCTAGAGAATACATGTGCCATGGCAACCATGTAATTTACAATTCAAACACACACACATACACACACACACACACACACACACACACACACGCTCTATAAAACCACATACAGACCCTCTCTTTTCCCTGTGTATCTTTCAGAAGGAAGGGGAGGAGTCATGTGTGTACTGGCCCAGCAAGGACCAGCCAATCAGCTGTGAGGGTTTCACCGTCTCCTTCTCCAGAGAGGACCATGTCTGCCTGGCCAATGAGGAGAGACTGGTTGTACAGGACTTCATAGTGGAGGCCACACAGGTGAGAGACACACACATACAGACAGGCATGTGCACACACACACACACACACACACACACGCACGCCCCACCCTCCTCTCTTTTTTCTCTCTCCCACTGTGTCTCTCCATGTCCGGTGTCCTCAGGATGACTATGTCCTGGAGGTGAGGCAGTATGGCGCCCCCTGCTGGCCCAACCCTGACAGCCCCATCAGCAACAGCTTTGAGCTGGTCAACATCATCAGAGAAAACAGCAGACAGAGGGACAGCCCGGTGGTGGTACACGACCAGTAAGTGCAATACACTGAGACTATACACTGAGTCTATACACTGAGACTATACACTGAGTCTATACACTGAGTCTATACACTGAGTCTATACACTGAGTCTATACACTGAGACTATACACTGAGTCTATACACTGAGTCTATACACTGAGTCTATACACTGAGTCTATACACTGAGTCTATACAGGCCTGCGGCCTCGTACCTACGACCGAATCACAGCCAAATCACAGCCGTGCTGATATTCAGTATAAAAGCACTCCCTCTCGTGTGATATTGCTTAAGTATACTTACCCTCATAGATGATTTAGCCACGCTACTAACAATAACAGGAAGTATGCGTCATAGGGGTGCGTGATAAAGGTCAACAGGGGTTGGAAGTGGAGAGCTGTGTGTGCTGTTTCTCTATGAGTGGATGTCTAAAGTTGGCGTCTCTTGACTGTGCCAGGATGGGTGGCACCACAGCGGGGCTGTTCTGTGCCCTCACCACCCTGTCTCACCAGCTCCACCAGGAGGGCTCTGTGGACGTGTACCAGGTGGCACGCATGACCAACCTCATGAGGCCGGGGGTCTTCAACGACATCGTAAGTTCTTGAGAAGTAACAATCGCATAAACAGCATTCATTCAAACTAAAATCACACAAACACACACACACACACACACACCCACACTGTGAATATTACCCAACTATTACCCCAAACATAACACAGCATACAACAAATCTCCCTCAACACACACACTCTTCGCAAACATACAGTGCACGTGCACACGCACACACACACACACACACACACACATACTTATCACATGGGACACCCTCCTCCTATGCCCCCCCTCTCTGTCCCCTCCCTCCTATAGGAGCAGTACCAGTTCCTGTACCGGGCCGTGTTGAGCCTGGTGAGCAGTCAGGAGGACCAGAAGGCCCTGCAGTCCTCCGAGACCAACGGCTCCGTCCCCCTGGGCTCCGTTACCATAGCAGAAAGCCTCGAGTCCCTCATGTAAAACGTCTTCATCTCTTCAGTTGCTCTTAACCACAGATCTAGGGTCAGATTTACCCCTCCCCCAATCCTAACCTTAACCATCCAGGGGGGGTCAAATATATGACCTGACCCTGTATCAGTGGTTAAGGGGCAATTCTGCTCAATCTAAAGGTCTGTTGTGAGGTTGAAAAGTGAGTTGCTGCCCATTAAGTGGTAGCATGTTGCCTTTTTTACCAGGGAAACCACTTGTTTTCCAACATCCAAGGGGGTAATGTTGTTTGTAGACGTCGTGGGTGGTCATGCACAGCAGGTGTGGAATAGTCTCGTACTACTAGCCCTGAGTTAGGGACGCTGCAACCGGCTCCATGAGGTCTTGTAATCTGTGCCTTTTGTAATTCATGTTTTAATGTAATTCAAATTATTTTGATACAATGGTGTGTGACTAATGCCAAATGTTTTGTGCTTTTTTTTTATTATTATGATTATCTTTAAAGGTGACCCGCTGTCTTGCTTATTGTTAACATTTCTGGGTTTGTTTGATTTAACTGTACTATCTTTTTTGGAAATGTCCTTTGTACGTAATTACTGGAAAAGGTCCTTCTCATATTCTGTTAGTGTGTTGGTCTTCTTTCTCTCATGGAAGGCTACTGTACATACTGGTGTTCCGTGTGGAATGCGAGCAAAATCAGAGAGTGGAAAAGTATGATATTATCCCATATGTAAATTATAACTGACCACATCAAAAGGCCAAAACTATTTATACCTCTAGATTTTATATTTTACTATGAAGGCAGTTTTTCTAGTCATTTACAAATGTATGCTGTAACTGTGTTGATAATTTAGTTGGAATTTTCTTAATATTTCAGAAAAAAAAATCATCTTCTTCTTCTATCCCATGACGACGAATCTATTGTGAACTTTAGTCTGAAGTCAGAAAATGTTAGAGATGGCATTGTGTATTTACTAGTGTATAGTGCCCAAATCAGAAGAGTAAAGATGTCTAAAACTCCTCATTTACGATCATGACAGCCTCATATCATTGCTTGTCTGGTCTTTCCTTCACCCAATGAAACCCACCACACCTACCAGACCCAACCCAATGGCTAGACTCAGAGATTAGATTCTGGTCTCCAGATTACCCAATAGAACACTGTGACTAGGGCGCTGCCATACCAGTGCTGATGTAAGGAAGAGAGACCAAACCACACACAGTGGCCTATGGTCATTTTCTACAGACTGCTTCATAACTCAATTCAGGAAGTTAAAAAAAGCATCATTCTAAATCTAAAATAAAGGCACAGAGGAAGTTTGGAATTGTACTTGATGCCAATGAATTTGATCCCTCTGAGTGTGTGTGTTCGTGTTAGACATACACAAAAAAAACAAGATTACAGATTCATGCTTTTATTCATACTATAATACAGATGCATCATGTGAAATAGCTTCAGGAGGACCTGTACATATAATTGATAGAGAGAAATAAATCAATCAAATAAATGCACAACCTTGACACGTTTTGCCAAGATTGAGTCAGAAATTATACTTTTTCCATATACTTTTCATAATTATATTTTTCATAGCAATGTTTCAGTACACATTATATCAGTCAAACAAGGTAATAAAGTGTATATAGTGCATAACACATATCCCCAAAGTGCAGTGAGAGTAGTTCCCCTCCCGTCTAATGTATGTTATTGTTCACACATCATTCCGATAGATTATGGCCCGTTAGTTTGTCCGACACTCAGGTCCTGGGGAAGAAATGTCCGATCCCAAATCAACCCTCCTGCTCCTCTCGACACAGCTCTGCACATCTGAAAGGATCTGAGGGTGTAACGCTGTATCCTAACGACTCACGCCGCCAGCGTGGGCCAAGAAGAAAGACAGATCTCTCCCGCTAAAATCAGTTTGGGTCCTAATCAGATGCCCCCCCGTCAGAAGGCTCTGTGTGCGTCTACACTGCCGCATTTGTTCACATGGTTTGTATTTCAGGTGCTTGTGCCGGCCAGATCCATCAATTTGGTTTGGTGTTGCCTTGCTGTGCCGTCGGATGGATCATATAGATAGATATACGACACTCATATACTGTATATACAAGTACATTAGGATTCGGTGTGAGACCAGTGTGATGTCAACTCCCCCCTACACCCCCCCCCCATCCCAACCCTACCCATCTGCATTGACAATGTTAAAATAGATTTATAGTTAATATACAAATATAGGCATAAGAACGTCTGAGTGGAAGCTGTATTTTTTTAATCCCTAGTTCCTTGTGGAAAAATAGAGTTTTGTTAGATGGAAACATCTCACCTCTTCTGTCTACTACTAAGTACTGAAGCACCACAGGGTTTTGTGTTTTCAAGCCTAAAGGGTAGAAAATTACCTGACATTTTTAATTATTTACAAAGACTGAATAAATGTTTGCTTTGGAAGATTAACGCAAGTCATTAAAAATATAGCATATTCAAGCACAGTTAGTAGATAACATATGTTTTTTTCTAAACAAAATGTGTGTCTTTTTTTATGTGTTTCTCTCTATTTGGTTAGTTACAAGCATACACCTTGTCACAGTAGAGAGACGCCAGTCTCTGCACACGTTTGTGTGGAGGTGAGGGGGACATCAGTCTTCCGTGGGCTGGCCTGTCCTCTTCTCTGCTCTCTACCCCTCTCCTTCTCATCCCGCTCTCCTTTCTGCTGTCCTTTTCCTCATCCCCCTCTCCTGTGTGTGTGTGTGTGTGTGTGTGTGTCCTCCTAGTTCCCCTGGGAGCCCTGGGAGCCCTGTGGAAGCGGGATGAGAGGTCAGACATGGGAGGGAGACCTGACTCAAGGGAGGTAGTTTACAGTATGTGTTCCAAAAGGCTGTAAAAAGGCTCTGCTCACCGAGTTGGTTCTCTTGCGTTTCCAACAGTCAGGGTTTATCCTCTTCTGCTGATCAGCCAGAACCTTGGCCTCCATGGTGAACACCCTCCGCTCCTCGCCCTTCATCTTCTTCCACTTCTCACCCAGAATCACACTGATCGCTCTGTAGGGAGGACACACACACACACACACACACTTTATTGTGAATTCAACTCATTATGGGTAATGTGTCACATATGTCTCTCTCTCACACACAGAGTCACACGCACACGCACACGCACACACCTGTTGTCCTTCCCAGGGTACATTTGTGTGTACTCCACCCTGAACTTCTTGGCGAACAGCATGAAAGCGTTCATTGGCCGTTTGCACTTGGCGGGCGAGGCATTGCTGGCCGCTACCGGGGCCTGCTGGCTCTTGATTGGTTTGCGGTTGGCGGAGGAGGAGGAGGAGGAGGAGGAAGCAGGACTCTGTCTATCAGGGTCAGGGCTCACAGCACCCCCGCTGGACAGGGAGGTGCGGCGCTGCCTGGCCATGCTGCTCAGCACGTACACAGCAGAGGAGTCCAGAGGAGTGAAGTCATAACTGGGGAAGGGAGGGGATAACGGAAACAAACGTCAAAGTCCAAACAATCCAACTCTGGAGCTACGACTGTTATGTTACTGAGCAAAGAAAATGTACGTAGACCGCTTTCATAAAGGACCTCGTAAACATTTTCAATGTGATGTGTTACGGCGGTTTTACCTCCTGAAAGTGTCAAACACCCACGAGTCATCGGTGTGGATGGCATCCCTGTGGCCCGGGGGCAAACACAGGTCTCCAACCTGCACCTCATAACACGGGATCCCATAATGCACCACTGTGAGACTTGGATAGAACGAGGACCACCCTGGAATACGTACACACGCACATTTAAAAAAAACACATGTGAAACACACACACACACACACACACACACACACACACACACACACAAACACAAAGCAAGCTCACAGGGCTAGCTTCCTACCTTTGTTTCTGACATAGAAGGGGTGGTCCAGCTGGCACTCGGTGGTCAGGAACCCTTCCCCAAAGGAGCCAGGGTCAAAGGTGAGTTTGAGGACAGACTGTCCGAACGCCAAGCTCTCAGCATGGCCCACCAGCCTCAGGCCCTCAGAACCATAGCCCTGGAAAGCACATTAACCAGAGAGAGAGAGAGAGAGAGAGAGAGAGAACAGTTACAGATGGAGCTTACAGAAAGGGTGGACTTAGGACCATAGCTGACTGAGCTAAAGAGGCACTGGCAACCCTGCGATGTTGCCTCTATAGCAGACTGCACTTTCAGGGGATGGGATATTGCCTATAGAGCACTCGGTACCTTCGGAGGATGAGATACAGCCTCCCCCTCGTCGTCCGACTCATACTCTGACTCCAGCTCCTCAGCGTCCTGCCACTCCACGTTTGGACCCTTGTGGAAACGCAGACGCGTGCCTGGGGAGGAGACATACGGCACAGGGACAACAGAGGTTAGCATGTGAGCAGGGTTCTCCTCTCCTCTGACACAATCCAGTACCATGTTGTTCAAAAACTCCTGGGTAGAACCATGTGTGAGCAAAGGAATGAATAGACTTGGGTCTAGAGGTTGTTTATGTGTGTGTACACCTGTGTGTGTGTGTGTGTGTGTGTGTGTGTGTGTGTGTGTGTGTGTGTGTGTGTGTGTGTGTGTGTGTGTACTATGTATTCTGTACTAACTAGAAGCTGTGCTATCCCGTGCCAGACCTCATTCAGTAGGCATTGTATAGAACAGTCTGCTTTCATTTCATGTCACAGGCCCGTTACAGCAGTTAGTTTGTGTGTCTCCCTCCTGTGTACCGTACCTTTGAGAAAGCAGTGCCAGGCAGTAGCAGGCCAGGAGTGGCACCAGCCCATGTCCTCGTCATCTGACACTGAAGATCTGCAGGACACGGCCGACTCACACTCGCTGGTGGCCTGCAGAGACAAGGACAACAGGGCTTTGAACACTCTATTCTGTACTAACTAGAAGCTGTGCTATCCCGTGCCAGACCTCATTCAGTAGGCATTGTATAGAACAGTCTGCTTTCATTTCACGTCACAGGCCCATTACAGCTTGTTAAGGGCGTGTTATCAATAACCACAAGTAGACAGGTCATGGTTGGACCACTTTGCCGCTTGACCGCCTTCAACACAGGACGGTTTGTACATTGTCGAAATTCACTCCATCACTCCACTTAACTCACATTCACTCCATTTGTTTCTTTCTTTCAAACCTTAATTTAACCCTTTTAACAAACACCAACATCCAATCCTTAAAGTATTTACTTTGTTATAATGTAATGTAAGCAATGAAAGCGAAGTCGCACTCGTTTGAAAGGCAGTAGTAGGAGGGCTTCCATCGTGCCGTTGACTAAACATATTCCCAAAACATTCCACGCAGGACTTGTTTATTGGAATATCTGCACAATATTCTGGTTGGATCATGCCCTGAGCTGGTGATGTGAGCGACGCTGGAGCTAAATTGGAGTGGGAGAGAAGGCTCCAGGGTTTTAAATACCCGCTCCACGCTTCGGTCAAATTACACCCGTTCCCCTCACATGCTCTGCAACAGATATGTTGTGGGACCAGCTGAGCAGGCTTTTAACAATCCGAAACCGTGCTGAAAAAAAAATCCAACGTGAAAGGACAACATAGCACAATACAGCTTAGTCCGACCCGACAATGGCCGGTTTCCCTGACATAGTTAAGCCTAGTACTGGACTAAAACGTATATTCAACTGAGATTTTCTTGCTCGCAATGTTATTTTAGTGAAGGACTAAGCTTAACAGCACAACAAACACAGGGTTGCCAACTGTCCCATATTAGCCGGGATGTCCGGTATTTTGGGCTGGATGAGTCTACAGGATCTCACAGGCCCCCTCATGCGTACGAATAACATACATGCGGCAATTCCTGTAAACCCCGCCCTGCGCAGTGGCACGCCATCTTTTGTGCCCTATTTAGCACTGAGAAAGTTGGCAACCCAAAACAAAACATCACACTCTTGATCTAGTTTGATGGGGAGCTCTTACCCTGACGCGCCTACGCTCCCTGGCATGGCCTCTAGGGGGCGATGGTGCACTGCTGGAGGTCAGGGGAGGCCGGGCATAGGAATGTAGGTTACTGCTGGTGCCAAAAACATGGACTGGAGATGACCTAAGGAAGTAATTGGATTGTTATGGACTTTCAATTTTTAAAGGGGAGACAGGAAGGTGTATGTGTGTGTGTGTGTGTGTGTGTGTGTGTGTGTGTGTGTGGCCTACCTGTGAGCAGGCTCCTGCAGCAGTGGGCTCTGGGGGCTGGTGGCGATGTGGGCCAGCTGCGTGAGCCAGTGTGTGTCCAGGGGGGCTGTGTGTGTGTGCCCGTCACGCTCTTGGTGGGACACACACACTCCCACCTGAAACACAGCAGGGGAGGTCTGGTCCTCCTCCACCTCCTGCAGCTCAGGGAGGTCGTCTGAGGGGTCATACATAAACATGGAGTGTGTCAAAACATAGTCGTAAAATCCACACTTTACAATTGTTGTGTATTCTTTTTCACTGTTGGATGCTTTTATCTTTATCTTTTTCTTTCTTTTTTAATTGTCATTGACAGTGTGTCTTTATGTTGTTATTGACATGCTGATCTCTGATTACCATACTCCATGCGGCTCTCACTGGTGGGGCATCCAGGGGAGGAGGCTAGGCGTTCCTCACACTGGAGCATGTCCAAGGCTTCATCCATCCCTGTGCTCCTCTCTGTCTGGTCCATCCCTGTGTTGTCCAGCTTGGGAGTCTTCACTTCCCACACCATGTTATACCCTTTTAGGTCATCCGACTGCACACAAACACAGCAAAACATCTTCTGGGACCCCATACACAGATTTCAGCAGGCTAAATTGGGCAGTTCCTCTCCATGTATAATTTATAAAGCCCTCATTGAAGTTTGTAAATAAGAGTGATCGGGAAAAAAGAGTGATTACACTTATTACATTGTGTATGAGCTGAACCACAATAATGGGTTAATAGTGTTACATTTAAAACTACAGCTGATAGACGTAAATAGCATAGTCTGTCTCCTATCAATTTCGCAACCACGTCATGTGATTCCTTACATGCAGCCCTTGTTTGTAAACTTTCAGGACTTCACGCATGCGCATTCGAGCTCATTCATTCAATACTGAGAAAGGACGATAACTCATTCGCTTAAGTTTAAAAACAAGCAAAATGTCTAACACACAATGAGAAATGGAAATTCATTAGAATGACACGGATGTACAAAATAGCGATCTCATATAAAGGACACAATGTTGACAAAGTGTTTCCTATTAATTTGGCGATCGCCTTTGTTGTCACAATATACTGTAATGTCGCGGTCGCAAGAAAACCGTTTAATTCGTTTTACACGTCGACGACAAGTCACTGACAATATCATACACTACAATATGCACAAATACATTCAATAATGTCACAAGGAGAAAATGCCAATATCCATTACAAAACGAATGAACGAGCCTTCGAGTTTTCCTCTTGCGCAAGCAGTAACAACAAAACAACAAACGTCAACAATGAAAAGTCTGACATGTCATTTGCAAGTAATGTAGCCAATGTCATCTTCTCGTTTTTCATATGTAATCTGTCCTGTAAGACCTGCATCTAATGTTTCAAAAAACAGTTCATTTAAAGCTTTGTCTTCCCCATTTCAATTGAACTTTCTTTGAAACTTACCAAAACAGTCGCCATCAACGCCAAGTTGAAGAGAGATAAATTATATTTTTTTCTCTGTGCAAACCTATTGGTGGATTGAAATGTCACTGTACGACTGCTTTCTTCCCAATTGGCTACTAGTCTTGTAAACACGCCAATGAATGTGCATACGCTGTTCCCATTGGCTGTAGTCTATACCGATCATCATCTCTTGGATCTAATTGGACAAACTGATAATAGAACAACTAACTAACAATTGTAGTTTTTATACTTTTTATATAGTTTTGTAGTGCTGATATGAAATAGAAAGATAAAGATAATGAAACATACGTTTTTGGCATTGAGGTTGAACATAACCATTCATTTACTGATAGCATACCAAAACATGCCAGAATAGTTTAACCTATAAATAAAATAGACAATAATAGTCACTTTATATATATATTTTTTAAAAACTTAAGTTTATTGCAATGGCAATTCAAATAACAGTTAAATACAGAAAATACTCTGGCAATTAAGTGTAACGACATTACAAGAAAAGGGGCAACGCAGCAAAGCATGTGCCAGATGGTGCTCTCTTAGAAATGGTTAAATTAACACATTAACAGATTGTTTACACACTAAACAGTAAAGGTATACAATTACAAGAATACCATTAAACAAGGAATAACAGATACCTTTCGTTGGCATAGGTAAATATGTGCAGAGGTAGGCAATATAAATCCATTCTGTTGACTCTCAAAACTTGTTTAAAGAGGTTTACTTGCATTAGAGGTTGAACTTCCGACAATGTAATGACAAGTAAATGACCGTTAAGAATATCTGGTTCAAAAAGGCAAATACGGTACTAAAAAGAGAGCAGTGCGTTGTTTACAAAAGAAATTAAGAAAAAGAAAGGCTTCTTTCTCATGGAAAAACTGTAGTATCCAACTAAGTATCAACCTAAGGGATTAGCCGCAAAATGCAAAATGTCAACAAAATATTTCCCAATAAATATTAATCTCTGTACGTTTCACCTGTTTCGGAAATTGCACGGAATGCAGTACAGGCAACTCAGCTAATGTTCGGCTCTGAACAAGGAGCTTAATCACACCTGTCATAAACAGGCCATCAAATTGACACCCGATAATGCATTAAAAATGACATTAGGGGCAAAAACTACACTGTATGTCAAGAGGATGATAAACCAAAGAAACAAACACCCTCTGACAGGTCATCAACAGCAGCTTGTAATACAATACCTATTCAAGGATAAAAGAAGCAACAAAGTTCAATCACTCAATGGTTCTGTCGACCTTTTATAAACCAACTTCACATTTTAGTCTAGAAATACTGCCTTGTTTTTGCTACTGAGCACCAAGTTGTATGAATGTCCCATTTGACTTCATAAATATACTGTAGGCCCAAAAAAACGATTGGCTACTAATGATAATAACCCTTCACGAACTATATGATAGATTGTAACCGAGGACTACAGAACTAATACAAACTTCAAGTACAATACTTTATGCATTGTTCGATTTCAACCAAAAAAGTAAGTTGGTTATCACAAAAAAATTGAACATTTAGATATTATAACTGACTGCACGAACACCTCCTGTGTTCTGTTTTTGAGAAACTGTTGTCTTCACATCACTTCAGGTTTAATTGCCCAGACAAAAAAAAAAAGGCTGTAAAAAAATATAGCAGGATATAGGGAACAAGAACAAGAAATGAAATCTTATATTCCATATCCTATGAATTAATAAAATTGTAACACAGTAACAGACTAAAAAAGCGAATACTGAAAACACCGGGTCTTTTTTTCTGTGAGAACATTAAATGCTCGATAACAGATGACACCATTTTGAATTTAATCTAGAACAAAGTTAATCTATCAGACAAACTTCGGAAAAGTGCATCTTTTCATGTACCATTTCTATATAAGGCCAGGGATGAAATTTGGTCGTTGACAAACGACATATGCCTTTATATCATACAAAATACTAAAACTATTATACACATGAGACCTAGGTCTCTATGACTGCTCCAAATAATGGTTGAAATTCGTGAAAGCAGTATGAATGTCATCTGTTTAAAACAGTTTGATTGTTAATGTTAACAGATATGTTGATGTGTGTGATAGCAAGCAGATTGATAATTTCAAGAGCCCAGTACCAAGACATAAGTGGCTAAGAGTCCCATTTCCTAAAGATGTGTCAGAGCTCTCACACGGTTTCATGGTGAATACGTGCTACTTCCACTACTTCTAAACAGGGTAGCTAGCTGGCAATAGCTCCTCATAGTTGGCGATGTTCCTCTTCATTATGTCCATGCAGGGACCCAGCAACCTCTCAAAGGCCTGCACGTCCATCACTGCAAAACAACCCAAATACAACCAGATTACTGGTTTGTTATAGCTGAAAATGCTAATTTAAAAAAAGGTCACACACAAAACATATGATACATGGTATTACACTGGAGCTGAGGTATGAGTTTATGATATTGACATTCAGTCGCATGGAGTTTCCTGAAGTGCAATGTGCTCCTTTAGGTGTTGGCAGGGCGGCGTAAACATACCTAAACACTTGACGTTGTGCTCCTTTAGGTGTTGGCAGGGCGGCGTAAACATACCTAAACACTTGACGTTGTGCTCCTTTAGGTGTTGGCAGGGCGGCGTAAACATACCTAAACACTTGACGTGTCCGACAGAAAATGCAGAGGCAGCCCTGGGCTTGTTGGTGACTAGCGCCAGCTCCCCAAAATACTGTCCTCTGGAGCACACGGCGAGCTCCACCTCCTCCTCACCCTCCTCCTCACCCTCCTTTTTCGTCTGAATGGAAAGGACACATAAAACGTGACAAATTAAACCGTCATTGCCTTTGCCATGGTATTGTCAGGTCCTGCCATCCTGTCAAATCTACCTACAAACACTACCTTGAGTAAGAACAGGCAATTTCTGAACAGAAAGAGTGAACAGTACTGGACGAAAAAGACAGAAACCAACATTTTCATATTTGGGTGATGTTAATTTGATCTAGTGAATCTAACATAAAAAATAAAAAAAATCTGGAAATCACAATTTTCACCTTGCAGGCTCTTTAAAATATAGTAAAGCATAGTCTTACCTTGCTCCTCCTCATCGTGATTCTGACTTGACCAGATTCCACAATGTAGAAACAGTGAGCCAGGTCCCCCTGTACGGAAATACGAAGACAAAAACAATTGAATTGCCCCTCTCAAGCTTTACTTTCTCTGCATGCAGAGTCAGAACACTCCCCATCAATAGGCATGCAACATCCACTTGAAGCCTGCAGGGTTAACTGGAGGGAGTTACCTGAGCTATGATCTGTTCACCATCACTGTAGGATTTGGAGGATAGGACGTCCACCACTTTCATTCTCTCTGAGGGCTGTTAGGGCAGAAGAACAGCAGTTATACTGCAGGCCTGCTCATAATGCTCACAGTCAGTGAACGCTGTTACCATCAGACACACTTCACATTATGAATCATTTAATTACAAGTGTTCATGTTGCAAAGGTATTATTGTGGATCAGTGGAATTTCAATTCAGTCAAGTAAACTAATATTACAATGAGTGCAAATAAGACATTATTTTGAATGATTTGTAAATAGACTGACAACAAGGAGCTTTAAACAATACACATTTTCTTTTCTAATGATCACAAGTTTGGCAGATCAGCAGTTCGAGCCCTGGCTGGCCACATGTCGAAGTGTCCTTGGGCAAGACACTGAACCCCAAAATTGCTCCCAGTGAGCGGGCCAGCGCCTTGTATGGCAGCTTGCCGCCATTGGTGTGTGAATGTGTGTGTGAATGGGTGAATGAGAGGCCATTGTAAAGCGCTTTGGAGCAGCTTTGGAGCAGCAAAAAAGGCGCTATACAGTATAAGTGCAGTCCATTTACCATTTTCATAATTTCTGACATTTCTATACATTAAAATCACTTCCTTAGAAGACTGATATTGTTTAAATGGAAGGATCCTATTCCACCTACATAGTCATTGGCTCAAGGAGGTCATGTACTATATTAAATTGGAGAAGATAGATAGATATACTGTTAGAGGATCTACGTACTAGGAAATTCATTTTTTGTCATTTCATTTATTTTACTTGTATGGATGTATGATGTTTGTATGTATGTATATGTCTGGTATTTGGGGGATGGGGGATGTATTTAAGTTTGTTCTTTGTTGGTCCTGTAATATATTGTGGAAAATACCATTTTAAAAAATCACTTCCTGAAATAACTACATTTAAATGGAATTGAGCCCAACCCTCTTATGAATGCATTTATTCACACATTCACAATTCCGCCTTACTCTCAACCAGTGAAATCTAAATATATCAACATAAAATGGATAAAAGCAATAGACAACTCTTACGTCGAGGGATGCGAGTAGTGGGAGTGACTCAATGAAACACTCGTACATCTTTCTCTTCTTGGCGTTGTTCTTCACGATGAGCCTCCGGAAGGTCAGTCTGTCCTGGAGCAGAAAAAAATCATAGAGAGCTCATACCTTCAGCCCAAACAGGACAACAATGACCCCAGTCCCTTCTCCTTAGGGTGTTGGTGCAAAACCCAATGAACCTGAGAAGTGTAAGCAATATGGCCGACGCTTAATTGGAAAGCTAGGTAGGTAGAGCCATATTGCTTACCTCTAACCTGGTCTCTACAGTTTTGCAAACACAGAAAGGAAAGAGGCTTGGGGTTGTTCTCAAACCAGGCCCAGATGTTTGTATTGAGAGAGGAGCCTCTAGCATGTGGAACTTCTCTCAAGAATCCAGCAGGGGGCATATTCTCCCATTCGAACCTATGTAGACAGCCACTACACAATAGACACAGGCTCTGGCCCACCCAGAGTAGCTTCACTACAGACACACACACAGACACACAGAAACACACAGACACACACAGACACACACACACACACACACACACACACGTTCAGCCGAACTTACCAGGCACCAGAGTGCTCCGTCAGAGGTTGCGATGATGGTAGCAGCCCTCCGAGTGTTGTACATCAGGGCCAACTCCCCGAAACTACCGCTGTTGTCATAGGAACCCACCACTCGCTCCACATCGTCCTTGTTCAACAGGATATCAAATGTCCCTCTGAGAAAAGTAACATCATAATGGCCCTCATCATCATAACAATAATGGAAGCATTTGCAAAACGCTCAAACATATCATGGTGCTATCACACTAACCACCATGGAATGCAATCTCATTGAAGTGGTAAATAAAGGGCAAATAAAAGGTTGTACGCGGCTGTTTAATGTTCATCAATGGCACAGACATATAAAGTCCTACTGTACCTTTCAATGACGTAGAAGTTATCCGCATCATCATCATCTTGGTCGATAATGTGTTCCCCAGCCACCACGGGTTTCTCAAACATAGCATCCAGCACCTGGGGCATCTGCTCCTGTTAAAGCCAAAACACAAAAGAATGTGTGTGTTTTTTTTTTGTCATGCGTAGCCTATTTGTTTGAAATGAGACATTAGCCTTCAGGTTACAGTTGAGATTATTTCCATTGTGGAAGAGGACCCAGCAGAACTCATGGGAGATGAGCAAATGAGTTTTGGTCCCAAATGTCTTTTTCCCTGCCTAGGCTACTTCATTTTACCGGGTCTAAGTTTTTGAACAGCAGAATGTCTTTGCAGGCCTCTTGTAGTCTGTGTCTCTGCTCGTCTGTTTTGGGATGGGTGATCTGGAAAAAAGAGAAGAGCAAGATTTGCAAAAACAACAAGGTATCATCTTGCCTGCTCTTACTAAGTACAGATTCATTGGCCTTGTCATGCTGAAGTTATCTTTGGTGATGTAGTAGGTTTGGTGGCATTGCCACAACGTCAACATCTAAATCCAGGGCTCCCTTGAAAAAGACATTCATATTTCAATGCGACTTACCTGGATACAAAAAAAATGAATTCATAAATAAAGGATCTTACTCTGGCCTCTCTGTCCTCGTCCTCCTCATCAGGGTTGAATGCCTCTGCACACACTGCAGAAAGGCACAAGAGGCATATTATACTATTGAATGTGAGACTCTTTCACACCTTAACATAGCCAACCGAGGACTCACTCCACTAATGTCATCAGTGAATCTAGTCATCACAGAAGAGGGACATCTCTTCGCCCAACTCCTGTGGAGACCATTTGAAGCTGGAAGTTCACATGGACCTCTGTTTCTGTTACTTGAGTGTTTTGTGCATTGAAAAGCCTGTCGTTGGCTGTTCTGATCCTGCTATTAATAACAGTGATTCTGATGACAGCAGCAGTTGCTGTCCTGCCCAGATCAATAGTCCCAGCCACAGAGAAAATGATGATCCCCATTACACCTGCATGTGGACACCAGTTTGGTTGTCAACACCATGTCAGTTCATGTCACTTTTGGAAGATTTGCATTTTGCAGGAATTTGAGGAGCGTTGGACAACTATATAGGGTTTGGAACAGCAACAAACAGACACAAACAGAAGAGATCATATTTGGCTCAGACTTCTTACCCGAGGACCTTCTCTTGAATCTGTTGATTACTGGAGCTGAGAGAAAAATGGGGGGGAAAAGGCAAATGAATGGATGTGGTGTCATTTGCAATGCAAAGTGTCACTAGCTTGACAGCCTTCTGACCAATCACCATCAGTGTTTAAGATATGACCTCCACCACCACCGCCCTAAAATAGTGGCTACCATGATTACCAGTATGCCAGACAGTTGTTACAGTACAGTTAGATATGCTGCCTGGTATGAGAGGCCTCTCCTAGTCTGTCTGAGTGGGAGCCCAGCTCAGTCAGGCCAGGTTCGGGAACCTCAAAAGCCATTCATATTTGTGTAATGCAATATTCCGTTATCTACACAGAGTTCTTCACATAATTGAGGTAGGCATTCCCCCCCCCCCCCCCCCCCCAATCGCTGTAGCCTTCGCTTGGTTTGGCGTCCCGTTTATGGTCATAACAGTAGCGAGCTAGCCGTAGCTAGCCAGTCTCACCTGTCATTGGCTGGCTAGCCTGCGAACACTGACAGTTAGCTACGCCTATGGCTAACATAAGCCAAACGATACCTAGCTTGCTAACATAAGCCAAACGATACCTAGCTTGCTAACGTACCTACGAATTCCTCGTCATCCTCGTCTCCATTTTCTGAGGTAATCTGCATTGCCTCCTCGGCGAAGTTGACCCCCCTCCCAGGTCGACAGGCAGCGTTAGCCGGATTTGGGGCATCGTTGCAGGCAGCTCCTGGCTGGGTTTCCTTCAGATGAGTGAAATACTGCAAGGTAAAGTCCAGAAGGTCCGCTGGTTGTGGTTGATTCCTCAACACTTCAAGTGTAAAGCTTTGCAACAGCTCCGTCAGTCCCTCTGGGATTTCAAAACTCATCACTGAAAAGCCCAAAAGCAAAATACACAATTTTAGCAGCAAAAAAAAAAAAAAAAACGAATAAATTCCAGCTCACTTCAAGGATGCTTCAAGGCCAAGGGAACTATGAGTGAATATTGATTCCAAAAACACGGCGTTTTGCTACAAATGTGGTTAACGTTATCTCCATACTCAGTCTCTGTTCAGTTTTAACTAACTAACCGCCTTTTCAAGTCAACTGAATGAAAATGGCAGTAAAAATGTAGCATCATTTTGCTGCTGGCTACAGGAAACCCACGCATGTGACCCGGGTAACCATGGCAACCACCCGTCTAGTGGTTGCGTATGCTGTAGCGCAACGGCAAAAAGAATAATAATATCATAGACATAGAATGAACGGAACATGAACATTCATTTCACGAAAAAATGATCTTGTTTTTTTTAAGACATCCTTATTAGTGGCAATAGATCAACCCCCAAAAAATAATACCCAAATCTACCCGTCACTCCTGACTGGTTTTCCTTCAGATGAGTGAAATACTGCAAGGTGAAGTCCAGAAGGTCTGCTGGTTCTGGTTGATCCCTCAACACTTCAGTTGTAAAGCTTCGCAACAGCTCCGTCAGTCCCTCTGGGATGTCAAAACTCATCACTGAAGAGCCCAAAAGCAAAATACACAATTTTAGGAGCAAAAAAAAAACATGAATAAATTCCAGCTCACTTCAAGGATGCTTCAAGGCCAAGGGAACTATGAGTGAATATTGAATATTGACAATTGAAAATTGTGAAAAAGGTAATTGAGGGGATTTCAGAACCACTGACATATATCTGTAACTTATCGTTCCAAACCAGTACATTTCCTAACAAAATGAAAATAGCTAAAGTTGTACCGCTGTATAAAACTGGGGATAGACACCACTTCACAAATTACAGGCCTATTTCTTTACTTCCACAATTCTCCAAAATTCTAGAAAAACTATTCAATAACAGATTAGACAAATTCATAGATAAACATAAATTACTTTCTGACAGTCAATACGGATTCAGATCAAACAGTTCAACATCACTGGCATTAATTGAATCAATCGAGGGAATTACAAACGCTATAGACCACAAACAGTATGCAGTTGGAGTATTCATTGATCTTAAAAAAGCTTTCGACACAATCAATCACAACATATTAATCAATAAACTGGAACGGTATGGGATCAGGGGGGGTAGCATTGCACTGGGTGAGAAGTTATTTAAGAGACAGGAAACAATTTGTGAAGTTGGGAGAGTATTCATCGTCATGCTTGGACATTGCTTGTGGCGTCCCCCAAGGGTCAGTATTGGGTCCGAAACTGTTTATTATTTATATAAATGATATTTGCAAGGTATCAAAAACATTAAAATTAGTACTATTCGCAGATGATACAAATAGTTTTTGTTCTGGGGGGAATTTAAAGGAGCTAATGGAGATGATTACTTCAGAAATGTGCAAATTAAAAAGATGGTTTGACATAAACAAATTATCATTAAACCTAAGCAAAACTAACTACATGTTATTTGGTAATTATAAAATGAATACTCAAGTACAGATACAGGTAGATGGTGTGGACATTGAAAGAGTTCATGAAATTAAGTTTCTTGGTGTGATAATTGATGATAGAATAAGCTGGTCATCTCATATAAAAAATGTCCGAAATAAACTGTCAAGAAGCATTTCAGTACTGAGTAAGGCAAGACACGTTCTGGACCATAAATCACTCCACACTCTCTACTGCTCACTGCTTTTACCATATTTAAATTATTGTGCGGAGGTTTGGGGCAATACTTATACATGTAGACTACAATCACTATAAATATTGCAAAAAAAGAGCCATAAGGTTAATTCATAATTCCGGTTATAGAGATCACACTAATTCATTATTCTTAAAATCAAAAACATTAAAATTCACGGATCTGGTCCACCTTCTAACAGCACAAATAATGTATAAAGCAAATAACAACCTACTCCCTGGGAATATTCAAAAAAAATAATTTGATAGAGATGGGAGTTATAATTTGAGAGGGGAGTTACATTTAAAACATATTTATGTACGTACAACGTTAAAAAGTTTTTGTATTTCCATATGTGGAGTGAAGCTGTGGAACGGATTGAGTGTGGAGCTAAAGCGGTGTCCAAGCATGACCCAGTTCAAAAAGCGGTATAAAAACATGGTTTTCACCAGGTACGAGGAGGAAGAAGGGCTTTGATAGTCACCAGGGGCCCATTCCACTAAGGTGGATTATCTTCTAAGCCTCGATAAAGTTCTAATCTGCGATAATGTTAGCTTGCGTTCGGTTCCATCAATGTGGCTCAAATAATTCGCTGCTTGGTTGAGCTCCTTCTGAGTCAGATATAATTAGCCTGGTCGCGAGCAGGCTAAAAGACTGGCTAAAGTAATACGTGCGTCAAAAAAGGCTCACAGGCGGAAACTACATCCCCGAACGACAGTTTCTCAAGTGTCTTTTAGGAAATATTAGTTCCCACTTCACACGAGATAGATAGATAGATTGGTTGACTGTGTGATAGATAGATAATTTGATATTTTGAAAGTCTGATCGATCGATAGATAATTTGATTGTGTGATAGATAACTTGATATTTTGAAAGTGTGATAGATAGATCGATAGATCAATAAATAAAAGAGTGTAAAAAAAAAAGTAATTGTTTCAACTTGCATTGCTGTCATCACAGCGGTCTGGCTGGCGCAGTGGTTAAGGCAGCCAGCTAGAGTTCCAAAGGTTGTGTGTTCGAGACTTGATTTAAGTGATTCTTTTTTCTTTTTTTTTACATTTAACCGAAGCCTTCATGCAAATTGATTTACAACATATATATATATATATATATATATATATATATATATATATATATCTGTCTAAGTGAATCATCTATCCATCAGTAATCGTAAGAAAAAATAATCTATGCCAAATCCAGGGTCTAGTAGTTGAAGAACATAATTTACTCAGAAAGGCTTCAAACACCATTGTAATCGTGTCAGTTCTTGTAAATTAGCCTGCACCATCATTTTATAGCCTATATACTTACTATTACTATATTTTAGATGAGATTTTAGATTAGATTCAGACAACGAAATGCAATAAAAAAAGTGTGTCCGAAGAGGGATTCGAACCACCGTCTTAAAAAGACGAATAAATACCACGGCAGCGGTAAATACCACTAGGTCATCGTGACGATAAGACGATTTTAGCCTGCTGCTGATATCACCACAGTAGTAAATATTCATTTATTAAAATATGAACATATAACAATAACTAGGGCTAGTATGACCTACGCATTTAATCGGTCAACAATTTCTAGCCAAACCATTTCCATCGCCTTGTTAATTGCGGCAGTATTACACTATTTTACATCTTATTTGTTGTCTTCATAAAGATCAATCTTCATTTCGACAGTTTGACTCTTCAGGGCTCTTTATGTCTGCGTGCACGCGCCCATATCGAGGATTTGTAAGCCGGTGTTCTGTGAACACTCATAACACAAGCCTGATCCTCGTTCGAGGAATCACCTGAGGCTTGAATTCCAATCCCGAGTTGCCTGATCGCCTGATTTATTTCAATCGCCGATATACTGATCCACCTTTAGTGGAACGGCCCCCAGTTGTTTTCACAGATTATTTGTTTATTTACATTATCTGTTTTCTATTGTTGGTAAATAAATTTGATTTAATTTAAAAAATATTATATTAATATTGAAACTGCAGATTATTAATTATTAATCTCTGAGTATTGGAGAAGGGGTAGGATTAAATAAGTTTATGCTTCTTCCTACTCCTTTTCGGACATGTTAAGTAAATAGTGTTTTTTGTTTTGTTTTGTTTTGTTTTTTCTTGTTTTTGTTTTGTTTTTTCTTGTTTTTGTTTTGTTTTTTGTTGTGAATACTATTTCTTTTTTCACATGTTCGAAATAAAGCTTTCATTCATCATTCATCTTCATCATTGATTCCAAAAACACGGCGTTTTGCTACAAATGTGGTTATCTCCATACTCAGTCTCTGTTCAGTTTTAACTAACTAACCGCCTTTTCAAGTCAACTGAATGAAAATGGCAGTAAAAATGAACAAACAAATTCATATTTGTGTAATGCAATATTCCGTTATCTACACAGAGTTCTTCACATAATTGAGGTAGGCATTTCCCCCCCCAATCGCTTTAGGCGGTGGGCCGAAGCTGTCTATCTGCTTTCGTTTGTGAAATGATCGATCTACAACTACAGACTAGTTGATTTTTTCATATAAGCTAAATAGTTTTTTTTGGAACATGTTTCCGTCAGTTGGTAGACGTTGGTCGATCAACGTTTTATGAAAAGTAAACTTACGATCCATAAGTTAATAAGGAGAATGATTGGGGCTACTATGCCGCTAACCAATCAAAACCCGTTAAAGCGTCACCTGACTTGACGTCTGCCAATGATATTCCTTCAAAATACGTAAACAAGGAAGTAAACAACGTATTATCTGGAAAGACGAGAAGACTGAGTTGTTTCGGATAACTTTACTGTCAAGTAATGTTTCAGGTAAGATTTGCACGTCATACTAATTCATATCACATATTAATGAACAAGTCCATGTCATGTTGTGTCAATACAAACATGTTCTGATATGCTATTTTAGTGAAAACTCCAACCAAACGTCACCCACGATTGTGAAGCTAATGAATTAACAAGCTATCTAACTTTAAAGGGTACAATAGCTAAGTTACCAATGTCAACTATGTCTATTCTCAATCATTTCAGTAATAATTGTGCCAAATTGGGACCAGTAACATTAACTTGTGTGTGAGTACGTTACAGTATATGTGTGTTTTGATTGATTGATTGAAAACTTTATTAGAAGATTTGCAGAAGTAGGTACATGAAAGTACATATTACATACAAGGTCAACTAACAGGATAAAAATCCAAGAAAGCCACTGGCTTATTTCAATTGGGGTCCTTGATTCTCAATGTGTGCAAGCATGTTTTTGATATTGTCAATCGTCTCACTTTTACGAGGTGAGCTGGTAAGACAAAACCCAGACTAAGTGTATCTTCACTTGCCTTGCCTATAATTGACGAGACTAGACAAAGATTCAAGTGTTTAGAGAACATTTATAACACTAGTGTGTTTTCGCAGTGCAAACACAGACACATGTCTGTACATGGTAGGTTGTTAGATTTGCATGTGCATCTCCCTTTCACACATTTAGTTTTTTTGCAGGAGCAGTATACAAGCTCTAAAACTGAAATATTTGTCCCGTCTGCATATTATGCACTGGGCGGGAAGAAGATGTGGTTTTTTATTTAGGCTGAACGTAGTGGTAGTCTTTGAGCGGAGAAGTCTAGGCTTTGGTGGTGTATCATTTTCAGTTTGACCTTCTGCTTCTACTACATTGTAAGGGAGGGGGGGGGGAGGGAAGGGAGAGAGAGAGAGACATATGATACTCTATGCATTGTAATAGTAATGCTTCCAAAGTTATAGCCTAGTTTATTTACAACTCTCCTAATCTGTTTCCCCAGGTAACCCCAGATGCTCAGCCCTGGACTGCACTGCACATCTTCTGGACCTGACCTGACAGGGCTGACCCTGACCCATTGATGCCTTGTTCATATCTTGTTCATGTCATATCTTAGCTTGTTTATTAGTGATGCTCCGATCTGATCGGCGCCGATCGGTATCGGCCGATATGGCCTTGATCGGTTTTGATCGGAGTTCTCAAAACGGCCGATCAAACATGACCGATCAGTTTACAAAATGGCGTCGCCAGTCTGGAAATATTACACAGTGTCGGAAAGAGACAACAAATATGCCGTTTGTAATGTCTGCTCAAAAGAAATACCTTGCGGAGGAACGCACGCAAGGTCTTTCAATACCACGAATATCATACGGCATTTGCTGCGTTCGTCGATTCGCTCAGAGAGCGCCGAAGCGCACACTGGGCTCGACGTCATAAAGGGACCGAGTGCTTTGATTGGACGAGAGGCGTTCCACGAGTGCTGGTCAGAGTTCCAGCGCGACTTCACGAGCGTAGTGTAGGTAGTGTTCACCGACGTCATGTGACCCCGCGAGCAGGAAGTCACTTGGCCCATAGCAACAACAACTATTAGCGCGTGAGTTTTAGGTCTTCCTCTGTGCACCTTGCACAGGTGTAGATAGCGAGCGACTTTTCAGCAGCAGGACATATTTTAGATGATAAGAGGAACAGGCTGAGTGCCAAAAACGCTGAGATGCTTGTATTTCTCAAGGCTAATCTGCCAGTGATGCTGCTTAATCAGAAGTAAGGTTTGAGTCTGAAATCTCCTTAGGTGCAATGTTTTGTTTTTTTGTTTTATTGATTATTGCTGACTTGCTGTCTTATCTCCTCCTAAATATGACTTGAAACTGACTGACTTGAAACAGTATTTTATATTTGGCTATAGCCTGTTTATGTTGCAGTTTAGTTTGGGTATGTTTATTGTTCCTCAGGAAAGCTACAGTTACAGTATAAGCTCCAAGTTCTCTAAGAGCCCCTAGTTCCTCTCATTCGAGTGGAATGTTGCACATTTGATGTGACAGTGTACATTTTATTTATTATGATTTTTATTTTCACATTTTATTTGTTTTTCCTGAAGTAAGCTACAGGTGGTTGTGAATTCAATAAAACAGATGGTCGTCAATTCATGATACTTTCTCATCTCCTAATTTCATTTAAATACTTAATATACAATGTCAATGGTGTTAAGAATAATTTAAAACATAAATAATGCTACACAATAAATAGAATGCTTCAATTGCCATTTTCGACGCTGTGATCGGTGATCGGTGATATCGGATCGGCAGATCACTGATTCCAGTGATCGGTGATCGGTGATCGGCACCAAAAACCCTGATCGGAGCATCTCTATTGTTTATATCATATTGTTAATAATGTTCATGTCATATCATGTCATATTAATCTTAGCTTGTTTATATCATATTGTTCTTATAAATAACTTATATTGCTATAAAACACACCTGCAGCCTCCTGTACTGATTTTTCCCTTCTCTTGCGGGCTCTTTCAATGTTTCGTATGTTGGCATACTGCATATAGCATTGTCTATGGTAGCCAATATTGTGGTTATAGTGGTTCTCCAGCTGCAAAGCCACAGAGAGTCGTGAGATCGGCCCAGAAGATCATCGGCGCCCCCTCTCTGGAAGAGCTGTACAACACACGCTGCCTCAGGAAGGCCTCCAAGATCTCCAGAGACCCATCCCACCCTGGGAACGAACACTTTGTTCGGCTGCCCTCGGGCAGGCGGTTCAGGACCATGTCCGCAAGGACAAATAGACTGAAGCTCAGCTTCTACCCTAGGGCCATTCAGGCCCTGAACACAGCAAATACCTAGGTTCTAGGGGCTGGACAATCTAGACAATTTGATGGCAGCTACTAGATTGTAATCAAGTGCAATACTGAAACACAACTGTGAACATTTCAAACCTGCAAACTGCGACACTTTAAATGAATGTGCAATAATACTATGTGCAATATGACAACCCTCGGGTACATAAGGTTCAGAGATAGGAAATGTTAGGATATGTATAGCATAGCATAGAGTACAGCACAGTGTTTTATTTGTATAGTATAGTGGATAGTGGATATAGCCTTTATTTATGTAAACCAGCTCTTTTCCCTTCTTGTTTTTAGTATTTTTTTCCCTAGCACCAGGGGAGCCCCCCCCCCCCCCCCCCAAATATATATAATACCTATAGTTATATTATTTTTTTTACAGCCCTTTCTGCAATTTGGCTTTCTGCAGTGTGAAGATTCACCCACTGTAGAGAACAATGTACAAATTTGGTCCAACTTGCATCTGAAAATGCTATAATATTGTCCGTTCGGTTTGTTAAATGCATACAACACTCCATAATTCATCACATCTCGTTATTTCCCCGCGGTTGCTAGGGTTAACATCCAGTCAGTTGCTAGGGTTAACAGCCATTGTTTACATTTCGGGGTCCTAATGAAGCCGTACTCGAATTCTGATTGGTTTATCAACTAGAGCGACCAGCGATGTGCCTGAGCAGACAGACTATTAAAAAATAAGTTTGTGAAAATCTCCGACATAATACAGCTGCAAACAAAATTGTTATAGACTTAAGAGAATTACTTAATATCGTATGTAAGAGATCGTTTACTCTGTAGATGGAAAAAGATAAACTTCGCGATAAACGCATTCGGCCCACCACCTACTTGGTTTGGCGTCCCGTTTATGGTCAACAGTAGCGAGCTAGCCGTAGCTAGCAAGTCTCATCTGTCATTGGCTGGCTAGCCTGCGAACACTGACAGTTAGCTACGCCTATGGCTAACATAAGCCAAACGATACCTAGTTTGCTAACATAAGCCAAACGATACCTAGCTTGCTAACGTACCTACGAATTCCTCATCATCCTCGTCTCCATTTTCTGAGGTAATCTGCATTGCCTCCTCGGCGAAGTTGACCCCCCTCCCAGGTCGACAGGCAGCTTTAGCCGAATTTCGGGCATTGTTGCAAGCGGCTCCTGACTGGTTTTCCTTCAGATGAGTGAAATACTGCAAGGTAAAGTCCAGGAGGTCTGCTGGTTGTGGTTGATCCCTCAACACTTCAGCTGTATAGCTTTGCAACAGCTCCGTCAGTATCTCTGGGATTTCAAAACTCATCCCTGAAATAAATCATCAAAACATGTTAGCCAGAGAGTGGTCACGGAATTTTGGTTTTGGACCCTACTATAGAATGAAAGGAACATGAACATTCATTTTACGAAAAAATGATCTTATTTTTTTAAGACATCCTTATTAGTGGCAATAGATCAACCCCAAAAAAATAATACCCAAATCTACCCGTCACTCCTGACTGGTTTTCCTTCAGATGAGTGAAATACTGCAAGGTAAAGTCCAGAAGGTCTGCTGATTGTGGTTGATTCCTCAACCATTCAGCTGTAAAGCTTCGCAACAGCTCCGTCAGTCCCTCTGGGATGTCAAAACTCATCACTGAAAAGCCCAAAAGCAAAATACACAATTTTAGGAGCAAAAAAAAAAAAACACGAATAAATTCCAGCTCACTTCAAGGATGCTTCAAGGCCAAGGGAACTATGAGTGAATATTGATTCCAAAAACACGGCGTTTTGCTACAAATGTGGTTAACGTTATCTCCATACTCAGTCTGTCTCTGTTCAGTTTTAACTAACTAACCGCCTTTTCAAGTCAACTGAATGAAAATGGCAGTAAAAATGAACAAACAAATTCATATTTGTGTAATGCAATATTCCGTTATCTACACAGAGTTCTTCACATAATTGAGGTAGGCATTCCCCCCCCCAATCGCTGTAGCCTTTGCTTGGTTTGGCGTCCCGTTTATTAGTAGGGTCCAAAACCAAAATTCCGTGACCACTCTCTGGCTAACATGTTTTGATGATTTATTTGACTTCTAGGGACCTTTTATGAAAAATGTAGCCTCCAGGTCCCTCCCAAAAATCCCGGGTTTTTTTGCCAGAGGGCCAAATCCAAAATACCTGTAACCTTTAAGGCAGGTGAATAGGGTAAAACAATGAACTAATAGCTATCACTATGAAACTTCCCCAGTTAATCACTTACATTAAGACCAATTTTTTTTGTATTACAAGTTAAATCTGAACATTGGATAAAGCCAGGTTAAAAATTATTGTTTCATCTTGTTGACATATTAGAGTCAAAGGCTTGATTCATTTGTTTGTTAAATTGGATGCCCGTTAGTTGCCACCAGGGTATCAACTATTATGAACGTATAACAAGAGACGTAATTATAATTCAAAATAAGCTCTTTAATAGCTGTAACTTGAATAGTTATAACACAGCAATTGAACCACTTTAAACATATGAGATCACTCTGAATCAGAACATTCTGCCTCACTAGATTCTGAATCCTCCTCTCCCTCCTCCTCATCTCCCTCCTCACTCTCATCTTCCTCTTGTCTTCAGCTGGCCCTGGTGCAGGTAGATTCATTGGGAGAGCAGGTTGTGTGTGGCGGACAGGACAACAGTGACCACCCACCGGCTCCCAGCCATGTCCGAGGGGCGAGGGGTGGTGCTTCAGGGAGGGGTGGCGCACTAGATATGCCAAGTAGTTGGCACGGAGACAGTGTTGGCGTTCTGCATCTGGAGGGAGACGGATGAAGTCCAAGAGTTGTTTTTCATTCTCTTCCACTTCTCGGCACGGGCCTCAGCCATGGTGCTGCTCTTTTTGTGGCCATAGATGACATCTTGTGTGAACTGGAAGACCTCCTCTACCACCTCCTCCTTGCCGTCTTGCCACAGGGCTCTTAGCCACCTTGTCATACACCGACAATTTCCTTGTTCCATAGAAGCCTGAGTTGGCATCACAGCCTGTAATACAATGTAGCTGCACAATACAGTCTGCCATCTCCTCAGTCACTAGGCCACGGCATACAATTATCTCCTGCTTTCTCTTGATATAGATAGAGCATACCTGGCAACTGCTGTCAGATGGCCGCTGCTGCGACATAGGCATCGGTGTCAGCTGCATCTATGACAACAGGGCCACTATAGCCTGACTCACGCAGAACTGCATAAGCAGAGAAGAGGATGGTGTCAGCCTCAGACTGGTCAAAGATGTAGTTCTGCATTGGTTGTTGTGTTGACAAGTTGGTGCGATGAGAGCCAACAGAGTAAACAATATCTGCATCTACAGTCTGTGCAAGGTCGGTCAGGTAGCTGCATATTAGTTGTTGCAGCCGCACCTTGTTGCTGACGCTACACAGCAGCGTTTTGAACACTCTGGCAGAGGGGAAGGGGTCGCCCAATTTCATGTAGGTGTTGGGGACATGTGCCTTACCCTGTACCCGCAGGTCTCGCTCGTCATCTTTCGTTGAGTATGCTCCATCGTACGGGTCATTCACACAGATGATACGGTCAGCATCACCATGGCGGGCAAGGATGATGGATGACACCTTGTGGACGTCGTCCGACCACTTGTAATGGGGTGTCATCTTGTGTCATCTTGTGTCTGTCGATCTTCTGCTGATCCTCCAAATCATGCCCATGTCGACGAGAGCGATGTAAGGTCCTTTCAGAACTACAGATTGGAGAGAGAGCTTCTGGATGAGCTTGCTCTTCTGCGTCTTCCTGTATGTGCCATTGGTGTTGAATAAGGCCATACACTCCTCGACAACACAGTGTTCCAACAACTCTGGGAGATTCACAAGTTAACTGACCTCAACCAGGTCGATCACTGCCTTGAGAGCATCCTGCTCCATCTCAGCAGAACCTTGGGTTCCTCCCCGGGTTTCTTCGTGCATGGCCCCTTGGCAAATGTCAAGCGTTTGCTCAATGGGACGGATGCATGGAGGGAGGTATTCTTACTGAACACTGTCTCGTAAAATGCTGGTCAACTTCTCCTCTCCTGCAGCACGGGCTGAGTTGAAGTCAGCAATGAGCTCATCAGAGGCAGGCAGTGGTGTGCCGTCAGGGCCAGCAAGGCCTTCTCTGCTGGCCTAAACATCATCAGAATATACATTTTATTTTAATATATTTTTTCCACAAATATGTATTAATGATTCCCCATAGTCTATTCTCTTCATTTCATAGCTTTCCTCTTGGTTGCGCTGCTTCCAGTCTCCGATTGAGATTTGGAGGGCTGGCCTTTATGTTAGAGCTTTTATCCAATCAAAATGTGTTGCCAGGGGGCTCCAAAATCTGCCCGCCTGCACAATAAACCGTGCCGCGGATACGACCTGTAACTTAACGTTGATCGAGAAAACCTGTGGCGTTCCTAGTGGAAACCTACGTAGATTTCGAGTTGGTGAGCAATAGCAACAACGGCGCCTGCTGTAAGGCTCAATGATGTCAGCACCCAGCACGTCTTTTGATTGGATACGCACTATTGATACGCACTATTGATATTCACTATTGAGATGCGTAACTATGCCGGTAGATGTGGGATTTTTGAACACCTTTGGGGACACGCGAGTGGATTTACAGCTCAACGAACAAGTGTCACCCTTTCGTTGACTGATCGATAATACTGATCGATTGTGTCCTGTTTTTGGGTAAACAATAACTTTCATTTAGGGGACACGATGAAAGCCAGATTTACATTACCACCTGTCCACAAACAAAGTGTTTACTGGGACGTCAGGCAAAATACAAAACGACCTGATTTTTGCTATTGCTGAAGTGATGGGAGAAGAGATCAAAATGGAGATTAAAAAGGCACCCTTTGTCGCTATTATGGTGGACGAGACGACAGACGTGGGTAATGTAGCGATCTTAAATATGTTAGTTTAACACTTATCATTGTAAATGCGGATTTATTGATTAAAAATGCTTCGGAAATATTAATATAACTCTGTTGTACTTGTCTGACTATGTTAAGGTGATGCAACGCCCGGTTATACTGTGTTTCTGTCTAGTTTCTAGAGCCATGGCGTCATAACGATGGTATTAAGAGGTAGAATAATTCAGGTAGGAATGTGTCGGACATCACTGAAGGCCTAGGTGTGAAATGCACCGCCCGCCACTGGAGGCAGGCATGGCTGACTGTAGGGTGCGGAGGGTGGGTGAGGCCGGGTCGAACGGGAAGGAGTCAAACTCATGCATGCGACCAGGTCCTGCACACACTGCTCATCCTCTCGCATCCGTGGCCACATTGCATGTGCTTCTTCTTAGCTTCTTTTCGGTTGACCAGCGCGTTGTGAGCCGCCCGGATCTGGGTCACATTGTTCATATTTCTGGAGTGCACTAGCAGCTGCTTCTCATTCTAGAGGATGGAGAGCCAGCCAGACTTCATTTTGCTGCCCTTGTTCATTGTACACTCATGTCCCAGGCCATGTAGGACTAGGGGTTGCCTGTGATGGACTGAGTGAAATCAGTCAGAAGGAAGGCGACCTGATCAGCAAGGAGAGCTAGTCAGCATTGCCCAGAAGTCAGGCAGCCACCTCCCATACCTATTGTTATCGTACGCTACCATTATTCATTATTAATCAAGCCTTTGACTCTAATATGTCAACAAGATGAAACAATAATTTTTAACCTGGCTTTATCCAATGTTCAGATTTAAGTTCTTGAATGTTATGCAAATTACCGCATATTTAATTAGGTAACGCCTCATTTGCATATTTAAACATACAATTTCAGAAAACTTGTAATACAAAAAATAATTGTCTTAATGTAAGTGATTAACTGGGGAAGTTTCATAGTGATAGTTATTAGTTAAATGTGTTACCCTATTCACCTGCCTTAAAGGTTACAGGTCTTTTGGATTTGGCCCTCTGGCAAAAAAAAACTGTGATTTTTGGGAGGGACCTGGAGGCTAAATTTTTCATTTTCAGAAGTCAAATAAATCATCAAAACATGTTAGCCAGAGAGTGGTCACGGAATTTTGGTTTTGTACCCTACTATTATGGTCATAACAGTAGCGAGCTAGCCGTAGCTAGCAAGTCTCACCTGTCATTGGCTGGCTAGCCTGCGAACACTGACAGTTAGCTACGCCTATGGCTAACATAAGCCAAACGATACCTAGCTTGCTAACATAAGCCAAACGATACCTAGCTTGCTAACGTACCTACGAATTCCTCGTCATCCTCGTCTCCATTTTCTGAGGTAATTTGTATTGCCTCCTCGGCGAAGTTGACCCCCCTCCCAGGTCGACAGGCAGCGTTAGCCGGATTTGGGGCATCGCTGCCGGCAGCTCCTGACTGGTTTTTCTTCAGATGAGTGAAATAATCGTCATACTCGTCGTCTCCATTTTCTGAGGTAATTTGTATTGCCTCCTCGGCGAAGTTGACCCCCCTCCCAGGTCGACAGGCAGCGTTAGCCGGATTTCGGGCATCGTTGCCGGCAGCTCCTGACTGGTTTTTCTTCAGATAAGTGAAATAATCGTCAAACTCGTCGTCTCCATTTTCTGAGGTAATCTGCATTGCCTCCTCGGCGAAGTTGACCCCCCTCCCAGGTCGACAGGCAGCGTTAGCCGGATTTGGGGCATCGTTGCAGGCAGCTCCTGGCTGGGTTTCCTTCAGATGAGTGAAATACTGCAAGGTAAAGTCCAGAAGGTCCGCTGGTTGTGGTTGATTCCTCAACACTTCAACTGTAAAGCTTTCCAACAGCTCCGTCAGTCCCTCTGGGATTTCAAAACTCATCACTGAAGAGCCCAAAACTAACAAAATACACAATTTTAGGAAAAAAGAAAAAAAAACACGAATGAATTCCAGCTCACTTCAAGGATGCTTCAAGGCCAAGGGAACTATGAGTGAATATTGATTCCAAAAACACGGCGTTTTGCTACAAATGTGGTTAACGTTATCTCCATACTCAGGCTCTGTTCAGTTTTAACTAACTAACCCTTAATGTGACCGGGGTAACCATGGCAGCCAACCACCCGTCTCGTGGTTGCGTATGCTGTAGCGCAACGGCAATAATAATAATAATAATAATAATAATAATAATAATAATAATAATAATAATAATAATAATAATAATAATATCATAGACATAGAATGAACGGAACATGAACATTCATTTTACCGAAAAATGATCTTATTTTTTTAAGACATCCTTATTAGTGGCAATAGATCAACCCCCAAAAAATAATACCCAAATCTATTTCAGGGTGAAATAAAAAGTGGATGAACAGAATACACACTGCAAGCTCTAATTAATTTTAGCAAGGAGATTCATTAATGGATGTCTAAATACAGTAACTGACCCCCTTAAAAAACTTGAACTGGGTTGGAACAAAAAAGTGCTGGTCCGCTTATATTCATTATGGATGGGTGTTCACAGTGCACATAGCCCCAGTATCTGCTGAAATTGTCTTTCAGTGCCTTTGATTTAGACCTTAGGAAAACCAAACAGAATCAGCAGTTTTGTATCACTCCAACTGGGGAAGTTTCATAGTGATAGTTATTAGTTAAATGTGTTACCCTATTCACCTGCCTTAAAGGTTACAGGTCTTTTGGATTTGGCCCTCTGGCAAAAAAAAACTGTGATTTTTGGGAGGGACCTGGAGGCTAAATTTTTCATTTTCAGAAGTCAAATAAATCATCAAAACATGTTAGCCAGAGAGTGGTCACGGAATTTTGGTTTTGTACCCTACTATTATGGTCATAACAGTAGCGAGCTAGCCGTAGCTAGCAAGTCTCACCTGTCATTGGCTGGCTAGCCTGCGAACACTGACAGTTAGCTACGCCTATGGCTAACATAAGCCAAACGATACCTAGCTTGCTAACATAAGCCAAACGATACCTAGCTTGCTAACGTACCTACGAATTCCTCGTCATCCTCGTCTCCATTTTCTGAGGTAATTTGTATTGCCTCCTCGGCGAAGTTGACCCCCCTCCCAGGTCGACAGGCAGCGTTAGCCGGATTTGGGGCATCGCTGCCGGCAGCTCCTGACTGGTTTTTCTTCAGATGAGTGAAATAATCGTCATACTCGTCGTCTCCATTTTCTGAGGTAATTTGTATTGCCTCCTCGGCGAAGTTGACCCCCCTCCCAGGTCGACAGGCAGCGTTAGCCGGATTTCGGGCATCGTTGCCGGCAGCTCCTGACTGGTTTTTCTTCAGATAAGTGAAATAATCGTCAAACTCGTCGTCTCCATTTTCTGAGGTAATCTGCATTGCCTCCTCGGCGAAGTTGACCCCCCTCCCAGGTCGACAGGCAGCGTTAGCCGGATTTGGGGCATCGTTGCAGGCAGCTCCTGGCTGGGTTTCCTTCAGATGAGTGAAATACTGCAAGGTAAAGTCCAGAAGGTCCGCTGGTTGTGGTTGATTCCTCAACACTTCAACTGTAAAGCTTTCCAACAGCTCCGTCAGTCCCTCTGGGATTTCAAAACTCATCACTGAAGAGCCCAAAACTAACAAAATACACAATTTTAGGAAAAAAGAAAAAAAAACACGAATGAATTCCAGCTCACTTCAAGGATGCTTCAAGGCCAAGGGAACTATGAGTGAATATTGATTCCAAAAACACGGCGTTTTGCTACAAATGTGGTTAACGTTATCTCCATACTCAGGCTCTGTTCAGTTTTAACTAACTAACCCTTAATGTGACCGGGGTAACCATGGCAGCCAACCACCCGTCTCGTGGTTGCGTATGCTGTAGCGCAACGGCAATAATAATAATAATAATAATAATAATAATAATAATAATAATAATAATAATAATAATAATATCATAGACATAGAATGAACGGAACATGAACATTCATTTTACCGAAAAATGATCTTATTTTTTTAAGACATCCTTATTAGTGGCAATAGATCAACCCCCAAAAAATAATACCCAAATCTATTTCAGGGTGAAATAAAAAGTGGATGAACAGAATACACACTGCAAGCTCTAATTAATTTTAGCAAGGAGATTCATTAATGGATGTCTAAATACAGTAACTGACCCCCTTAAAAAACTTGAACTGGGTTGGAACAAAAAAGTGCTGGTCCGCTTATATTCATTATGGATGGGTGTTCACAGTGCACATAGCCCCAGTATCTGCTGAAATTGTCTTTCAGTGCCTTTGATTTAGACCTTAGGAAAACCAAACAGAATCAGCAGTTTTGTATCACTCCATATCTGGAGTAGACTTCTTGAGCTCGGATTACTTACCTCTTAAATGCTTGCTGGCAGTGGTGTAGTCTACGTGATACGCAGGACTACGCCGTATACCCACTAGGAAAGGCCAAGGATTTCCGTATACCCACTTAAAAATGTGTGAGGATACGTAACAGCGTTTTGTGACAGAACTTTCACTTTCATTCATAAAATTCTCTGTGTCTGTGTTACGAAGCACTTGAATTTTGGACCATTGGGACTGACTATAGCGTCATATCAACGGGGGGAGATGCGACATGAAATATGTCCAAATGCAGCACTATCATGCACAGATCAGCCTTATAACATGTTAGATATATAACGTTAGACAGGGAGCGCAGATTTTTTTTTTATGCCGTTCCAAAATGAATGATATGAGGCTGGGAGGGAAAAATCACAGTATACCCAATAGAAAAAACTAGACTCCACCACTGCAAGTTGCTGGGGCTACCTGTTCCTGAGGGTAAACATAATCAAAACATGCCTTCAAAGGCGCAGTATGTGCAGTGCCTTGTATAAGTAATGGGACAGTGAAGCATCTTTAAATCAAACAATAACAACAAATGCATAAAATAGAATTTATACTTTAACCTCATTGTAATTGTTTGATTTCAAATCCAAACTTTTGGAATGTAGAGCCGAAAGAAGAAAAAAATGCTTCACTGTCCCATTACTTACACAGGCACTGTAGATTTTAGCTTTAAAATACTGCTAAATGGCCATGATAAATCCTTAGCAATCAATACATTCCCCTGACCCCCCCTGGTCTGTGAAACAGAGAATCAGGAGTCACAGTATTTCCACATGAGACACTTACAGAATAACCATTTTTAATAGATTGTCTTTTACCATGCCTACTGTAAATGCTGTGACTGAGGTTGGGACAGCGGTGTGGCAGGTGACCCCACCCCCACAATGACACATTGCTGCTGCTACTAGGGCACACTTCCTCTGGGAGACCAACACAGTGTATGAATTTACTCAGTGCAGATATGATTAATTTACTAAAGTGCAGCAAAGCATGCAACCTCTCCTCTTGTTTGGTTTTACAAAGGAAAGCACACAATGTTCGATACAGCATTAATTACTCTTAATGAATTATTAATTATTGATCTTTCAGAGTTGTATGAAAACAGTTGTTTCAATCTTCCCATGGTGAATTGTCCTTGCTGAATCGTCCTTTACACGTCCTCCCGTCTAAATGAATTGTGCTTCGTCTTTTTTTCGGAGCCCAAGGCTTCCCCCTAGAGTGGGGTGAAGTGGGGTGAAGTGTCCCGCTGCGCGAACATCCATCTCCTCTCCTGCGACTGGAGATGTGTGTCAGGTGTTTGTGTGTAACACCATGGCGCTGGAGGGGGGCCATTTTCATCTTGACCTTCTCCTCGGCAGTCTCACAGTAGGTAACAGCCCTCTCAGTAATAGGGTGTATCAGGACAAACCTCTCTAACATAACCTCCGACATGATCTGTGACCACGTGGGCCACCCCCCCCCCCGCGAAAACTCTTCTGACGTGATCGACATCAGTCTTGCACAAGTCCTGCAAGTCTTGTGTTCGCAATGTATTACAGTGTAACGTGATCTAGAATCATATATCTGAATGGTATGCTACTATCAGTAGTATGGCAGTATAATACAATAATAATAATAATGATGTATAATATTCACTTGAGATTCATTGTAATCAGGCCATTCTTTCCCACTGGGTCCTACTGGGTCCTTTTCTTTTGCAAGGGAGTCCCAACCAAAGAGGAACCCCCCCCGCCCCTCTCTCTCACTCAGAGAGAACACTAAGCCGACCGTTTCTCCACCCCCTGCTTGATGCCCAGCACCAGATGGAGGAACCAGTTGAACTGCACGGTCCAGCCTTTGTCCCTGCAGATCTCGATCTGGTCCAGCAGGTGACGCTGAGCGTCCTCCTCCGGGCGGCCGACCGTCAGCGCCTCGCGGATGTACTCGATGTCTTCTTTGCTGGTGAGCTGAGGCATGCCGGTCATCAGCATCATGGAGAACAGGATGATGAGCAGGTTGGTGTGGTGCCTCAGGGCCAGGTAGGCCTTCACACACACGTCCTGAGAGAGAGGGTTAGGCCATGCGTTTACCACTCAGGTACTATGACAGATTTATAATAATAATAATAATATTAATAATAATTCATTATATTTATATAGCGCTTTTCCGAGGCTCAAAGACAATAGGGGAAAAACAGAAAACACAGAAACAACAAGAAACAGATAACATGAGCACATGGGTATAAGCATGGGTATAAGCATTTAGCACTGATATACCTATAGTATAATCATTATATTGAGCTGTAGGACCATGACGAGTGGTGCCCAAAATGGTGGACAGTTTGTCATTTACTATCGAAGTTCTGCCTTTCATTCCTTCAGTGTGTGTGTGTGTGTGTGTGTGTGTGTGTGTGTTTGTGTGTGTGTGTGTGTGTGTGTGTGTGTGTGTGTGTGTGTGTGTGTGTGTGTGTGTGTGTGCGTGTGTGTGTGTGTGTGTCGTGACTATGTGTTCAATACCTGGAATTTCTGGAAGTGTGGGCTGCTCTTCTTCCCAGATGTTCCCATAACATACAGGAAGTCCGGGGTCAGAACAAAGGGAACCCTCTCCCTGCTGATGCCCAGGAAGCTCTTGTAATTTCCCAGGATGTGTCCGAAGTCAATGTGAAAAAGGTTCCCTGACAGAAGACATATGAGCATAGTCTTAGAAACAAGGGGTCGTGTTCAAATAAATACAGTGTGTGTTCCATTCATGTTTTCACTGAGATACTGTACAGCGGTGCCATGGAAGTTACATGGCAGTCTAGTCACATTGAGGAGGACATGCCATGTATCATGTCTCATGTGTTTGTGTGTGATGAAGGAATATGAGGAAGAGATGTGGTACCGGATTCTGTGATCATGATGTTGTCGTTGTGTCTGTCTCCAATCCCCAGGACGTACGTTGCGACACAGTACCCTCCGCATGAGTACACAAAACGTTCGACAGCCTGTTGAAACTGGGAGAGAGAAATGGAAAAACAAACACAGGTAGAGGAAGATAGTGAAAGGGGGGTAGAGAGAGAGAGAGAGAGAGAGAGAGAGAGAGAGACAGCATTTGTCAGCTACCATTTCACCTATCCACTTCTGCTCAACCACAACCTAGCGTCTTTACTTTACTTCAACACTGACTGCAAACACAATAATAATACTAATAATAATAATAATAATAATAATAATAATAATGACTTTTATTTGTATAGCACTTTTCCTGCAAACATTGCAGCTCAAAGTGCTTATGACGCAGAACCGAAACCACAACAGATTTGACCAATGCACAAATAAGTATATCATATTTCGGCGTGTCAGTCATGCTAGTGGGTTGGTTAAAACCTTGCTCTGCTACACCAAGGTCTGGGATATTTTCATCACAAAGGGCTCGATCCAAAAATACATGCAGAGAGCTGACAATGTGCAGGTGCTTATGCCAAATCTAAGTTCACATGCATGCTATTGAAGACAAAAGACTTGAGACAGGAAGTCACAGGAAATGTATCGGGGGTGTTTCCTTCCCCTCTAACACTGCTATATCCTCTACATCTGATAAACACTGACTGCGGCCAGGTGGGGGTAGTGGTGGGTCGCTAGGTACTGTACCTTCTCCTCATTCACACACTTGTCATGTAGCCACTGGTTGAGGATCTCATCTTTAAATGCACCTGAGGAAAGGGAAGGTTGTTAATCTTCTGGATACTAAGATGTGGTTTTCTTTGTATTTTTCTTTTGTATTACATTGTGGATACTGATGTTTGTTGCTTATTTATTTTGTGTTGTTTCAGTATTAAGAATGGAAAATTATGTTCATTTATTTATTTATTTTGTGTTGTTTCAATATTAAGAATGAAAAATTATTAGTACTGTTGATACTGTAATTTATGAATTAATTAATTGGATTATATAATTTAAGTATTATTGTTCTCACTTGAAAGTGACGGATAGGGATAGGACATAATAAGCTTAGGCTTCATCCTACTCCCTTTCCAACATTGATAGGTCTGTACTCTTCGTATTAGTTATTTGTTCTTTTATTATTTAAATCATGTTCGAAATAAAAGATTCATTCATTCATTCATTCACCTGTGCTTCCCACAACACTCTGCTGGATGTTAGCGATGGTGGTGGCATCCTTCACTATCTCAATCATCCCTAGAGAGAGAGAAAGGGGGAGAGAGCGAGAGAGAGAGAGATGAGAGATTACACTTTAATAAAAGGACATTCATTTGTCAATACAGCTACATTTAAACCACCATACAAACAACAAAGAGATAGACAAAACACAATCCCCACATTAAAAACACAGTACATTATACAGTATATCGAAGGCATGTCAAAAGTTTCAAAGTACCTGACAAAATCACACAGTGAGTCTACAACAGAGATGAATGCATATTGTCTTATTACTCAACTACTAACTGACCTTATTCTGATGTTCCATGTTCTTCTTGTATTATACAACTACTCATATTTATTAACTTTATTGGCCAACGGACCAACTGTCAAACAGACATACCGATTCTATTTCCAGTAGAAATACAGCCGTACGGCAACAAGGACAGGTCCAGAGATTCCGCCTCCCAGATGGACTCCATTATCAGCAGAATCTAATGGCAAACCAGACTGATGATGAGAACTCACACATTGGTGGAATATCCTAGGATGAAGTGGGACGTATACACTGTAATGGCCAAATAAGTATTTGTAATAACCAACTGTTAGTAAACATTAAGGTTTTACGTTACTAATCCTTTAAGCATTTAATCATGTATCACTTAATGGGTAATCATTGTATGAAGCATAGAACACATTGTACCCAGATGTTCTATTTTGTGAAGAATGTATCCTTTGTACTGTCTAGGGATCTCTCCAAGGACATCTTCTGTCCTGTTCTGGGAGTCATCCTCTGCTCCAGACTTGATTACCGCTTTAGAGTAGAAATGTTTGAACTAACAGAACCAGGCGAGTATATTTACGACCTGGGAATTAACAGAAATAAAGATGGTATTTCTTAATGAAGTGACTAATCTGTCTCGCTGCCCTGAAACTGTTGGGGGTGACCAGAACAAGGGGGTGGCAGGAACCAGCCCCTGGAGATCCATCATCCTCTAAGATGGGGATGTCTGATTTGACCACAGAGTCCACCATTGTCCACCTCACTGTCTCAGGGCTGCAGGACAGATAGGTAACTGTGAGAGTCTCCACCTTGGTTTTCGGAGTGTAAGGGAAAACCTATAAAAACCATGCTGTATTTCGTAAGAAGGGGAAGTTAATCTTGTTGAGTTGCCATTGCCACTTAGATAGGGAAGGAAAACTGTGATTATTATTGTCATTGAGCTCAGTAATCATTCTAATGGAACAGCAGAGAGGGAGTGGCTGTGGGTATATCGTGAATGCACCACATTTGTCAACCAATCGGATTGTGTTGATGACAACAAACTGTTGTAAACGGCTCCACGTCCCACCTGGAGTATGAGCATGTCCTGTCTCAGGTCGTCTCCGTCCTTGAAGATGACCCCGATGGTGTCGCTGGACAGGGTGGTGGGGTCGGCCCTCTTGAACTGCAGCCACAGAGGCTTCTTCTTGGACGCCATCACCTTACACTGCTCGATCTGCACAGCAAAAGCAACAGAGTCTGGAGTCAAACACCAATCACTTCTTATTGGTTCCTATTGGTTCAGGCCAGGATACGGTGAAGAGTAACAGACAACTTTTGGGGGATAAAAAAAACATCGATAATCTTTAAGGAGGATCCATGTTGAGGATCTACATTGATATTCAAATGTTCTTGTTATGGGATACTTGGCCACCCCAACTCCCCCTGTAATTTGAACCAATGGCCTACATACTGTATTCAAATGCACCAACCCAGATACAGAGATAGTAGCAGAAGAATATCAAGGATGAAGAACAAGATGGGGAACACACAATTATGGAGCAGAATATAAACGGAAGAGAGGCAGAGAGAGACTTAGTAAGACAAGTGATAGAGACCAACGAGGGATGGGTAGCCCAGCCTTGACTTACCACCAGAGCTCCTGCACGTAGTCCTGGGTCATACGGGACCCTGAAGCTCTCTGGGAGGCCCGACGTCTGCAGGTTCTCCAGTTTCAAGCGCAGCTGAAGCACAACTGACCAACAAACAAACCCCCACTATGTTACATTACATTTTTACCATTTAGCACATGCTTCTTTCCAAAGCGACTTACCATTAGAGATTACAGGGACAGTCTCCCTGGAATCATTTAGGGCTAAGTGCCTTACTCAAGGGCACACTAGTGGTGGTGTTCCCAGGTGGGATTTGAACTCATTACCTTCTGTAATGAGCCCACCAGTCCAAGTCACTATCCACTATCCAATAGGCCACCACTACCCCCACTAGTCTACCACTACCCACATTGCGTATTAAAATGTCACCCTCCTTATCTTAACATTTATTTTACCTTTTTGCTGTACCTTTCTATTTTGCTTTCACGGTCAAGTAGGGAGAAATGAGTACATTTTAACCATTTAGCAGCCGCTTTTATCTAAAGCGATTTACAATTGGAGATTACAGGGACAGTCTCCCTGGAGTAACTTAGGGCTAAGTGCCTTACTCAAGGGCACATTAGTGGTGGTATCTGAACTCATAACCTTCTGATCACCAGTCCAAATCTATCCATCTATATATCCACTAGACTAGGCCATCACTATCCCGCTATCACTACGAGTGTTCTGGACTCACCATTTGAAGACACGTCATATTTGTCGGCAGACATGGCCTTGATGTCCCGGGTGACTTTCTGCAGAGCCTCTGTCATCTCCACCTAATGGTAATAGTCAAATTAAGCCAAATGTATCCTTACAACTCTTCTCATCCACAACCGGTGTGTATCATTCCCAGACCTGTCATTTCAAATACGTATGTATGTATACATGCTTGATTGTATTTTCTTTGGTGCAATTGAACCAATGGAGTGCTGCTGCCCATCTGGCACTCAGGTTCAGGCAAATGCTCATCTGAGTATTTACTATTTGACCCAGGTCTGATCAACACCCACTCACCTGTCGTCTGAAGTCCTGGAGCATGGCCTCTCCACAGCCTCTCAGATACGCCTCCAGAAGCACAGCGTACCTCTGCTGGTAGTGCATGGACTGGGCTATCTCACTACGCAGGAACCAGAACAGGAAGTGGCCGATCCGCTTACTCTGCAAGTACACACATGCGCATGTACAGTATAATGTAGTATGCACATGTGCACATACACACACACACACATTTGTACACTTCTCTAATTGTTCATATTGTGTTTGCAATTCTAATTGGCAGTGGTTTATCTGCTTACTCTCAGAGCCCGCTTCAATAGGAACCTGGCCAAGCTGCTGTCATGGTACGGCTCAAACTTCACAGCCTACAGGAGACAATGGGAACACATCAGTGATCAAAGCAACGTTTGACTTAGATCCTGCATCCTATCTGAGTGCTGCAATATTTCTCCCACATATATAACTCATCATGAAAATGTCTGAATGCATTTATTTTGCACTGCTGTCGGCAGGTCAACAATAATCAGATTTTTTCCCTTGTTCTTGTTTGTCAGATTTTCTGTCTAGCTTCTAGCTAGAGTGTTTCCATATGATGGCTGTCCTGAATAACCAAGCGAAACAGACTCATTTGCATCCAACCAAGGGTTCGTTGTTGGCTGTGAATGACAGTTGATACTGACACACTGATACTATGATATGTAAAACAAACAACAAGGAAAGAAAAAACTCCCGTTGGGGAAAAAGAGAAGGTAAACAGAACATTGCCAAGCACACAAGGAAATGTGCAGTTGGACTTTCGGCTTCCTGAACGGACTGGATTGAAATGGAATTCACCCCCAACCTTGACTCTGACTCACCTGCACCAGCTGTAGCAGGTACCTCAGGACGTCGTCGTCCCCCAGCGTCTCCAGCTTCCTCACGGCCATGGAGCGCACGTGTGCGTCCGAGTAGTGGCAGTCTAACAGCTGCATGGCCAGCCCCATGTCCAGCCCGCTGCGGTCCCACACAGAGCTCTTCTCCAGCAGCCTGTGTGTGGCTAGCACTGCCTCCTGCCTGCCCCAGCGCACAGACCCCAGCAGCTTAGGGTACGCCCTGGCGTGGAGAAGGGGGACCAACAGTAGATGGACAAATAACCCATTATAATACTGTACAGTATGTATCATACCAAAAATGAATGCATTCTAGTGTATATCATTGATCCGATTTTTTTTTTAAGGTATATTTACAGCATGAACAAATGTATTGTCATGCCCAGCGTTAAGTACCTGGGATGGCGCATACACTCGTGTCTGAAGTGCCAGAGCAACTCCTTGTCCTCTGGGCTGAGGGGATGCAGAGGGTCGGTCTCCACGATGGCCTCGAACTGTTTCCTCAGGTGGTTGGGCATCTCTCTCTGGCCCCTCTCTCCTCCCTCGGCCTCCGCCCCAGCCTCCCGGCCCTCCCTGCTCTTAGGCAGGGCTACGGGGTAGCAGTACTTATCCAGCAAGATGGCTACCGCCATGGAGGACGCCTTGTCGGGGTTAGTGGCGGACGTCAGCTTGTCCGCGTTGACGCTGCTGTTGTCCTCCGTCTTCTCGGGCATCTTCCACATGTGTAGGATGAACTCTCCCTGGCGGAGCAGGGAGCGGTGGTCCACCAGGAGAAGGTTGACGTAGTACAGTAGCCGGCTCTTGCTCTTACTGTCATGGCCGCTGTTGTCCGGGTAGGTGCCCCCTTTGGAGGTCTGGGTCTGGGCCTTCCCACAGGACACCTGCGAAGACACAACGGAAGAAACAAGAATTAACGAGAAGAAACGAGAAGAAAAGTCGATCCGAAATATAAAAACGCAACCGTGAAAATAAACACACAGTACCTGTAGGTTGAGACGCGCTCCCTTGGGCAGATCTCTGATCCTGATGTTGAACTCGAGCCAGCAGTTCCACAGCACCTCTTCGGTGAAGGGCTTGGAGGAGGTCCTCTCCTGGGATAGGAGCTGTTGACCATGGAAGATACTGGCCTCCACGTACACTATTAGCTCTGGGTTACGAGGCAGGGAGGGGATGTCAATACCCAGGACTTTAACTCTGAACTTACGGTGGCAGTCCCACAGCGAGATGGTAAACACCCTGTCATGGTCCTTCTCATCGATGGTCAACTGCTCGTGGGTGCCTGTGGAATACAGCAGTGAATGGATTAATAAATGATTCATTCCAACATTGCAGTTCAAAAGTCAATTGAGGTGTAATCGATCCTAACGGCAAAAGTTTTCATTTGAGGATACCTGCCACTCCAGTACAGTCATCCACCTGAGCCCAGTCCTCTCTCTGGACCAGGTCCTGGTCGGGGTTAGGAGCCGCCTCTAGAACCAGGTGAATCTCCTCTCCATTCTTCAGACACTGTCGGACCCAGTGGAAGTCTCCAATGGGATGGCTCCCATAGATGTACTCCTCTCTTCCGCACACGCGTAGCACGAAGTCCGACTCGCACACGTCCTCCGGGATGCTCAGCAGAGCCCTCTTGTTGGCGATCTTGGTGAAGAAGCTCTCGAGCACCTGGACGGGCGTGTCGTCGATGGACACCTTGATGGTCTGGCTGGCCTTGTTCCTGTGGATGACCAGCAGGATGTGGTTGTTGCTCACCTTGCTCAGCAGGTACTCTGGGAGGGGCTTGGACATGACCCAGGGGTCCATGGAGTACAGTTTGTGGTCTCTGTCGGACAGCTCGATCTTGCGGGGAGTGAGGAGCTTCCTCCTGGTGAACTCCAGCTCGTCGTCGTGCACGTTGCTCACGTCGGTGACGTCGTATCCGATGAGGTAGTTGAGGTACCTCTGGTACTGCGTGGACTCCTCCGAGGGCTGGGGTCTGGAGGCTAGGTGGATCTTCCCCACGTCTTTCTTCAGTGCTTTCGGATCAGAACAAATTCAACTTTATTTAGAAAGCTTTAAAAAAGAATCTAGATTAATTTGGCATAATAAACACAATACAGTATAAACAAAACACATTATGACCAAAAAAACTGATTAAAGAGCAACGATTTTCTACCTTTCCAGTAGCGGATGCAGTCAAGGGTCTGGAACACCTGGTGTTTGTCATAAATTTCACACCAGTTGCCTTTTTTCTGGTAGAGGAGAATGCAGTGGTCCGGTGAGTACTTCTGATAGAACTCTGGGCAGAGCTTGGTGGCTACAGCTCTCAGCCACACCTGAGCTTTCACCTGTTCCACTGTCCAGTTCCCTGCTACCTCCAGCAGCAGAGTGTCTGGGCTCCGGCTCAACTTGGTGGTGGTGGGGAGGACAAAATCGATGGCTATCTGATCCATGGCTACAGCGGAGGTGGAGGTAAAAGCTTTCATCTTCCGTCTCCTCCTCCTGTTCTCTTCTCGAAGGACTACAGGTTCTTCATCACTCGCTTGCTGTTCCATAACACTATTTATCTGTTGTAAATATGAATTATGATTGAATATTATAAATATTAGACAATGACAGTGACATTCACTCGAAACCACACATGCTTTTGTATGATACAGTATGTGTAGTCAGAAATCTAATTAATGAAAGTTCTCTAATGTACTAAAACTTAGTCCAGAATCCAAGTCTAGACGTGTTATTCTGATACAATTCTACCACCGAAACATGGTGTATGTGGTCCGCTATAACTTCTTCTTTCACTCTGTAAGGAAGCGTAGCAAAGCAGGAAGCGAGCAAAACCAGACTCTGTCAGCAGTAACGAATGAGGCAGAGGAAGCGTTGCATTAAAATAAAGCTGAATGTGGCAACATTGTAATTACACATCATTTTTAGAACAGTTTCATCGTTGCCAACATATAGGAATGTCTGAAAATGACATTAACATATAAATTATATTACAAGTAAAACGCAAACTTGAATGATATCAGTAGTTAGGCTATTGTAATAAATACAATAATTGATGTATAACACTCATTAATAGTTGCCGTACTAAAATACCCTCAAAATGAGTAACATTGTGAAAGTAACGGTACTGCCCATAATATTCCCCGGGGGAGTTATTCTCTGAAGATAAGATAAAAACTTACCGTTCAACAAAGACACAACATACGCCAGCGGAATTAAGACAACATATATTTTTCGGCATTTATGCTGATAATTGCGAGGATCACGATATAGTGTGTTTGGGTTCTTTAGCTAGATTAGTAAATTCCGGAGTGTCAAAACTTCTGGAGCCTCCTTCATCCCTCCCCTCGTGACCTTGTGTCAGAAGTGTACATGTTCTGTTCTTATTGGTTGAGAGTGAGTCACTCTAGGAGGCATCGCTCTGGTTCTGAGGGCAAACATTAATGTCACTGAACTACACAACACAACGTATTATTATAATCCTATAATTACCACGGTCTTACAATTTCATTACTGCTGATAATTATTTGTAATCCTTATTATTATCATCATATGTGCTATGTTTTTTATGTTTCATTGTCTTATGATATCTTTTTTATGTGGTTTATCAACTTTTCCCCCCCTGAAAAGATAAGAATCGTGTAAAGGCATCCTTGTGTAGCCTTCTCCCAGGCAGATCATTTTGAACACGTTTGAATAGCCTAGTGATTATACCTACAGTCTAAGCTGCAGTCAATTGTATTATGGCGCCATCTGCTGGTTGCACAAATGTTAATCTCAACCATTTACCCATAGTGATAAGAGATGTAGTCGAGACTGTAGCTGTTACAGCTGTTACAGCTAAACAATTTAGTTACATTTCAGACGATTATTTTAGGGCTGTAGTGCACAGTCTAATTAATAGAATGTTACACGTGTAGTGTAACACCATAGTGCAATCTGACGTTCTTTTATAATTAATTAATAATGTGATAATGGTCTACTCTATAGTGTCCTTTGTAGACAGGTGTAGCATTGAGATGTCTAAGGCTAAACTTAATCGATGATGCCTTACTTACATGTCACCATTGCATTCCATTGCCAGTGTTTTCATGTATTTAGAATATTTCAACATTAATTATTTACACTCACCGAACACATGCACACTATATTAATACTGGGAAGGGCCTCCATTTGCTCTCAAAACAGCCTCAATTAATTAGCATTGATTCCACAAGATATTGGAAACATTCCTTTGAGATTCTGACATGATCGCATCACGCAATTCCTGCAGATTTTTCATTTGCCCTTTCAAGCTGTGAATCTCCCGTTCTACCACATCTCAAATGTATTCTGTTGGATTTAGATCCGGTGACTGAGAAGACCACGGAAGAACACTGAACTCACTGTCATGCAACCAGTTTGAGACGACTTTTGCTTTGTGACATGGTGCATTATCATGCTGGAAGCAGCCATTAGAAGATGGGTAAATTGTGGCAATGAAGGTATCATTGGCACGTCAGCAACAATACTCAAATAGTCTGTGGCATTCAAGAGATGATTGATTCGTATTAATGGGCACAAAGTGTGACAAAAAAACATTCCCCACACCATTACACCAACTGAATGAATGAGAAGGTGTACAGGTGTTCCTAATAAAGTGTCCGGTGAGTGTATTTCAGAACATTCATTCTTGTTACCGCAATTTGTCAATTTAACAACCTGAATCAAAAATGTTTGTCTTGGACGATATACGATTAAGTCAATGAATAATATGTCATCTGCAAACATCAGCTACGTCTTATAGATAAATCAATAAAATATATACATATTTTTAATACATAATAATTTTTCATATAGCCGATTTGAAGTGCATGGGAATATCATGATCCCTGTTTTAATATTTCCCAAACGTGTATGAACAAGGGTATAACATGCTTGACAATAATTAACAACAATAACTGTAGTTATTAAGAATAATTGCAAAAGCTGTAAAACATTCATGGTGTCATCTGACAAGGGAACATCTGACAGGTCACCGATGCCTTTCGCTAAACAAGTGAACGAACATTTGCTATAATATTTTTTTGGTCGATATGTTCTTATAGGCTATAATGTATAGGGCCTATAATGATTAGGTCGTTCTTTCGACAGCCTACTCGTGAGCTTAGAATTATAAGGTTCTATCTCCGTTTAGGGCAGTTCAGAGATATTGAGCGTCAAAGTTTTTACATTCCATTATGTTTTGTGAGATGGAACCTTTGTATTTTATGAATTACTAACTAAAAAATGTCAACATTTAAAAAAATAACACCACACAGGCATTAATAAACACCTAATGGATCAGATTATGTAAAAAACTCAATTTTGACAAAAATGGAGATAGAACCTTATAATTCCAACGTCACGTTAACTGTAAACAGGGAAGAAAGCATCGCTGTCATTTTGCGCGGTTGGATTTAGCCCTGCCCACAAACACTACGTCATCGCTCGACTCCGCTTGGCTCGCTGCGTGATTTAGCCCTGCCCACAAATACTACGTCATCGCTCCCCTCCGCTTGGCTCGCTGCGGGCTCGTGTGATTGGAGGTCTGGGATTAAGACCCACCTCCCTCTGTTTGTCCACGGTCCTTCCCCAGCGACGACGGAGCTAGGTTGTGAATCCCCCGGCAGCACATCGCAACGATACTGACAGACGCGACTGACTAAAACCAAGGGGAAGATGGAGCACAGAGACGCCGATTTCAATATATTGTTGGCTACCGATTCCTATAAGGTGAGTGTGGTCGACGCATTTCTGTTGGTGCGACCGAGCAGAGGCTGCGGGTTGAATCCGTGCAGAGGTCCATGAATGAAACAGAAAATAACTCAAGGTGGTTTCATCTTCCAAGGCCATCACGCTTTGCCTTGGTCGCTCTCTGTCTGTCTGTTCACTAGGCCAAATGGGAGGAGAGAGGGCAGGTAGGAAGGAACGGAGTACCACATTCAGAAGCGTCCTTTGCTTTGATTCGTGATTGATGAACGAAATGACCACCAGAGAATTGACGTTTGACGCCACACAATGATGTTCACGTTGACTTTTTTTGCAAAGTACTCTGGTGATGCTACTTACTAGCAGTTAGCCCACATGCTAGCGAATAAGACGAGAGGGGGGGGGGGGAGTGATCGCTAATTGAAAAGGCGGTAGCTTTGCTTGAATGGAGGGCTGTGCAACCCCAGGGATGGCCAAAGAGCAGACATTATTTGTTCCAATGCATTTGCATTGTTCCAATGTTGCATTTGCAAATGTTTCATTTGTTCCAATGCAGTGCAAATGTCCTGAATCAAAAGCGAAACTTGGCTGCGAGGCTTGTCCTTTGCAACACTTTTCGGTCATTTACGACAAGAAGGGGAGTGCGGCTGCACACCAAAATATGTAGCCTGGCTATATTATATATTTCGCTCCTTTTTATGTATTGAGTGTTGATTGTTTTTCGTAAATTGATTCTATTTCGTTATTTGCATCACATATTTTGCCATGGTTTTCTTACAGTCTTATTGTATTTCGTGTTATAGAATAAAGCATCTAGTTAGTAGAACTGGTCTCTTGTCTTTACCAGGGACATAATTATGATTTATGTGTGGTCATTCAACCAGGTTCTTGGTGTGATTGCTGTTCTATGGTCTATCTATGGGAAGCAAACATGACTGGGTGTGTGTGTGTGTGTGTGTGTGTGTGTGTGTGTGTGTGTGTGTGTGTGGCATAGAGGGCAACATCTGATAACTGGGCTCAGGGCAACATCTTAGGGTATGGAGTGAACTGAGAAAGGGAGGGAAACGGAAGACCTGATGGATCTGGCCTGTTACACTAAATATACTAATGATTGTTGTTATATCATGCACAGTATAATATACTCAGTCATATTGTGACTCATCGCAGTGGAGGCAGAAATCAGAGGACGGGCTCGTTGTAATACATGCAATGGAATGAGGAATGGATTTAAACATGTGTGTTTGATACAATTCCTCATACATTCCATGATTACAATGAGCCTGTCCTCCGATTTCTGAACAGGAACAGAGTCCATCTCTCAATATTGACTTGCTGTGATCCAGTTTGATCATCTCTCTACCGAATTATTTTTTGTTATACTCAGTTGCATTTCATTTACAAAAACATACAAAAATCATCTGTGAAAGGCAATCTTAAAACATACTGTAAGAATACCCCCTGCACTTTCTGGTTGCCATTGCCAACCACTGTCATTTCCAGTAATGGTTGGTTTAAACCCAATTACACATTTTCTGTAATTTCGGAATGTGACGCTGACGCACGTTTTCGGTGATGTGCCATATTCCACACTATTGCAGGAATAGATATAGACATTTCTGTAAAAGGCCAATATTGACCGATAACATCAGTGCTCTGATACATCTGTCAGGCTGTGTGTGTGTGTGTGTGTGTGTGTGTGTGTGTGTGTGTGTGAGAGAGAGATTGACTGACTGACTGACACACAGTGTTTTCTCTCCCAGGAGATCCAGGCATGCACAGTAGATATGGGCATCACCACGGATGTGTGTGAGTGTGCGCGCGTGACACTAACTTCACTTAGTCCATCTGGCTTCATGCCACTAAGGCCTAGAGAAGGGACAGGGAACAGGTCAGTGGAATTGTTAAGCTGACTCACATTCAGAACCTGAATTCACAAAGAGAGTGAAAGACAGAGAGAGCAAAAGAGGTCAGAAACGTCACTGCAGAGAGATACAACTATGACCATACGTAAGCTAGCAACAAAAGCATAAGTGGTCTGTTTGCTCATCTCTCTTTGTTTGCTTGTATTTAGAGGTCCATCTGGAGACACAGCCGGTAAATTAATGTTCTGTTTTCCTACAACACGCATATTAAGCACACATGCCTGTGTCTCGGTGGTGATACCTAGCTACCCAGGCTTAGCCGGCCTCTCAAAGTATGCCTGAGCTTTTTAGGCTAGTCTCTCTGCTGGAGGGGCATCAGAAATAGAAGGTGTCGCATCTGTTTGAGAGGAGAGAGAGTCCCGGGGGGGGGGGAGCTGCACTCAACCCTCAGCCCAGAGCTTCAACATTGGAACTCTCTCTCCGGTCAACAGTGTCCATCCTCACCCCAGGTGATGAGACACACACACACACACACACACACACACATATCCTGTAGATATGGTCTATGGATGGTGTTTCTCCTATTTCTATTTCATTTCATTTCTAGTCACGTAGTGCCAGTGCCAAGGCCGGCATCCCCAGTGACATCCCCCTATTCTCTCTGAAACCGGTGACACCTGGCAGGTACACTACCTTTTCTTTTCTCGGTTGAATCTGGTCAAAAGCAGTGCACTATGGGCCACACGGGAGGTTGTTGTCAGTTGAGACGCTCGCTCGCTCTTGGCTTAACGTGCATACCACTGATGGTTTGGGGAAGAGACGATGACCTCAGTCGATGAGACGGTGACCTCGGTCGACATCCGGACTTCCTGTCACTCGCTGTTCCTGCGCAAATCTCTCGTTCACCTCACTGCGTGGTTTACTCTGAGAGGCGGGGCTGCGGTCTTTAATTGGTTGGCAGGTGGGAACAGTCATCGGTGTGTCCATCTTCTTAGTTGAAGATCCCCTGTTTGTCCATATGGACAGGCCCAGACGTGCCTCTGCCTGATGCACCTCTCTGACTCTGAGCTGTGTCAGTAGTGTCAGTGCAGTGCACCCTCCTAAATTTCGTTGTTTGGTACCTGTACTATAGCAATGACAATAAAGACCATTCATTCATTCATCTGAGACTCAGTCCTCCTCCACACACCACCCAGCCTACTGACCCTGTTCCCACAACGTCACAACGATATGGCAGCCTATACTCCCTGTTGTCTGTCTGTCTGTCTGTCCGTCTGTCTGTCTGACTAATTATACTCTGAGGGGCTGACATTTCACTAGGCTGTTTCACAACATTATGATGTGAAACGCAACTTCCTGGTCGTTACAAAACGTCTGTTAGCAAAGAAAATGACTGTGTATTGACTTCACCACGCCTGAGGGCACGTCTATTTTAATTTTCTTTAATCTTTTATTAAACTTGGAGGGTCGCGGGAAATCAGTTATATTTCATATATAGTATTCATATATATTTAAAATACCAAGTGTACCGGTCAAGACCATACTAAAGAACTTGAGCCCTTCTCAGTAACACACACACACAGACACACACACACACACACACACACAAATGTATGTCCTGTAGATATTGATGTTGTCTCTCCTATTTCTATTTCATTCCAGGTGACACATTACAAGCAGTACCCACCGAACACAAGTAAAGTGTACTCCTATTTCGAATGTCGTGAGAGGAAAACTGACTCCACCAAGAACAGAAAAGTCAAGTATGACAAAACTGTCTTCTACGGGCTGCAGTATATCCTCCACAAATACTTAAAAGGTAAGGATTACATTGAGTGTGCCAATCACTCCCTTTCCTCAGGCATAGGCCTTAAATTCACCCCCAGAATCAGTTTGTTCAACATGTTTCCAACCTGTCCTGAGATCTGGAAGTCTGACAGACTTTGATTTATTTGACCATTTCCTACGAGCCAGTTCACCAGAAGTCCCTTCTAGTGTTTGAGAAATGACTGATTCACAGCAGCATCACTCTCATGTGACGGCCCTGAGATTCAAGTGTGTAAGATTGATGGCAGAGGCTTGGCTAAGAAGGATGACAAACCCCTCTACAGCGTAGCAGGGCTCTACGCTAACCTTTAAATGAAAAATGTTAGGGGCACACAAAGAAATTTAGGAGCACAGTGAAAAATGTAATTATAACACATTTTTATTGGTGATTTTGCAATTTTTGCACCAAAATCACACATTGGCCCATGCCTACAGCCCTACTAGACGCAGAGTTGATGGCATTGTATTATGGTAACTAGCTGTGTCAAGTTCTCCTGGTTAGCAGCATGTTCATTCATTCATCCATGTCATGCCTGTCAGCTAGCAGCTAGCAGCCCAGCCAGGCTTTAGGGCTAGGTCTGTCAGCTAGCAGCCCAGCCAGGCCATGCAGAGGTCTGTCTCCATGCTGCCCACCTCCCTGCTGCTGGGTCAGGCTACATCAGTCACACACGGTGGCCAGACAACTCCACATCTAGGGGTATTAAACTACCCCACATCCAGATGACCAGTCCCCAGCCCCATGCTGCCCGGGGTGGTGACATGTGGAGGTGGCCAGCCCAGCACGGTGCCTCTGCGGCGGCTAGCTGTTAGCACACCACCATCCCCGGGGGTCCCACCTCTCTGCCACACTCAAGTACAACATGTTGCATTTTCATGCCATTAGGCAACTTGCTTCCTAGGGTTTCCTAGGATTAGAGATGCATTTTGACTTCTGGAGTACCTCCACTACTTTCAATGGGTTCTGAAGGTCTGAGAGCTTTCTACTTTCTACCCTGGGTAGTTAACCCTGGTTGTAACCTTGGGTTCAAATCTGGAGTGTGTGGGACCAAATCTGTAGATGTGGTGAGCTAATGAAGCTTGAGATGAGAAAAGGGCGCTTGTCTCTTTAAGGCCCAGGAGGGAGTTAGCGATTAGCGATGTTAGCTTAGCGCCAGTTTAACAGAAGTAACTTCACTTTTAACATGACTTCCCGTGGTCGTAGCGGGCTGGCTGACGGCTTAAAATGTGGCCACACGGTTCGCGCAGATTTATTTTTAGAATAATAAAAATAAAAAAAATAAAACGGTACTCGCACGTGTGCTCGTGAATTTATTTCTCTAGTCGCACAGATGTATTTTTAGTCGCAAATGCGAGTGAAATGGTCGCACTGTAGAGCCCTGGCGTAGTAGACTGGGCTACAGCCCTTTTTCCCCACCAATACTACATTTACTACATACATTAAGGAATAGAACGGGCCCCCAAACGTACTATTCCGGCCCTCAGTCAGTCTGGGGGGGGGGGGGGGGGGGGTTGAGCAGCTGTTGTTGGGGGGCTTAGCTGGGACATCCCACCTCAGGAATCCAGGGGAATATATACTCCCTCCCCCCATCTGAGATGTATTTCATGGTGGGGAGGTAGGTGCTGAGAGAGAGAGAGAGAGAGAGAGAGTGCTGAGGGAGCGAGCAGGGAGACAAAGGAACATCTGCTCTTTCACCCCTCTGCAATAGAAAGGCCAGCTGCAGGAGCGTTGATTCAGGAGCGTTGATTCAGAACAATCATAGTACTGAAAACAGCCTGAACTCGACGAGTAGAATAACTAAACTCTGTTTATTTTTTAATTTTACTATGCTTGTTACTTTCATCGCAACAGGGAGCTGTCAGGCATCTTTTCTGGCTCTGTAGCTCTCTTCTTCAGTGTGTTGGGCTGACCATGTCATGCTGAACGTGAGATGACGTGTGGTTGATTAGTTGCTTGTGTGTGTGTGTGTGTGTGTGTGTGTGTGTGTGTGTGTGTGTGTAGGCCAGCAGAGGCTGAGTGACTGAGTGTGTGTACGCCGTGCTGAGAGGACAAAGACTCACTGTCACAGAGTGAGAGATGCTCCTAATTCAATAACATAGGGATGGACAGGAGGGTGGGATTCCAATGCTGCTCCCCCCCTCTCACTCTCTATCTCTCCTTTCTTTACCCCTCTCTCCCCCCCTTACCCTTGCTCTCTCCCCTCTGTCTATTCTTTTTTTCTTTCCCTCCCTTCTCTCTCTCTCCATTTCTCTCTCTCCCTTTCTCTCTCGCTCTCTCTCTCTCCATTTCTCTCTCTCTCCCTTTCTCTCACTCTACCTCCTATATCAACCGGCACTGTCTCTGTCTTGCTTTAACCCCGCCCCCCAGGGAAGGTGGTGACCACGGAGAAGATCCAGGAGGCTAAGGAGGTGTACAGGGAACACTTCCAGGATGACGTTTTCAACGTCAAAGGATGGACCTACATTCTGGAGGTACGGATGCTGCCCGATGCTAAACACACCCCTACTGCCTACTACCCTCTACTCCATACTACCACCTACTCCATAGAGCACACATCTACTCCACACCCCTATTGCCCCTACTGCCTAGGCACTTCATGTAGATCTAAGGATGGATGGGTATTAGATTTATGGCAACACCATTCACTATGATGTCATTGGGGATCTTTTTTATTTTATTTTAAAAGTAAACATTTAAAGTAGAAATGTAAGTTTCTAGTTTTTGACAGTCACTGAAAAAAACATGACACCTTTTTGTTGCGTCTTTTTTTTGATTGCCTAGGGCACTGTAGGTACGCTCTGACACGGTCAGTTTGAAGTTACTCAAACAACTTCATTCAGATACTGAGGCATGACATTTTGGGACTTGTATCACTTGTATGGTCTAAAAACTCAAAGTATATCGGTAACAACTTACTTAAAAACTCAAAGTATATCGGTAACAACTTACTTATTCCTTAAGGCGAGGGAGTGGCTTCAGCTTGTCTAACAATTGTTTGTTTTTGTTTGTTTACAGAAGTACGACGGCCACCTGCCCATCGAGATCAAGGCGGTGCCGGAGGGCAGCGTGATCCCCCGGGGCAACGTCCTGTTCACCGTGGAGAGCACCGACCCGGAGTGCTACTGGCTCACCAACTGGGTGGAGGTGAGAGAGAGGCAGGGCCAGAAACGCTCTGTGTGGTCGTTTAGGACCACAACCGCTAGAGGGGGCCACACTTGAGCAGTCGATTTAGCGCAAGCTACCACCCGTCAATCAAAAACTCTGCTACCACCCCTCTGTCTTCCGTAAAAACCAAATGTTGAAGTCGCCCGACCCTACACCCTACTACTGCTACTCTGGTAGTATTGTACTGTACTACTGGAAGACATACTATGACCTGTAGGCCTACTAACTATCCAATCCCTGTGGCTGTCTGATGAGATACATTTTTGATACAATATATTGTAGGCAGGAGGGGGAGGTCCTACTGAGACCAAGGGGTCTTGTTCAGAGGAGCCCTGCTGAGATCGGGCCTGGTCCTGAATAGAGAATAGTCAAATGGTAAATGGAGTCTGGACTGATGTATATGGCGCCTTATTCCAAAGCGCTTTACAATGGCCTCTCATTCACCCATTCACACACACATGGCGGCAAGCTACCATGCAATTTGGGGTTCAGTATCTTGCCCAAGGACACCTCGACCATGTGGCCAGCCGGGGTTCGAACCACCAATCTGACGACTTTGCGATCATTAGACGCCGGCTCTACCTCCTGCACCACAGCCGCCCCAAGTCACCTTCACTTGTCTCCTCCTGACCGGCCTGCCATCCTGTCTCAGATAACATGATGCCTCCGCTGTCTCAGATCACATGATGCCTCCGCTGTCACTGATAACATGATGCCTCCGCTGTCACTGATAACATGATGCCTCCGCTGTCACTGATAACATGATGCCTCCGCTGTCACTGATAACATGATGCCTCCGCTGTCACTGATAACATGATGCCTCCACTGTCTCAGATCACATGATGCCTCCGCTGTCACTGATAACATGATGCCTCCGCTGTCACTGATAACATGATGCCGTCCTGCCACTGATAACATGATGCCTCCGCTGTCACTGATAACATGATGCCTCCGCTGTCTCAGATAACATGATGCCTCCGCTGTCTCAGATCACATGATGCCTCCGCTGTCTCAGATCACATGATGCCTCCGCTGTCACTGATCACATGATGCCGTCCTGCCACTGATAACATGATGCCTCCGCTGTCACTGATAACATGATGCCTCAGCTGTCACAGTGACTCGGCTGGATCGAATCAACTGAATTTACGATGAGAGCCATCAATCATCAATCTTTTTGTTTGTTTAAATGTTGCCATTTAGCAGGCGCCTTTATCCAGAGCGACTTACAACAAATACACATGTATTAAGTAAGTGAATCATCTATCCATCAGTCATCATACGAAGAATAAATCTATGCTATGACCAAGGGCCATTGTCACAATGCTAGAAGAAGGAAGAATTATTATGATTATTATTTATTTATTTTATTAATTCATTTACAGCAGAGAAACTGGGAGTAGTGGAGATGAAGAGGTCTTTTGGAGGGACAATCTCTCCCTGCGGTCACCTTTTACCGTGGTACCCTGGCTCTCCTTGCTCTCTCTGCGCCTGTTGACAGTCATCAGTCATTTACTAGAACCGTCTGTGTGTGTCAAGGCTGGATGGTTTGTTTCCAGGCGATCTCTCTAGTGCTTTACACAGCAGGAGGATCTCTAGTGGTTTACACAGCAGGAGGATCTCTAGTGGTTTATACAGGAGGAGGATCTCTAGTGGTTTACACAGCAGGATCTCTAGTGGTTTAAACAGGAGGAGGGTATCTCTATAGCCCAGCGGTTCCCAACCTTTTTGGACTCAAGGCCCACTTAAAAATCTCTAAAGCATTCGCGGCCCACACACACATTTTACGCACACTTACAATTTCTTTTGGTGTCTCAACATTATTCTCTTATTCTTATTGGATATTTCATGTGCATCATCATACAATCATCATACATATAGTGCAGTAGGCCTAGTAGTATCACACTGATGATGCATTTTTTAAAGGTTTTAAAGAAAAAAATATAGTACCATGAATATTTATTTTTAATTAAAACGTTTTAGTACATTTTGTTTTAATATATTTATATGTATTTATGCAGGAGGATCTCTAGTGGTTTATACAGCAGGAGGATCTCTAGTGGTGCCCATGATTTGGCGGCCCACTTGCAGTACCCTCGCGGCCCACCAGAGGGTAACCCATAGGTTGGGAATCGCTGCTCTAGTGGTTTATACCCCAGGAGGAGGAAGCTCATGTTCTGAAGCAGCGCGTCGTCCTCTTCTTCTGGTCTGGCGTGACCCTGGAGGGTAACGGGGCCGTGCGGGGCGGTGGCGCCGCAGCAGCACATCACTCTCATTCTTGGCGGTTGATAAATGTAGCGGCCTTCCGCCTGGCGTCCTTGAGCTGGAGCCGGGCCACCAGGCCAGGGACACTGGGCTTGTTATCTCTGTTATCTCCGTTTTTGCTCTAGTGAGACACTGGCTGATGGCTCTGGCTGCGGTCCGATTCTCAACCCTCCCCCGAAGTGTATAACCCCCCCCCCCCCCCATAGATAGACAGGTACTTTATTGGTCTGCGAGGGGAAGTTAAAAGGTAAATAAAAAATGTCAAACGATTTAAAAGGAATGGACTGGTATAAGCAATATAGCGCTCTCCTGGTGTGTGTGTGTGCGCACGTGTGTGGGGGTGCCCCCGCCAGGATCCTGAGGCCAAAGAGTTCTTGTACGCCGACCAAGCCCTCCCTCATGTCACATGAACACAGAGGATATATTCTGTTTTGGCTTCGGGAGCATGTGACTCTGATCTGCGCCACACCGCCGTGCTCTGGACTGGCCTCTGCTGCCTCCCCCTGTCACTACAGCTCCAGTTTCTTGACATTCCTTTTTTTTTTTAAGTAATCTTTTCTGAGTGGGGCAGTCCCACTCATATTTTTACATTTTTATTGGACAGATACAGTGAAGACAGACAGGAAAGTGAGGAGAAGAAGGGAGAGAGAGGATATGTCAACAGGGCATGGGGCCGGATTCGAACCCATGCCGGCATGGGCATATGTGTGCGCTGTAGACCGCGGTGCTAGACCACTGGACCACCCCAAGCCACGTTCCTTGACATTCCTTAACGTATTGTCTTTATCTAATTTCATTAGTTTGATATCTTCTAGACAGCGCATACATGAAGGCGTAGCCAGAGTTTTACGTAGAACGGCGGTAGAACCTGGATGGAACTTCAGTTCCTGTTGTTTGGAGTCGGAGGAGGTCACCCATGCGTAACGCATGACCCTCCCTCCTGGGTTCTCATGGTGTGTGTGTGTGTGCGTGTGTGAGCCTCCAGACAGGTCAAACACACATGCGCTCGCATGCATGCACACACCACGCACGCACACATGTCCTCCGCTTTTTCGAAAGAAGTCTTGCCTAAAACACACGCGCTCAGACACGGTGTGATAATATTGACTCGCCCCATTCAGCGATGAGCGGACCTAAACAAAGCCACGGGCCTTACGGTCCCTGGCAGCGGCCCCCAGCTAAGGTAACTCGGTCCTGGGCCCGGGTGCGCGCGGAATCCCCCTAGGCAGACCCCCTCATGTTGACATGGGGCGCTCCTCTCCCCGCAGCGTTCCCAGGGAATCTGCCCCATGCCTCAGCTCCCCCCTGAGCCTGTCCAGCACACCCCAGTACCCAGCAGCATCAAGGGCCCGGTCTAAAGAGGGGTTGGTTTTGGGTTCAAGTTCCGGTTGACTACACTGGGGGTGTGTGTGTGTGTGTGTGTGTGTGTGTGTGTGTGTGTGCAGACTTGTGTACTAGCTAGCTAGGCAGCTCATACTACCTCGCCTGCTGACCTTTTTTGTTAACCAATGACCACGCCTCTACCCCCCTCTCCCCCCCCCCTCCCCTCTGCCTCCCTCTACCTAGACCATCCTGGTCCAGATCTGGTACCCCATCACCGTGGCGACCAACTCACGGGAGCAGAAGAAGATCCTGGCCCAGTATCTCCTGGCGACCTCTGGGAACTTGGAGAAGCTGGAGTACAAGCTGCATGACTTTGGCTACAGAGGAGTGTCTTCACAAGAGGTACGGCCCGGCGCCAACGTAAAAAAGTCTATATCCCTGACAGGGCCTCTGACTAGAATACTAGAACACTTTATTATCTGTTAGGAAACGTGTTTGGCAGACTCTGCCAATCACAGCAGAGAGATACACACTGCCTACAGAAATGAGTATATATATCCCAAAGAGGTTACCTGCATTTATGCATCAATGTACTCCAGAAAATGGATAGTGGCCAATAGATTCAGGCTTGTATAAAGATCCAAAATCAAACCCCCCTCTTTCTGGTTTCAGACCGCAGGGATCGGGGCCTCCGCCCACCTGGTCAACTTCAAGGGCACAGACACGGTGGCCGGCATCGGGGTCATTAAGAAGTACTACGGCACCAAGGACCCCGTGCCGGGCTTCTCTGTGCCTGCAGCCGAACACAGGTACAGAGATGAGGCTGCTTCCATACGCCATATCTCCTTATGATGGAGGGAGGGAGGGAGGGAGGGAGGGAGGGAGGGATGGATGGAGGGATGGATGGATGGATGGAGGGAGGGATGGAGGGATGGAGAGAGGGATGGAGGGAGGGAGGGATGGAGGGAGGGAGGGATGGATGGAGGGAGGGAGGGATGGAGGGATGGAGGGATGGAGGGAGGGAGGGAGGGAGGGAGGGATGGAGGGAGGGAGGGAGGGAGGGATGGAGGGAGGGAGGGATGGATGGATGTGATGTTGGCATTATATATTGTCATGTGCCGTGTCTCTGTCAAGGCTATTGATAACAATGTGTATAGACACACACACACACACACACATACACAAATATGTATGTATTCAGCAGAGTTACTGTACACAAGGGCAGTTACTGCTGCTTGAATGCTCCCTTTATCTGCCTCTGTACATTCTGGGAAAGGCCAGAGCTGTCCTCTTACATAATCTCCCATTCCACGGATTTCATACTCTGAAAAGTCACGTTTCTTTCACCATTGTACATTGTCTCACAATTGGCCAATAAGTGAAGAATGTCATGCTAAATATATTAAGACATACCTGTGCAGTGCCTATAGAAAGTCTATAACCACTTTCAAAAAATGGTCACCTTTTGTTGCCTGGGGTCAAAATGTGTTTAATTTGTATTTGAAAAAGAAGAAAAAAAACTGGACACTTTCAAAGGTGAAGAATGTTCAATAATTAATACACAAGTCTCCAGAAACCTTTCTGTGGCTCTACGCATATTATCTCAATTAGGAATTGTTAGTAACAACAGCCAAATTAATCTGGAATTAAAAGTGTTACAAAAAACAGTTTGGCCAATGGCCATTAGAGTCTGTCACTTAAGTCTCAAAACATTGATACAGACGCCCTCTTGTGGTGGATTTTCATATAGGACTGACCAGGGATCTGAAGCTTAACCCGGTATTCAACAGTCTCTCTCTCTCCCCCTCTCTCTCTAGCACCATCACTGCGTGGGGTAAGGACCACGAGAGGGATGCGTTTGAGCACATCGTGAAGCAGTTCCCCAACGTGCCTGTGTCCATCGTCAGTGACAGCTACGACATTTACAACGCCTGTGAGAAGATCTGGGGGGAGGACCTCAGGAGCCTCATCGAGTCCCGTAGCGCTGACGCACCCCTGGTGGTCCGCCCCGACTCTGGGAACCCCCTAGACACAGTCCTGAAGGTACTACAGGCCTAACTCGACTTAACTCAAGAGTGTGTGTGTTTAATTGCCGCGCACGTGAAAATGGTCTGTTGACGGTCATGTGTTTCAAATTAAAAGCTGTATAGGTGCTATTATACTGTAGTAGGTGTTGCTGAGGTAATTAAATACTCTTGCTCTGAAAGAGGGTAACCAAAAACGTGACTGCTTTCTGCTTATAACCGTTTCACTTTTCCAGCCGCTCATTAAGGATGGATGACAGCAGAGACTGAACCCAGAACAATTTATAATGAAGTGAAATGAAACATGATATTATTGATGGCCATTATCAAGGTCTCAATGTACAAAGACAGGGCTGGCAGTAGCAGCTCCGCAGCAGAAACCCTGTCTGTATGGAAGCCGCAGGCAAGCGTGAGAGCCGCAGCAGTTCCGCCACGCACACAAGTTGCTGAGGTAGACGTTGGCGGCGCGTTCGAGACGGAACTCAAGCGCCTCTAGACCTGAACACGGCCCTCTCTTAATGCCATAATGTGCCATAATGTCGAATATGGGCCCAGCCCTAACAAGCACCAGACGGTGTTCTCCGAGCGCCCGCCAGCAGCTCCTGTGTGACTGTCTGACCTCTGACCTTCTTGTCTTCTTCCTCTCCTCAGGTGCTGGAGATCCTGGGTAAGAAGTTCCTGCCTACGGAGAACTCTAAGGGCTACAAGGTGCTGCCGCCCTACATCAGGGTCATACAGGGCGATGGAGTGGATATCAACACGCTGCAAGAGGTACACACACACACACACACACACACACACACTGCCGTAGGCTGAAGACCCATATCTTCAGGCTACACCTTAACGGTCCCTCCTGAGACGTCTACTAAACCCCCCTGTACTGTTTCCCCATACATAATAAGAAAGGTTTAGTTTTATTTTATCGTCCTTCTTCTTGCACGACGTCTGCCACTGGCCCCAGGCCTGAGCATAGATGACTTTATCCTACTATGACTGGTGGATAGATTATTCAGTTACCTCAAATGTAGACAATAGTCAAATGTATTTGTTGTAAGTCGCTTTGTACAAAGGCGTCTGCTAAATGCCAAAAAAATAAAATAATATATACTGTATATATAAACACGCACACACAAGCACATTTATTGCTTATATTGCATTCTCATTTTATGCACCCAAATTGTGGCATGCACTGCCAGTTTACATTAGGGATGCAAACTCAGCAAATATGTTCAAGCCAAGACTAAAAACCCATCTTTTTAATATTGCCTTTAAATGAAAAAATTATTAAATTATGATTATAGAATGATTGGAACCCTAACCCTATTATTATTATTATTATTATTATTATTATTATTATATACATGTGTTCCAGTTGGTTTGTATCTCTGTCTCCAGATAGTGAAGGGGATGAAGGACCACAAGTGGAGCATTGAGAACATCGCCTTTGGCTCCGGCGGCGCTCTGCTGCAGAAACTGACCAGGGACCTGCTGAACTGCTCCTTCAAGTGCAGCTACGTGGTCACCAACGGGCTCGGGGTGAGCCGTGGGACTGTTCGCACGCACGCACGCACGCACACACACACACACACTACCTTCACACTGAAAAAGACAATTGAAACTGAATGTACATGTGGAATGTTCCATTCATAGGTGAACGTGTTCAAAGACCCGGTGGCGGATCCCAACAAGCGGTCAAAGAAGGGCCGTCTGTCTCTGCACCTGACGCAGAGCGGCGACTTCGTCACCCTGGAGGAGGGAAAGGGGGATCTGGAGGAGTACGGAGTAGTAAGTTAACGCTTTGAACATCTTACGCGCTGGAAAACAAGACCTAAACAGACCTTTCAGAGGGAGAATACTTCACGAGGGGAAAACATGACAAGACGTGTGGAAAATCTTCAATGGCATATGGAGTCACCTGCCACAGGTGTGGTAAACAAAGCCACTATGCAAACGCGCGTGGGTCAGGTAAAAGCACAGCACATGACATGACATACATGTGGGGCTCAGTTGGCAGAGCACGGCGCTAACAACACTCAGGACCTGGGTTCGATTCCCGCTGGGACCATATATACTGAAATGTATGCGCTCACTGCAACGTAAGTTGCACTTACACTGCAAAAAGCGTCAGATTAATGGCATATATTATATTATTATATTCCGCCCCCCCCCCCCCCCCCCCCCCCAATCCAAAATCAACCCTTGCTTTGGCCCCTTCCCCATTGTACCTAGGAGGATGACCATAAAAGAATGTAGCGACATAAAATGAACTTAATAATGTCCCTCTTGTGTGTGTCTCTCTCTCTCCCTGTAGGACCTGCTGCACACAGTGTTTCAGAACGGGAAGATCGTCAAAACGTACACGTTCGATGACGTCAGAGACAATGCCCGGCTCATAGAGACGGAGCTGGAGGAGCTCCCTCACTGAGTAGCAGCACTCCCCTTTCACCCCTGACCCCGAACGGCTGCTACCCCCAGTGGAGGCAGAGCGCTACTAATAACCCCCAACCCCCCCCCCCCCCCCCCCCCCCCCCCCCCCCTTTACAAAGCACTGTCCTCCACCAGAGAGGAGGAGATTAGAAACCCACACATGTCCGAAACCCACACCTGAAAGCCCCACCGAGGGAGGGAGAAGGAGAGGGAGAAGGAGAGGGAGAGGGAGAGGGAGAGGGAGAGGGAGAAGGAGAGGGAGAAGGAGAAGGAGAGGGAGAGAGAGAGAGAGAGAGAGAGAGAGGAGGGAGGGAGGGAGAAAGAGAGAGTATTGAGACAGAGAGAGAGCGAGAGAGGATTGAGAAAGAGAGAGAGCTGTGATTGAGATGAGTATGTGATTGAGAGAGAGAGAAGAGGACACATCCACACTGACTGTACCCTGTGTTTTATGTACAGAGCTGTTTAAAAATGTCAGAATCTACTTAGCTTTGTCTGTTTAGTGATGGACGAAATGATATCATAGTATGTAAATCATTTAACTACGGTTATCTAACGGTGTGTATATGACCAAGTGTCGCTATAATTGATCACAGATCTTCGCAGGAAAGGAGATGCTGTGTGTATACTATGTTAATGAAAGTAACAGAACATTGTGTGGCGGCAGGACTGAGAAGTAAATGTTAAATGTTGCTGAATGTGAATGTCTGTGTGTGCGCTGACAGTTTTCTTCCTTTAAAGGATTATTGTATTCCTTTATGCAAATGCATTTGCCGATCAGGGGTGAGCGCACTCTTCCTTAACTTTGTTGGCCTTTTTTTAAGAGAATATAATAATAATATAATAATAATAATAATATTATTATATTAACAGAATATAGCTTTTGCCCCGCATGAGATAAGACTGCTCAAATGTGGCCAAGAAGATTGAAAAGCGAATCCTGTTTCTGAAACACTGTCTAAGAAAAAATAATGCCATAGTCTAGTCTCTCTGTTTTTGTCACCTTTTTATTTGTGTACTATTACTCATTCCTGTTAACCATCTGTTTTGTTTGATTTCGAGAACAAAAAAGGAGATTCTCGCTGTTTTTAAATGATGGGGACATTTTAGTAGAGCTTGATTTTACTATTTTGATACTGTCTTGGTACCTCAAAAATCATTATTTTGTATAACAATGGTTATTATTGCCAGAATTATTGCAGTAAATATCTATATTTACAATGATGTGGCCAAACTGCCTTCTCACTTGTGTATATAACAACTTACTTTCGATGAGGGGGAGGGCAGGTTCGGGAGGAATAGATCTGTTATTATTTTCTTTGTCTAATGCCCATTTTATAACAACAGAATCCTCCAAACTGGTTGGTTGTAGTATGACTGTTGTTGTGGTCAGCTTGTAGCACATGTTTGTGTATAGTCTTGTGTGAATGCTTGAGAGTGTGATATTGGTGAATTCTATTTTTGGTTTTTGTATGTATATGCTGGTTGTCCCAAATTCTTTCCCACAACGTATCTGATATGTTAACTAACATTACGGTTGCAATCAATGTTGTCAACACATTAAAAATACCACCCCGTCAATTTGCTGAAATGTTTGACTTTTTTATGGTTCAGTGGAAAAGGCGAAACCATTCCCCTTTCTAGCTGCTGTAAAAACAGTCCGTTTCCTCAATGCACAACAAGCATTTAATTCAATTATTTAACTCACATTTTGAAGAACAATTAGAACTTGTGTGTGAACGTTTAAATAAAATAAAAAACATGATCGTTTACTCTTTCCAGTGTTCTCTATTCATTTGTACGGTCTCTTATGATTTCAGGTAACCTATCGTTACTTTCTGTGGTGTCGGTAGTTCGGTGTGTCTCAAGTCATATCGTATGACTAACAGCTCCCGGTGGCTGAATGAATGAATGAATGACAGCGACTTGAACAAGAGACCGAAGACCTTATAATCACAACCAGAGGACCGACTGTGAGCAGCGCTTTGGTGGGAAGAGACGATATCACGGAAAGGTCTGCCAAGAACGGAAACCAAACTTCCTACCGATTACTTTCTAATCTTCATTTTTATTCATTCGCGAGTGTCGTTTTCAAGAGTGGGCTGGTGCTTCTAAAATCGGTATACAATCATCAAAAGTCTTGCCACTTCGTGAGCTTAGAATTATAAGGTTCTATCTCCGTTTAGGGCAGTTCAGAGATATTGAGCGTCAAAGTTTTTACATTCCATTATGTTCTGTGAGATGGAACCTTTGTATTTGATTAATTACTAACTCAAAAATGTCAACATTTTAAAAATAACACCACACAGGCATTAATAAACACCTAATGGATCAGATTATGTAAAAAAAAACTCAATTTTGACAAAAATGGAGATAGAACCTTATAATTCTAACGTCACGACTTGTTTCAGTTGAGTAGTAGCAGATGCAGTCATTTTAGAGAATGATAAACTTACACTGTTTGTAAAGGGCGCGTTTTCCAGCTTTTCCCCCTCTCCACTTACTGTTCTGCCTCCGTTTGCGTGGGAGGGACAGACAGCACCAGCAGCGAGCGGACCGCAGATCCACGTCACTCTGAAACTCTTTTTCATGAAGTTCGGTGATTTTGCCATCTTCATTTTCGTTGTGAAAACATTTAGGGTGGCGAGGAGGAGTAGGAGATGATGACGGGATTTCGACTGAACTTGGGCCCTCTCAAAGAACCGTTAGGTTTCATCAAACTTGTGGAATGGGTAAGTCATTGGTTTCAGATCCGACTGGAGGTGGTCCGCTACTCCTCAGTTCTAATACAAGCCCGGGGGTTTCACTCCAGTTCGGGGCTCTGGCCTGAGAATGGGTTCATTTCACAACGCTTATTCTGCATTTCATTCAGAGTTAGGGTAAACCACTGGTTATCCATCAGTTAGGGTATGCATGGACCAGTTCTTTGTCTTTTCTTGCCTTTTTTTATGCATTAATGAGAATATGATAATAATCTAGCACTTACTGTAATTTATAGCAACTGAAAGTCTACAGTATGAGTTTGTGGTTCGGCCAGAAATGTCCTTGTAAAAGCCCTATAGCTGCCCTTCAAATTAAAGACAATTGTTACATATTAATTTCTCTGTAATAATTGACTTGACAGATACCTAGCAGCATACAATGATTATCTTAGTGACAACTGTCTTTGTGTCAAGCGTACCACTGCCATAGAGATAGCTGGCCAGCTCAGTTGAAGAAAAAAGGCGCAGCCCTCAAATCTGACAGGTTATTGGACTTATGATTCTGTTTTTCAGTGGGTTGAATACTCTAGAAAGCATGTCTTCGTCCAGAGAAACATTGTTTTGGGAAGGTAATCATTAATCAGGTTTACTCCCTGCTCCTGCATAACTTGATCAAAGGAATCCTGTGTAGGCTATGCACTAGCAAAATTGAGTTAACAATTCAGCTTTCAACAGTTTTCTCCTGTTGCAATCCTCAGAGATATGCACAGCAGCAACACCCAGTCATCTGACACACCCAGGCCTTTCGATGGCTATCTCTTCCACGCACGCTGACTGATGGTTAATTGTACTGTGAAACATGAGTAGCCAGGGAGGTGGTTGGTAAACAGGAAGTGTCAGGCAGTGACATCTGGAGGAACATCTGGAGAAGAGGCCACTGTGAAATGGAGGTGCTTCAGCAGCCCACAGTAGGCTACAGGGTCCGAATCATGAGATATGGCCCTCATACGTTAGAATCTGCTGCGCTGAGGCGGAATGGTGTCACACCACACAGAGGATAATTCATAAATGTTGTATATAGGTTTAAAATTAAACCAAATCCTGCTACAAAACCTTTCCGTTTGAATGCTGAATGCAGGCTCTGTTATGATCTGTGCTGTCATGAGATCTGTCCTGGCCCGTTACTATCAGCTAAGAGAGTACAACATATGACATAGTCTGTTCCTGAGAGATGATTACTGTTGTGTGTGATATTTCAAGGGGCCCATGAGTCTTTGCAAGCGAGACTAGATAGGTATAGAATACCTTAACTCTTAAGTCTGATTTGTTGAAGGAACTGATGACCTAGCCTGTTTTATTGCTGTTTCTGTTTGCTGCAGCTCTAACAGTATGTGTGATGATTTCTCTTGTTCATTCTCAAACAGTTGACCGCCATATTTGCGTTTGGAAGCTGCGGTGGGTACTCGGGGAGGAACATAGTATCAATCTTCTGCGAAGGGACGAACGAAACGCTGAATGCCACGTTTGTTTACCCCTTCAGGTGAGTGCCACTCAAGATCAGGATCAGAATCAGAATTATATTCAGAAGTATATTCGCACATACAGGAAATTGACTTGGTGTGGTTGGTGCATAGGACATAAAGATACAAACAACAATATAAAAAAAAAACAATGAAATAAACAACACTATATACAGTACCAGTCAAAAGTTTGGACACACTTCCCCATTCATTGACTGGTACTGTAAGCAAAAATAGTCTAAAAAGACAATGACAGAAAGGGGCAGTAGAACAATAATTATGTAGGCTGTAAATGATGCCAGTCAAGGCCACTTGCCGAATGATGACTTTCTTCAACCTTCTTACCCCTGGCCTCGTTAGCCTCATCTGATTTCCTGCAGGCAAAGGTTGTTGTTGAGATAATGTGTAAAGAGAGAGTAGGTGTGTGGGGGGGGGCGGGGGAGAGGGGTGGGGGACGGGGACTTTAGAGGTCAGAGCAGCCGATAGATTGTTTCCTAATTTCCACTGGATGAGTTTGTAAGTGTGTTGTACATGTATGTACAATGAGGATGTGTTTGGTTAAACCAGGGGATCAAATGCTCTTGGTGTTACAGCTGCAAAGCTCATTCTCAGTGGAGACCAGTCTTGAAAGCCTTGGGGAGGGAGAGCGTTATCTGTATTGTTCCCTGAATTAGACATGGTCCAGATGTTTATAAATGCAGGGTTAAACTTCACACAGAAAATTGCCCCCCCCGCCCCAAAAAAAAAAAAGCCTTGCATGTGAAACGTAAAATTTACTATAAAAGTCTATCTATCTAATGTTGTTTGTGTTATGTTATAGTTAATACAGTAACCTCGTTAGTTAGAAATACTAACCATGTAGTTTTGACCTGTGTTGCGTTTGACCAGGTTAACCCAGGTTCCTCTGGTGGAGAGCAACAGGACTCTGTGTAACCACTCTGTGGCCGTCACACACCTGGTGGGCGACTCCGCCTCTTCGGCGGAGTTCTTTGTGGGTGTGGCCATCATCTGCTTCCTGTACTCTATGGCGGTGTTGCTGGTCTACCTGGGCTACATGCACGTCTACAAGGACTCAGACTTTGGGCCCATGTTTGTGAGTACTGATTTGATAGCATTGACAAAAAAGGTGCTACCTAGAACAATAAAGGGTTCTTCAGCTGTCCCTAAAGGAGAATTACTTTTAGGTTTCCTCTAGAAAAGGTTCTATGAGGCAGGAAAGATTCCAAAGTATTTGGGGCCCATTCATAAAATATCTGGAGCACAAGGACTCATCACACTGGATGGAGGAATCTAGGCGTGAACAATTGTAAACTCTGTAATAAACCATTCGGCAGTTGTTGTTGTGAATTGACCAGGAGTAGAGTAGGAGTTGGATATCATTAATGTATCTGTTGCAATGTACCCTTTTCTTTAGTTTTTTCTCAGTTTTCATTTTTCTTTTTTCCTTTTTTTTTTTCTCTCCCTTTTATTTTGTATGTGCATATATGAGCTCAGTTATATGATTGCCTCTCCATCAATGTACGTACTATATGTGTATGGCAATTCTAGTGAGTTATTTGCTTGTATGTATATGTTACGGTACATGTGGGAAGACGGTACATGTGGGAAAACTAGGGTTAGGGTTAGGTGCTACGTCGACTTGGTACATGCTGGCATGTCTAACCCTAACCCTAATCCTATCCCTAACCCTAACCCTAACCCTACCCCTAACCCTAACCCTAACCTTAACCCTAGCACCTAACCCTAACCCTAGTTTTCCCACATGTACCGTCTTCCCACATGTACCGTAACATATATACATATATAATTATTACTATTTACTTATTTTCAAGATTTGTTTCATCTTTTTCAAAAAACTCAATAAATATATTGTTGAAAAAAAAGAAAAGGTTCTATGTGGAAACAAAAAGGGGTTTTCCCACAGGGACAGCCAAAACAAAGCTGTTGGAAACCTTGTACAGTTATCTACACCCTTGAGTCTCCAGAGGAATAGCCCACAGAGAAGTTGATGTTGTGCTGGTCTGACCACGACGCTTTCCTCCCTCTCTCTGCAACAGGACTTTGCCTTGACGGCGGCGTTCTCCTTCCTCTGGCTGGTGTGTGCGTCTGCCTGGGCCAAGGGCCTGCAGAATGTGAAAGATGCCACTGGGACCGCGGGCATCACCTCCACCCTGGCGCTCTGCGGGGAGAAAGACGTGGCTTGCGAAGTCACTGAGTTTTCCAACATGCGCACCCTCAACGTGTCTGTGGTGAGTGGCTTGATTATATACACACCAATGAGCGAAATCATTCTGACCACCTGCCGGTCATTGTCAATGGTCAGTGGTCATAAAGCTTTACCTTTACACACTACAGGGCTGACCCGAACCATATGTGACGGCAGCTGGTGAAACCGGGAACAAGTCGGCAATCAACTAATCAAATTGTTCTGAAAAATGTAAATAAATGATACACTCACTAGTCAAGCCAAAATATTGTAATGCAATGGATTCGGTGAGTGATCCCCACTACTACCTTGTTAACTATAATACTACTTTACATTGTTAGCAGGCTCACAAAACAAGCTGTGTCAGTCGACTAGCGAGTGTGTCATTGACTTTCATCAACGTTGAAATTCATTTTCATTTTTCAGAATAAGTCTGAACATTTGATGGGCTGCCGACTTGTTCCCGGTTTCACCAGCTGCTGTCACATATTGGTATTTTCCTCTCACATGGTCTATGCCAGCTCTGTTTCAGCAGCTTTGGTTGGTGTGTAACCACAACTACCCCCAGTACAGCTCGGCCTGGCTCAGCTCAGTTCAGCCCTGGAGTGTGGATTTGGGTTTAGTGAATGGTGTGTTTTTGGAGCACCTGGTCTCAGTTTGACTTGACTGATCACTGTGTCTGTTTCTACAGGTGTTTGGTTACCTGAACATGATTGTGTGGGCAGGCAATGCATGGTTTGTGTACAAGGAGACCCGCTGGCACTCCAAGAAGTACTCTGCCCAGCAAGGGACAGGCAGAGCCCAGGCCCCTGCCCCTATCTAATGCCACCACAACCAGACCACTCACCCTGGACCTGGGACCAGTCCAGGAGGCAGTGGTCACTAGATGGCCATGCTAAAGAGGACAAACTTGGTGTTGTTGTCAGAATAGATGAACAAATTCATGAGATATTTGTTCACGTTAAGCTAAGTGATGAAAATCACATTGCGGTTTAAATAGCCGTAATATCGCTGTTCTCTCTAGCATGGTCCGTGATGATCAGGTGGTGGCTAGCATCGATTAGCATCATGGGAGCATGCAGCCTCTTCTACTCTGCCCTCAACCCCTCATCCTCTACCCAAGTACCCATGCTTGGCTCCTCCTCCTCGTCTCATAGTAGCGGTGTTTAATGGTGCATTTAAATGCTCCTTGGGAACTCAGACCTTCCCACCCAGATTCTGTGTAGCATTTTACATAGAGCGTCCTATTGGCTAATTCTGAGATAGCTCTGAGTGGGAAGGTTCATGAGTGACATGTCCAAGTTCCCTATTTCCGAGGAGCACTTGAATGCAGCTTTAGTACCTGCTATGACATCCAACTATCTAGCTATGCATTTTTGAATTTCAGTACCTGTGCCTTATCAATACGAATACCAGTGTCTTAGTTAGCCATACATGTGCCTTACTATGCCAATGACGTCTCCACATGCCCTCTTGTACCTCGACAGAACATAAACCCCAGGTACCTTGGTCTTGGAGTGTCTATGTTGTCCATTCCTACATGAACCCTAACCTGAGGTGTGTTCAGGTTCCGTCCTAATAGATTTGTTGCATCTAGTGACTTGAACGTTTGTAAATACACAAAGGAAGCGAGCCTGTTCGGTCTTTACTTGCGTCCTTTAGCTGAATGTACAGGACCCCTCGTCTTCAGTGCCACTACAAATAAGGTACACATTTCCAGTCTTGATATCTTAATCTTTCCATTGTATCCGTTATAAAGAAGACATGATTTCTACGTGTTTTGTTTTGTTTGTTTTTTGTTTTTTTTACAGCTTCTTAAGTGGTACATTTATTTTCTATATATTCTTTTATTGTTGAACCACTGCCAGACATTTGTGCACTGTGCTGGCTTTTTGTTCCAAATTTGTTTGTGTCTGGTTTTTGATCATGATTCCATAAAGAATGTTAGATTTTTTTTTTCTTCTGTTATTACCTTTGATTTAGTAAAAGTGTAACTTGGGGCCAAAGGTGAATGTGTGTATGGTATACTGGTTATGCCTTTGTTCTCTTGCAATCATCAGAGAAACTATTAGCTTTATGAATGATATTTGTGCATCTCACCTTTGTCCTGGAGGGAGACAGCCACTATCCTCTCTACAACATGCAAATTATGAATGTTTTTTTTTCTTTCTTTTTCAATAAAAACCAATGAATTTCACTTTGTCAGTCGTATATTCTTCCCATATAAGAACTGTTTTTCAGGCTGACCTAGGGAGTTGTGGAGATCTCTGACCTAAATAGATTTTGACGCGTCATCTGGAGACATAATGCAGCTTTTGTTTACTAGTCCATCCTGTGACTTTGGTGAGTGCTGTTTCCTAGGGAGAACAAACAGAACATTATGGTGAATCTGCCTGAGCCGGTGGCCGATGCAGTATTGTCCTGCAGAGGAGCCCAGCTCCACACCACAGGAGCCCAGCACCAAACCAGAGGGCAATAAGGCTCCAGTGAGATCCTCCTGAGGCTTAAACCAGTGGTATGTCCTCAGTCATGTGGTCTGTGGTATGCCATACATACAGAGACTCAAGCACACAAGGCATAAAGCGCTGCTTTTTGGCTACGCATTATCTGTTGCTGAAGCAGATCTGTCTGTTGCTGAAGTGTTAAAGACCCGCTGCAGTGTAAATGGTTTAGGTTTTAGGTATAAGTATATGAATATACAAACATTTTGGGTTGAAATAGGCAATTATGGTTTAATGTATAAAAAGATATCCTTATAATCTGAGACATTTGATGACGTGCAGCGACATTGAAGTGAGTTCTCTGGGTGCCCCGAACACCCTTTTTTGGAAAACAGGTACACCCTTAAATGCTGTAGCGGTTTGTAAGGCAAGGCAAGTTTATTTGTATAAGACATTTCATACAACAGGGGCAATTCAAAGAGCTTTACATATAGCATTAAGACAATGATAAAGGAGCTATATATACTTATACATATACATTATACATACGTCTATACTTCAAAAATTGTATTTCAAATCAAACAATTACTATGAAGTAGAGATTCTCAGCTATTACTTGATGGTATTTGTGTACATATTGGTTTCACTATTTAGAAAATACATTTTATACATAGTCTCCCTATTTCAGGGCATCAAAAGCAATGGGACAATAGGCTTGACAGGTGTTTCTGGTTAGTCAGGTGTGTTTAGTCACATTGTGCAGGCATAAGACAGCTGTCACAATCTAGTATCTATCTAGTATACTACTACCAAGTTTAAAGACATTGCAAGTCTACAACGTTTTTTACTTTTTCTTGCGTGCATTCACCTTCCTCGGTGCACGGTACACTTCGTTGATGGAGAGTGTGAGGGGCTGGTCGTCTGGGGGGGGGGGGCACAGCTTTGATGGCTGAGACCTTATTGTCCCGGTCAAACCGAGCATAGAACTGGTTGGGCTCGTCAGGTAGGGAGGCAGGGCTGGTAGGGGAGGCTGTGTTTTTGGGTTTGTAATCCGCGATGGCCAGGATGCCTTGCCACATTTTATTTTCTTAAGATTGTTGTTTTTATTTGCACTTATGACACCACGGACCTCATTGTCTCTTAGCTTGTTTTATAGCATTTTCGCTTTTTAATTTGTCTAGTGTGTAATATTTGTCGTTTTTCTTTTTTTGCACCTTCAGAAGAACCACTACAATTTCATTGTATAGGAAACTGTACAAGGACAATAAAGTCTATTCTATTCTATTCACATGTGTCGGGGGTCCGAGTTGTTCTGAAAGTGCTCCTCAATCTTCCGTTTGTGGTTGAGCTTGGCCTCCCTAATGCGCCTCTTCAGGTTAGCCCAGTATGAGTTGTAGTATGAGCTGCATCACCAGATCTAAGCTGTAGGTGGACCTCACTGTTCATCCATGGCTTCTGGTTGGGGAAAGTTGTCATCTGTTTTTGGGTGGTGACATATTTGACTCATTTGTCGATTATTCCAGATTCCAGTATTCCAGAACAGAAGGGGAGCGCTGTGGCGCAGGAGGTAGAGCCAGCGTCTAATGATCGCAAGGTCGGTGGTAGCTTGCCACCATTGGTGTGTGAATGGGTGAATAAGAGGCCATTGTATAGCGCTTTGGAATAAGGCACTATATCAGTCAGTCCATTTATTTACCATTTACCAGAAGAATCATACAGTCAATGTTCTGATGTGAACTCCAGTCTGTGTTAGTATTGCTAAAGATAAATGTATATAATATATATGTAGGAGATATGTTCAGTTGAGGTCATATGAAAACATCTTAGAACATTTACATTTACATTTTTGGCATTTAGCAGACGCCTTATTCCAAAGCGACTTACAATCAATACATTTGAATACTAAGCATGTGAATCATCAGTCCACCATTCGTAGCAGGAAGAGTAATCTAGCTCAGGCCCGGGGCCATTGATAGAAGGAAAAACCTTCTCCTATCACCTTCTTCTAAAACCTAGTTTTTGTTTTTTGTATTTATTTTACACTGGAGAAACAGAGAAACAGTACAAGGGGGGCAATAGAAGTTCTTAGGGACACAGTAGAGGGGAAAGTGGGTGTCTTTAGGAGACGTAGTGCTGAGGGGCAGAAGATGTCTCAGGAGGAGCAGTTAAGGTGTAACCTGAAGAGATGGGTCTTCAGTCTACGACGGAAGATGGGTAGTGACTCTGCCGTTCTGACAGCCGTGGGGAGCTCATTCCACCAGCGGGGAGCCAGTGTTGTGAAGAGACGTGATCGGGCAGCACGACTGCTGTGTAGAGGTGGTGGGACCAGTCGGCCAGCCGAGGTGGAGGAGCGGAGTGAGCGGGCTGGAGTTCAATATAGAAGTTCAATATACTTACCCTTTCCTGTTTAGTAGATCCATTCAAAGCATTTTTCCTTCTTCTTGTATTGGTTTCTGGCATATGAAAACCTACATTAAAAATAACAAATGATTTCCACATTATAAATCACTCTGATCAATAAAGTGTGATAAACATAAAAATAACATAATTTTGAGTAAGAGTAAATCCATTTATAATCACACTCTACCGGTGTATTTCTTTTCTTAATTTCTTTTCTGTCTTCTTTTTCTGAAAACAAAATTCCAGTCATTCAAAATCACAAAAAGAAACACGTTAATTCTTAGACACACTAAAGTAATAACCAACACTTATGATGTGACAGGTCATATCTATCATGTATATCATACATGACACTACAAATGAATCGCTTGATATCATCAATAACAATGTGATGATATACTAGATCACTACAATTGATGTAGTGCACTACTATAAATACAGTGCCCTACATAATTATTGGGACAGTGAAGCTCTATATACCAAAAGTTTGGATTTGAACTCAAACAGTTACTTATTGTACTGTTATATTAAAGTATACAGTAGATTATCGCTTTCATTTTAGGTTGAAATGACAACCAATTTGCTGCATAGTCCCCCTAATTCATAGCACCAAAAGTATTGAGAGAGATTTAAAAAATGTACAAATTAAGAACTGATGTTTGGTCAGATATCAGGCTGTTTTAACAGTGTAAAAATCAGTCTTAGCTCAAACGCTGGTGAGGATGCTGGTGGTGGTGCTTAGGGGGTGTGTCTAATAAATGTACGTGCTATTCTCAAGGGCAGATTTAGAGGTATGTCTAATATATATACGTGCTATTTTCAAGGGAGGATTTAGGTGTGTCTAATAATATTAGACACACCTATTGTGGTATTTTCACCTGTTACACATGATACAAAATGCCGATATGCCTACGTTTGGACATTTTGCACTGGCTGAAAATACAGCCCATACATTGGATGCACTTCACTGCATGAAGTCTGTGGTCCCACATTGACCCTACTAGACGCCGGGTATCTTCTCTGGTGATGTTCTGCAGGCCTGTACTTCAGCCATCAGCCACCAGAGTTGGTGTTTGTTTTTTTGTTTTTAGAGTCAAAGTCAAAGGAGGAAAACATGCTTCACTGTCCCAATCATCACAGAGGGCACTGAAAAAGACTTACCTCTGTGAGGGAGGGATTTCCTTTTTTTAAATCTGATTACTATGATGGATATCAAACATACTCCAACGACCACGACCATGACCACGGAGACTGCAACTACATAAACAGGGGTGGTCTTCTGTCCACATTCAGAATCAGATGAAGGACTTCCTGATTGAATTTCTTCAGATCCTAAGGAGTCACAGCTATGCCAAAAATAAACAACAGAAGATTTGTAGTCAATAGTTTCAGTGTATTATTTAGTATTAAAGCAATTAAATCTATTTTGTATAACAATAAGTAAAAGTTACCAAGTAGTGTGCAGACTTACTTTGTGTGTGGTTGGCAAGATGTGAATGACCAATTTGAATAAGTACCACCAGGGCAGGCAGTGCACATAGTATCTGTAGATGACGTTCCTGTGCAAAAACAGATATAAACAGCTGTGTAAAATACCAAGTTCAACAATTCCTCATTCATTTGTTAAGCCAGCCAGTTGTGTTGGTACACAGCTGAGGGATGGGCTGGAGGGTGGCTGGGCTGGGCTAATTCATAAACAATACTCTGGATGCAAGCACTAACAGTCTATGACCACCACATGATAATTCTGAAACATATTTTGTGGCTATACATTGTTTGTTTAATGTGACTGTGTTTGTATACAATGGAATAATAACACATTATATGTTGTGCAACAATAGCATCACTTTAAAGGAGTAAAGGAGCATTTCTTAAGTATACTTCACAAGTATGGTCCCACAACACCATTATTTTGTGCATTGAAGCCTCATAGATATCTTTAGGACAAGCTTATATTTACTTCCTGGAAAAGTGATTTGAATATGTGTTTACACTAAATTGTTGCTTCAATGCAAGTAGTGATATTGTGAGGCTCCTTTAAGTCAATGAAAATGGCCTTTGAATGGATTCCCAAATCCCAATACGTTGGACCAATGAAGTTGGATTAAAGAGAAGACACACCTGGCTGACTGATGAATTGTCCCGGTGTACAACTGGTGTGTCTCTGGGCTGCTCTACAGTCCTCCTGTGTTGAGTCTATGCAGTAGTGTCCCTCCTGTGGCTCACACACCGTGTCTGATGTGGAGCTACAAGGACGCTTTATCTTCAAACCCAAACCTATGGGAAACACGTGGTGTTTATTCTCTTGTTTTAATGTGCTCTTAATACATCATCATGTGGATCAGATTTGGGTTTCAGAGTGGGTTACATACCGGAGCCGCAGACTTTACACACGTTGCATTTTGTAAGTCCATTAGGGTGATCGAGGAAGCCACCATCACAGGGTTTGCACGATGTACTGGTATATTCAGTGCAATGCTTATGTACACGGTTTCCTGGTGTGAAATGATCAAAACATGGGTCTTAATTCAACCAAGATGCAGCCCAGAAGATAACCTACCAAAAAGTCAACGCTATAAAGGCATGAGCAAACCTTCATACAAAGAGCCAGAGAGAATAGCATGGTGGTTACAAGTCTCATAGTCTACGCCCCTTCCCCAATTTAACAAGACACTGTTGCTCAGATTTGATGTATGTTTGTTGTTGCTAGGAGTTGATTTGTTTTTGTTCAATTCATCAGTCATGTAACTAAGGTGTAGCTTACCGGGGGAACACATTGGATAGCATTCACCATCTATACTATACTCAGCTCGACCACATGCATCATTGGGTTGGCATTTGTGCAACAACAGTAATATTGCATATATCTGCAGATGTTTGTGCAAAAAAGAAAAGAGAAAAAAGAAACACTGTTAGTTGTTTTCTGCATCTGCAGTACATGTGAAACAGACAAACAAACAAACAAACAAACAAACAAACAAAAACATGTATGGCTTACCTTCCACTTAAGTGCCATTATGCAGTGAACTTTACCCCCTCACTGAATAATATGACAGGCGGAGTCATGCGCTAAGGGAAGGATAGCAAATAGTGAGATCGTAATCATATCAGGACTGATTTTTAAAAAAAGATCGACACAGAGAAACACTACAGTATTTCGTTAGTGTTTTATTGTTTGTTTTATATTATATCAAACAAACAGTATCATGTTGTCATGTTTATGTAGGCCTATCTCAGTTGTCATTGCAAAATGAAAGTGACAGTTAAAACTAAAAAAGTTGAGTCAGCCTACTTCTTTAGCTGATTAAAACGCATGCAAAAATTAACTCTGTAGCAACTGTATTTACAGATCAATATTCATTATCATTTTAGATATATTAATATACTGCACACGTAGACTTATTCTAATACCTTTCGACACCAAGAGGACGGGGTTGTTTCCCAGACACAGGTTACTCGTAGTCAGGAGCAGTAGCTGGCCGCAATAAGGATGCAATTCTTGGTATCATAAAATGATGTTTTTCGATTAACCCTTCAGTAGTTGCGCCTGTTGAAAATTAGTAATTTAAGTATGGTCCCACAACACCATTATTTTTGTGCATTGAAGCCTCATAGATATCTTTAGGACAAGCTTATATTTATTTCCTGGAAAAGTGATTTGAATATGTGTTTACACAACATTGTTGCTTCAATGGACAAAGTAATGATATTGTGAGGCTCCTTTAAGTCAATGAAAATGGCCATTGGAGGGATTACCAAATCCCAATACATTGGACCAATGAAGTTGGATTAAAGAGAAGACACACCTGGCTGACTGACTGTACAGCCCTCCTGTGTTAAGGCTATGCAGTAGTGTGATGTGTTAAGTCTATGCAGTAGTGTCCCTCCGGTGTTAAGGCTATGCAGTAGTGTCCCTCCTGTGTTAAGTCTATGCAGTAGTGTCCCTCCTGTGTTAAGTCTATGCAGTAGTGTGATGTGTTAAGTCTATGTAGTAGTGTCTCTCCTGTGTTAAGTCCATGCAGTAGTGTCCCTCCTGTGTTAAGTCTATGCAGTAGTGTGATGTGTTAAGTCTATGTAGTAGTGTCTCTCCTGTGTTAAGTCCATGCAGTAGTGTCTCTCCTGTGTTAAGGCTATGCAAGGCAAGGCAAGGCAAGGCAAGGCAAGTTTATTTGTATAACACATTTCATACAGAAGGGCAATTCAAACTGCTTTACATACATTATTTAAAAATACAGCAAGAGGAGCATAGTAAGAACATTTAAATGACAATGAATAAAAGCAAATATAAGAAGTAAATAGATAAAACATTTAATAAGACAATGGTTACTGGAAAAAAATACATTAATAGAAGTGTGATTAATCACAACTGCTGCAAAACATGAAGGTTTCTAGCTTCGATTTAAACATTTTAAGGGTTTGGGCCCGTTTGATTTCTTCAGGGAGTTTGTTCCAGGAGCATGCAGCAGCTGCTGCACCGTGTACACATCATATGTATCCATTACATGTATACATTACAATTACATTACATACATATATGATATGTATTACGTAATAAAACTAGAATCCTATCTGCCAATGCATTTACCAACCTATTCGTTTGTTTTTCAGAGAAGAGACAGAAGAAAGGTAGCCCGCTTTGAAGCTGACCGAGAATGTCAGTCAAGGCCCAATCCATTTCTTTATGACATTAAACTAAGATAATACGATGGTTATCATAATTTAAGGGTTAGGGTTTATTAACCAAGAAAATAATTCAATTTGTGGTTTTCTTCCTCATTACTGTGTTTGACACTATTTTGCAGATGATTCGCATGGCATTCTGGGATTTTGCATAATACTCCATTTGTAACTCAGTTTGGAGTGTGCATCTGAAAAAACTCAGTTTGGAGGTCTATGTAGCCCTACCACTTGGCCCTACCCCCACATGCCAACAAGAATTGGGACAGCCTACCCCTACACGTGAACGCGCAAAACGGAGGGTTAGGCCTAAGGGGTGAATCAGACTGAATTAGTCCACACCTGTGGGAGAGTTGAGCTTTTGACCAAACTGAATCCTGACTTTGGACCATTGGAATGGGGACATCATGACCTCCCCTGTGTGAACTCCCTCTGTTCAGCAGGACAGCACTCCAGTCTGGGAAGCTCACCCAGAGAGCCTTCGCCAACAAAGGGGTGGCATCATACCAGCAGGCCTGCAGCTGGAGCCACTCCCACACATTTACATTTTTGGCATTTGGCAGACTGTCCTTCTGTCCTGCTGAAGTGTTAAAGACAGTGCAGTCTAAATGGTTTAGGTTTTAGGTAGAAGTATATGAATATATAAGTATATGAATATACAAACATTTTGGTTTGAAATAGGCAATTATGTTGTATAAAAAGATATCCTTATAATCTGAGACATGTCCATTTGATGACGTGCAGCGACATTGAAGTGAGTTCTCTGCCTGCCCCGAACACCCTTTTTTGGAAAACAGGTACACCTTTAAATGCTGTAGCGGTTTGTAAGGCAAGGCAAGTTTTTTTGTATAAGACATTTCATACAATGGCGGGCTGCACCATCTCTCCACTGGCGTTTACCATGGCAATGGAGCTCATTATTCGAGCATCCCGATGGGTTGTTGGAGGGGAACGGTTGAAGAGCGGGCTGCGTCTTCCACCAATCAGGGCGTACATGGATGACATGACGACAATAACAACAACAAACGCATGCACCAAACGCCTGCTGGATAAACTCCAGGGAAACATCAAATGGGCACGAATGGAGATTAAACCCAGTAAGTCCCGCAGTATCTCCATTGTCAAAGGCAAGCTCGCCAATGAGAGGTTCCACGTCAACAACGAGCCAATACCAACAGTTCTGGAGAAGCCCATCAAAAGCCTTGGCCGCTGGTATAGCGCAGAACTCAAAGACTCGAAGCAGGTGGAACAACTCAAGCAGGATACAATCAGTGGCCTCAAGCAGATCAACAACACTGCTCTCCCTGGGAAGCTGAAACTGTGGTGCTTTCAGTTTGGACTGCTGCCCCGTCTCATGTGGCCAATTTCCATCTACGAGGTCACACTATCCCATGCCAACCGGCTGGAGAGACTGGTGAATGCACAAGTGAGGAAGTGGCTTGGACTGCCGAGAGGCCTTAGCAGCATAGGCCTGTATGGCAACGGAGCCCTCTCCCTACCAATCTCAAGCCTGGTGGAGGAGTACAAATGTGCCAAATCAAGGCTGGAAATGACTCTCACAGAATCCCGGGATCCATTCGTCAGAGGTGCTGCTCCAATCCTAGCAACGGGGAGGAAATGGAAGCCATCTGCAGCAGTTGCGGTGGCAAAGACCGCCCTCAGACACCGGGATATAGTGGGGCATGTCCAACATGGCAGAGGGGGCCTTGGCTTGGAAACAACAACACCCACATGGCAAAAGGCTACTCCAACTGAACGGCGGAAGATGGTGGGTGAGGAGGTGCGCCACCAGGAGGAAGCAGCCAGGTGCGCCAAGGCAGTTTCCCAAGCCCAGCAAGGCCGCTGGATGAAGTGGGAGAGCGTGGAGAGGAGGAAAATCACGTGGAACGAGCTGTGGAGCATGGAGTCTAATAGGCTAAGTTTCATCATCAGAGCCACATATGATGTCCTGCCCTCTCCTACCAACCTACATCTCTGGTATGGAGAGGACCCAGCCTGTCTCCAGTGTGCAGCCCCAGCAACCCTCAATTGATTTTAACAACCAGTCCTATTAAGAATCATACAACAGGGGCAATTCAAAGAGCTTTACATATAGCATTAAGACAATGATAAAGGAGCTATATATACGTATACATATACATTATACATACGTCTATACTCCAAAAACTGTATTTGAAATCAAACAATTACTATGAAGTAGAGATTCTCAGCTATTACTTGATGGTATTTATGTACATATTGGTTTCACTATTTAGAAAAATACATTTTATACTGTACATAGTCTCCCTATTTCAGGCCACCAAAAGCAATGGGACAATTGGCTTGACAGGTGTTTCTGGTTAGTCAGGTGTGTTTAGTCACATTGTGCAGGCATAAGACAGCTGTCACAATCTAGTATCTATCTAGTATACTACTACCAAGTTTAAAGACATTGCAAGTCTACAAAGTTTTTTACACACTGTTTTATACATCACTGCACAACATATGCAAATGTTAATTTATTAGAAACGTTCACAAAAAAATGTGAACCGGCACCGGCCCAATGGTAGCTGACTTGAAGCACGTGGGGACAACTGCCTGGGCCACTGACCGGTCCAAAATGTCAGTGAAGACCTCGGCCAGTGAAGACCTCGGCCAGTGGAGACCTCGGCCAGTGAAGACCTCGGCCAGTGAAGACCTCAGCCAGCTGCCCCGCGCACCCCCTGAGCACACGGCCTGGGATGCAGTTGGGGCCAGCAGCCTTGCGTGCATTGGTGCACAGTACACTTCGTTGATTGAGAGTGTGAGGGGCTGGTCGACTGGGGGGGGGGGGGGGGGGGTCCTCAATCTTCCGTTTGTGGTTGAGCTTGGCCTCCCTAATGCGCCTCTTCAGGTTATCCCAGTATGAGTTGTAGTTGTAGTATGATCTGTTCATCCATGGCTTCTGGTTGGGGAAAGTGGTTATCTGTTTTTGGATGGTGACATATTTGACACATTTGTCGATGTATTCCAAAACAGAAGGGGAGCGCTGTGGCGCAGGAGGTAGAGCCAGCATCACATAGCGCTTTGGAATAACCAGAAGAAGCATACAGTCAATGTTCTGACGTATGAACTCCAGTCTGTGTTAATATTGCTAAAGATGAATGTATATAATATATATTTAGGAGATATGTTAACTTGAGGTAATATGAAAACATCTTAGACAAGTTCAATATACTTACCCTTTCCTGTTTAGTAGATTCAAAGCATCCATATTCCTTCCTTCTGTATTCCTTCTTCTTGTATTGGCTGGCATATGTAAACATCCATTAAAAATAACAAATGATTTCCACATTATAAATCACTCTGCTGATCAATAAAGTGTGATAAACAAAAATAACATAATTTTGAGTAAGTGTAAATCCATTTATAATCACACTCACATTTCTTTTCTGAACTTCTTTTCTGACTTCTTTTTCAACTCAAACAGTTACTTTGAGATTAAAGTATACAGTAGATTCTCGCTTTCATTTTAGGTTATTTGTGTAAATATTGGTTTCACCGTTTAGAAATGACAACCAATTTGATGCATAGTCCCCCTAATTCATAGCACCAAAAGTATTGGGACAGATTAATAAAATGTACAAATTAAGAACTGATGTTTGGTCAGATATCAGGCTGTTTTAACAGGGTAAAAATCAGTCTTAGCTCAAACACTGGTGAGGACGCTGATGGTGGTGCTTAGGGGGTTTGTCTAATATATTAGTGCCCTTCTCAAGGGCAGATTTAGAGGTGTGTCTAATATATGTGTGCTATTGTGGTATTTTCACCTGTTACACATGATACAAAATGCCGATATGCCTACGTTTGGACATTTTGCACTGGCTGAAAATACAGCCCATACATTGGATGCACTTCACTGCATGAAGTCTGTGGTCACACACTGACCCTACTAGACGCCGGGTATCTTCTCTGGTGATGTTCTGCAGGCCTGTACTTCAGCCATCAGCCACCAGAGTTGGTGTTTGTTTATAGGTATTTTGCTTTATTTAAAATCCAAACGTTTGGTGTATAGAGTCAAAGTCAAAGGAAGAAAACATGTTTCACTGTCCCAATATTTACAGAGGGCACTAAAAAAAGACTTACCTCTGTGACATGGGAGGGATTTCCTATTTTTTAATATGATTACTATGGATGTGGATAGCAAACATAACAATACTCCAACGACCACGGAGACTGCAACTACATTTACAAGGGTGGTCTTCTGTCCACATTCAGAATCAGATGAAGGACTTCCTGATTGAATTTCCTCAGATCCTAAGGAGTCACAGCTATGCCAAAAAGAAACAACAGAAGATTTGTAGTCAATAGTTTCAGTGTATCATTTAGTATTGAAGCAATTACATCTATTTTGTATAACAATAAGTAAAAGTTACCAAGTAGTGTGCAGACTTACTTTGTGTGTGGTTGGCAAGATGTGAATGACCCATTTGAATAAGTACCACCAGGGCAGGCAGTGCACATAGTATCTGTAGATGACGTTCCTGTGCAAAAACAGATATAAACAGCTGTGTAAAATACCAAATTCAACAATTCCTCATTCATTTGTTAAGCCAGCCAGTTGTGTTGGTACACAGCTGAGGGGTGGGCTGGGGCGTGGCTGGGCTGGGCTAAGTCATAAACAATACTCTGGATGCAAGCACTAACAGTCTATGACCACCACATGATAGTTATGAAACATATTTTGTGCCTATACATTGTTTGTTTATGTGACTGTGTTTGTAGACAATAGAATAATAAAACATTATATGTTGTGCAACAATAGGATCACTTTAAAGGAGTAAAGGAGCATTTCTTAAGTATATTTCATATCCAAGTATGGTCCCACAACACCATTATTTTGTGCATTAAGGCCTCAGATATCTTTAGGACAAGCTTATGTTTACTTCCTGGAAAAGTGATTTGAATATGTGTTTACACAAAATTGTTGCTTCAATGCACAAAGTAGTGATATTGTGAGGCTCCTTTAAGTCAATGGAAATGGCCATTGAATGGATTCCCAAATCCCAATATGTTGGACCAATGAAGTTGGATTAAAGAGAAGACACACCTGGCTGACTGATGTATTGTCCCGGTGTACAACTGGTGTGTCTCTGGGCTGCTCTACAGTCCTCCTGTGTTGAGTCTATGCAGTAGTGTCCCTCCTGTGGCTCACACACCGTGTCTGATGTGGAGCTACAAGGACGCTTTATCTTCAAACCCAAACCTATGGGAAACACGTGGTGTTTATTCTCTTGTTTTAATGTGCTCTTAATACATCATCATGTGCATCAGATTTGGGTTTCAGAGTGGGTTACATACCGGAGCCGCAGACTTTACACACGTTGCATTTTGTAAGTCCATTAGGGTGATCGAGGAAGCCACCATCACAGGGTTTGCACGATGTACTGGTATATTCAGTGCAATGCTTATGTACACGGTTTCCTGGTGTGAAATGATCAAAACATGGGTCTTAATTCAACCAAGATGCAGCCCAGAAGATAACCTACCAAAAAGTCAACGCTATAAAGGCATGAGCAAAACTTCATACAAAGAGCCAGAAAGAATAGCATGGTGGTTACAAGTCTCATAGTCTACGCCCCTTCCCCAATTTAACAAGACACTGTTGCTCATATTTGATGTACAGTATGTTTGTTATGCCTATGAGTTTGTTTTTCAATTCATCAGTCTTGTAACTAAGGTGTAGCTTACCGGGGGAACACATTGGACAGCATTCACCATCTATACTATACTCAGCTCGACCACATGCATCATTGGGTTGGCATTTGTGCAGCAACAGTAATATTGCAAATATCTGCAGAGAAAAAAAATAGAAAAAAAAGAGAAAAAAGAAACATTGTTAGTTGTTCTCTGCATCTGCAGTAGGCCTACATAGACAAACACTCAATCAAACAAACAAAGAAAAACAAAGAAAAACATGTATGGCTTACCTTCCACTTAACTGCCATTATGCAGTGAACTTTAACCCCTCCCTCACTGAACAGATAGACGATAAGGGAAAAGGATAGCAAATAGTGAGTTTTTAAATCGACAGAGAAACACTACAGTATTTCGTTAGTGTTTTATTGTTTTTTTATGTTATATCAAACAGTATAATGTTGTCATGTTTATGTAGGCCTATCTCAGTTGTCATTTTCGTATATATTTTGGTATCTGTTACTTACTAAAAATGAAGAAGAATTCTTGAGCAAATTTGAGCAAGACTTGTTTATTCAAAAAAGCAGGTTACACAGCATGGCCCCTTCAATGGAGCTGATGGTCCGAATCGGTCACAGGATGGATGTGAAAAAATAAAGAGGCAGAGTCCATCTACGTAGCGGACTTTATACCCTGTCACTATTATTTCGCTGAGCCAACTAAACAGAGTCCACGTTACTTTAATTTGGTTGAATACAAAGCATACCAGTGAGTAGGTGAGGCCATTCTCCGTCCTGCAAATAGGATGTCATTGTCTTATTATAATGCAACTCACCCTATGGTCTAATACAATTCCAATGTAACCTATGTTATGGCCGTCTTGCTGACTCGACCCCAATGCAATTATCCTCCCATGATGACATTCCATCCTCTGCACATGCATTGTCAAAAGGCCACCGTGTGTCTCTCCCTATCTCTCTTAACAGAAACAACACAAACGGACGGTTATCTAGTGAATAGGGGAACGAATCAGATAAATGACAAATATGTTTCTGCCCTCAAGCAAGCCCTGGATGAGTAAATAGGGAGTCAAACAGAGTCTCCTACTATGTTGCTTTCACTACGTGGCCGTCGGGTTGCCATGGCTACGTCATATGAAAATACACTACACAGCCCCCCTCGGAACACGCAGAGTGTGTTCCGAAACTAAACGACAGACAGAAAAACTACATCAACCCATCAACTACATCAACACATCAACACATCAACACATCAACACATCAACACATCAACACATCAACACATCACTCAGTTCATCATGCATAATACAAAAACTGAGATACAGAAATTTCCAACGACCGATGTTTCCCTCGTCCGAAGCGGCAGGGTCAGAGGTTGCTAGCACATGGCCCCAGTTGGAGAACAGCCTTTACCGCTGTCTCAGATTGATAACACTTTCATAGTCAGGAGCTTCCATTGTCGCGTAACCATTACATCACTTCACAACCGACATCAATCACATGATATAGAAAGAAACAAACAGGAACCGAAGCAAACAATCACAAAACATCACTTAATAAACAAATCATCAAAAGAGGAAACAAAATCAGAAAGCAAAGCAGAATCCAGCTTTTGCTCATCAGCTATGTCGGCCATCATTAAAGCATTAACCGGAACATCAGAAATACACTTTCCAAAACATTTGATTAAAATACCAAGTAACATAATACAGATGATAATGACAACAAGAATAATAGCGACGGACCTGATCATATTACCAATACCTGAAAAAGCAGAATCAAAGAAATCCAATGTATTCCAACCGTGTTCTTTACGTAAATCCTCTATACCCTTCTTGTTAGATTCATGGAAATCATACAGAGCGTTACCAGAATCCGAAATATAACTGCAACATTCACCGCCTATCAAAGCACAAGTACCACCCTGACTGGCCAAAATAATGTCCAAAGCCATTCTATTTTGGAGAGCTACATTCTTAGTTTCAGTCAATTCAGTAGCCAGGGCAGATACTACAGCATCCGAAGCATTAATGTGTTTTTCAAGAACGGATGATAGGGCACTTAATTCAGTCTGAGAGTTGTAGACACCATAACTTGGGAATATTAGGCCAAAAAACTTCTGAGCGGTAGATAACGCCCTACGACTACGATGGGTTGCTTGTTTGTGAAGTACAGACATCTCTTCCCGAGTAACTTTCCTAATCAAAGGTATCAGATGAGCTAAATAACAAAGTCCCTCACTCAAAGCAGGAAGCTTAGAGAATGCATTATTATCACACACAAGAAACACACCCTCCGGGAGTTGAAGCTCCGTACCAGGATACGGGAAAATGACACCACCTATACAAGACGCGGCCCCTAGCTGACGAAGCGCGCTGCCCTTGGGCCGAGATTGTATGTCAATACAGGTTGTAATATTTACGAGAGGCATGACCTTAAGCTGCGTGGTGCCTTTCTGCCGTCTGGTAGTATTGGTATCATGTAATTTCATTTGAGGCACCATAGCACAATCAACAACTTTACATTTCAATCCAGAAATAACAACTGAACCTCTCCACCGTGTAGAAGTCACACTCCCAGAACATAACAGATGAGGACTCAATGCAGTACCATTCAATTGAACGAACATAGCTTGGATAATATATATCTTCTTCGGACCTGTTGGTTGTGACAAATGTGTAAGCCTATCAATAATAACCTTCCCCACACCGCTAGGCCTATGGTGTTCGTTAACTGCTGCTGTCAGACGTTCCAACACACCAATATCCACACCTGCATAGGAAGAATTTAAAGGAACCAGAATCGTGCTGGGCTGACAAGAAGAGCTCTGGTTCTTGCCCTGTAAAACAAATTGGGCTAAACCCTGCCAATTATAATGAAACCATTCTGCTTTAGTTAACGGTATGGGGAAAAACATAGGAGCAGATGTACTTACAGGGACCTGTTGACAAATCCAGCAATCAGAATAATTCATTTTTGAAGCAAAATCTTTCATGATACTAGTGGCAGAATTAGGGTGGGACCGTGTCCCCAGGTGATTAGAATCATACAACAAATAATCGTCAGTAGCGACTACAATCGCCTTCGTAGAAGCCTTTACAGCAACATTTTTAACCTTTCCTGGTAACTCAACTGGAAAAATATATTCATGCACAAATTCCCTACAGTCCACCAAAAAGTCGTGTGGAAAGTCAGGAATGTTACTACAAACTTTGTCCTTGAAATTGTTGGATTTGTCAAACACCTGTTCACCGATATTACGTCTAGCACACCAATACGAGTTCACCTCATTGTCAACATTAGTTAATGTCACAAGTGTTGACATTAACTGTTGTGTAAGTGTAATATATTTGGCATCCAGTAAGTACCACTCAGCCAATTCAGTCGAGGCATAGATCAAACAATCATCAACAGTACAACGTGAATGTGGGCAAATAAAAGCTCTACCTAATGTGATAAATCTTTTCTGACGTCCAGGCATAACAGTGTGTGAGTGAAGTGTAGCATTGTCCAAGGAAGTCAATGGGGTAGGAACACTAAGGGGTATATTAGTCTCTGAAACGGCATGGCTTGAGTTTCCTCCTAATTGGCCTCGGTGTATCACGGGATCTGTCTGGTTGGGGTGTATCACTGACAGGTCTGTGTCTCTCAATGGTACCTTGGTCCGGGCAGCCGCCCGGGTTGCTGACATCTCCGTCTGGAGCATTGTCAGGGTCGGAAGGGGTGACAACAGGGGCAACACCAGGCTTGGTAGAACCCCCAAGAGGGGTGTCGCAGTCACTGGATCCTTCACGATCTCCCTTGGCCCACTCGTCTCTGGGCTGGACAGGGTCTGGGACGAGGCCCCCCTCATCATCTGCATCACGGCGCAGATACTCACCAACATCTTCGTCAGCCTGGATGTCCAAGCTGTGGACTTCCTCGTCCCCAGGGGTCTCCTCACCATCCTGCTGAGGCTCTCCCTCATCGTCCTCATTGGGTGCCTTGATGCAGTGATGAACGTGGTACCAGGTGGGGGACCCCTTGATTTGGATGGCAGTCCCAGTGCACCGAACGACCTCGTATGGTCCTTCCCGTTGAGCCTCATGCCACTTCCGTCTGTAGACCTTCACGTATACTTTGTCACCCGGTTGCAACGCGTCCTTCCTCTCCTGTGCGTTCACCTCCTCTTCACGTTCCTGTTTGTGGAGCACATAAGAAGAGATACTCTTTTGCCGGTTAGTCATGTACTGTACATAGGCTTTCATGTCACTCTCCAAGAGAGCCAAACTTGGCCCTTTCCCACTGGTTCGTGCACAGCTGTCATTATTCTCCCCATAGCCAGTTCATGGGGAGTCAAGTGCAGCCCTCGAATCTCACTGGAACGACAGGCCATCAATGCAAGAGGGAGTCCTTCCACCCAATTAAGACCTGTATGCTGACAGACCTTAGAAAGACGGTTCTTAAGGACCCCGTTCATCCTCTCTACCATCCCCTGGCTTTGAGGTGAGTAAATACACCCAAATCTCTGCTTGATTCCCAACTTTTGTAGTATAAGCTTTACCGTCTTATCCACAAATTCCTTACCATTGTCTGACGCTATCCTATCTGGAATTCCAAACCTAGGTATGAATTCCCTGCATAGGAACTTTGCTACAGACTGAGCATCCTTTTTTCGAGTGGGGCATGCTTCTACCCATCTGCTGAACCTGTCCACTACAACTAACATGTACCTGTATCCTGCAACAGGACGAATCATGTCCACATAGTCAATCACCAAGTGTTTCATTGGCCCGTTTGGGGTAGGGATATGCCCAGTTCCCACTGGTATTCCAGGTCTGATATTGTTTTTCAAACAGACCACACATTGACCAAGGATATGGTCTATTTGTTCCAATAAATATGGAGCCCAAAAACCATATTCCTTGGTGATCTTGCGTCTTACCTCCCCCCTGGCCACATGTGCTAATCCATGGGCTTCCTGTATCAGCATGCCTAATAAATCTGGGGGTGCCACAACCAGTCCCTCATGATTTCTCCATAGACCTGTGTCATCCTGACTAGCCCCCCTTGTTAACCATAGGTTTTTGTCTAGCGCATTTGCCCCACTCTGTAACATCAACAAATCCTCAAGCGTGACCATGCCCTGTAACTGTGCTTCATGTGTGACCAGCAGAACTTTACCTGCTTTGTCTGCTCCTGTAATGGCTTTGGCTGCATCATCTGCAGCCCTGTTACCTTGTGTGACATGTGATGAGTCAGATCTGTGTGCGGCACACTTCACTATGGCTAATTCCCTTGGTTTCATCATGGCTTGTAACAGCTTCATGATTTGAGCGTGGTGCTGAATAGGCGAACCATCAGTTTTCTTAAAACCCCGTCCCTTCCATACAGCTCCATGTAGATGACACACATTATGGGCGTAGGCAGAGTCGGTGTATACTGTCACTCTTCGTCCGGTTCCCAAGTTGCATGCTTCTGTGAGGGCAATTAACTCAGCCAATTGAGCTGAACAAGGCTGAGGAACAGCCTCGGCTTGTTCCACAATGAACCCTGAATTTTGGGATCGGACTATGGCATACCCAGCACGTAAACTTTCTCCTACCCGGTAACAAGATCCATCAGTCCAATACTCAACGTCAGCTTCCTTTAAAGGCAAAGCTAGTAGATCTGCTCTAAGCTTAGAGTACCTCATAGCTTCCTTCACACAATCGTGTGGTTCCCCATCTTCTGGGGTTGGCAAGGTCTCTGCTGGGTTAAGTGTGTTACATCTTAGTAATGTTACATCTTCTCTTTCCAACATCCTGTAATAATTCCTAATCCTAGGCATCGTCAAAGTATACTTGCCTTGATTCAAAAGATTCCTTAGACTGTGGTGGCAGAGAATGGTAATTGGGTACCCCATTGTTAAGGTTGTTGCCTTCTCGTACATAAGATATGCCCCGGCCATTGCTCTGTAGCATGGCGCGAAACCCATTTCTACCTCTGAATATGCGACAGAGTAATAGGCTATGGGCTGTGGACTAGGTCCAATGCCTGTTGGTTGCGTAAGAACAGCGCAGGCATACTTCCCTTTGGCTGAAGAAGAAACATACAATCCAAATTCTTTGGAATAATCTGGAAGCGCTAAAGCTGGCGCTTCTTGTAATTTGTGTTTAATTGTCTCAAACGCCAAATCAGCTTCCCTTGTCCAAGTAATGCAACATTGGAGTTTATCACTACCTGTTTCCTTAATCATCCCCCTCAATGGAGCGACCAGTCTAGTGTAATCCTCCACCCATGCTGAACTATACCCAGTAATGCCCAAAAACATCATCATTTCCCTAACCGTTCGTGGTTTTGGAGCCTTCTGAATAGCTTCCAAGTGTTCGTTAGTGACACTGCGATGTCCCTGTGTAATAGATTGTCCTAAGTAAGTTACCTTTTCCTGGCAATACTGTAGCTTCTTTTTAGACACCTTGTGTCCCTTCTCCGCCAAAACCTTTAACAGTTTAACGGAATCCCTGTGACATGTTTCTTCATCTGGGGCACAAAGGAGTATGTCATCCATGTACTGAATGGCAGTACTACTTATCGTCTGCCCTAACCCGTCTAAGTCCTCCTTCAAGACCTGATTAAAAACATGAGGACTGTGTTTGTACCCTTGTGGCATTCTGGTATATTGATAATGTTGACCTTTGTAGGTAAACCCAAATAACCCTTGACTTTCTACACTAAGAGGTATAGAAAAGAAAGCCCCGCATAAATCAATCACTGTAAATACTTTGGCTGTAGATGGAATCTGAGTCAACAGCACATGAGGATCAGGAACTTCGGCTGGATAGCTGACAACTACCTCATTCACAGCCCGTAGGTCATGTACCAGACGATATGAACCATCAGGTTTCGTTACTGGCAGAAGAGGTGTGTTACTTAACGGATATTGAGTTATCTTCAAGACTCCTGCCTCTAACAATCCTTTGATCTGTGGCTCAATTCCATCAATTGCTTCCTGCTTCAATGGGTATTGGTTTTTCCAAGGGGGTTTTGCACCCGGTATGAGTTCAACTCTCAATGGACGAGCTGATTTCACAAATCCAATGTCTGTACTGTTCTTTGCCCACAGGTCTGCTGGCACATTCTGTATCATTTCTTCTCTGAGGTCTTTTTCAGGTTGTACAGGAAGGATTAGCTGGTTCATTAGCTTCACAGTCTGCGGATGTCCTATTCCTTGAGCAGAGATCATTAGTTTTGTGAACTGTCCATCAATGCTCCTCCAGATAGCAGGGTTTTCTTTTGTCGTTACAAATCTGGCTTTTTCTGAGTCTGCCATCATTGCCCCTAAATGCTTCTGTTTATAGTGTTCAGATATCATAAGTGTCACATGAGGGATGCTACCCTCAATCTTATGCTCCTGATCTAGATAAGTGTCACTGTTTATCTTCATAGCCACTCCCTGAGGGCCTAGGATTATACAACTTGTACTAAGCTGTACCTGTTTTGGCTGATGCTTCAGCCACTCATCTGGGCTGTCAGCACCGGAACATTCGCCTTCACCTCCACTGCCATCTTCATTGTCATCTGTCTTGTTCTCTGGTTCGAAATCCACGGTCACTTTCGCTCTTCCCCTCTCTAGTACATTATCACCCCCATCTTTGATAGTGAAGGCTCCGTTCGTACTTAGGACGGGGACCTGAGGGTAGATCCGCTGAGAATTGTCCTCCAGTATCTTGGCATAGGGAGGAGGACTGGAGATTGGAGCTGTGTGTGAGAATGGAATGTTCACTTTCTCTTCCATTGCTTTGGCCAATTCATCTCTTTTTTCTGGATCCATGTGAGCTGTTTTCTCATTCCAAGCTAATGCTACTTTCTGCCCCTCTACCTTGAAGAGGTCTAAAATAGCTAACTCTAACCTGCGTTTCTCTGATCTAATCTTTCCTTTTTGATGCGCCTTATGTGCATTGATAAGTATCTCCAATGTTGCAATTAATTGTAAGTCAAAGGTGCCCTCTTCTGGCCATGGTTGTTCAATGTCTGCCCAACGAATATTCCATTTCGTTGACATTTTGCTAATCTCCTTAACAAGAGGATTCATTTTTTCCACTATAGCCACAGGGGATGAATTTGCTAATATTCCCTTGTCTGTATTAACAGCCCTCACAATGTTACTGGGTTTGGCTCCCATGTCTGAAATATTTATACTGCTTAATATGCTGAAAATATGCTATAAGGTGTACTTTTCTTACAACCCACCTTCTGTTGCCGTATCTGCTAAACAGATGCTAGTCCAACTTTTAACTGCGTCAACTGTCTACACAGAACATTACAATTCAGAACAACGGATTGTTTCAGTGGTATTGTGTATTATTGACTTAAATGTAATCTATGTGTGTGTGTTTTAATTTAAATTTAATTAAAATTTTAATTCAATTTTATTTAAATTATTTAAATAATCATAACTAATTAATCACTAACAATCAATTATCACTATTAATTAATATTAATTAATTATTAATAATCATAACTAAATAATCATTCAATTCAAATTTAAATTCAATTTAATTTCAATTCAATTCAATCCAAATTTAGTTTAGTTTTAATCTAAATGTTTTTCCCTTATTGTGTATGAATGTGTATCACTTAATTGCTCAGTCAATACTAATTATAGTTCAGGTCAACTTTAATTATTAAACTACAAAGGCTGTTCAACACAATTTATCAAATTACAAAGGCAGGTCACGCTTTCTGATTCACAAAACCCTTGATTGCTCAATCCTCAGATATAAACTGTTCTGCTCTTCTTTAATCAAAAGCTGTGAAAAAGAACTTGAAATAAAAAGATGTAAAATACGAATAGTGACAACAACCTGTAAAGAAATTGATTTGTTATTTGGAAGGAATGAATGATTAATTATTCATTACAATCTGTAAAGAAATCGACTTGTTATTTGAAAGGAATGAATGATTAATTAGACTTAGTCATTGTACAATCGTACACTTCATTGATGTAAACCTGTGAAGTCAATTAGCTATTATCAACATATCAAACAAAGGAATGGTTATCATTAGATTGTCACAAAACAATTGATCAAAGTTTTGTGAAAACAGAAAATGAAATGATCTGAATAATTAATTCAATCAATTTGTAATTAATTAAATTAATTAAAGTAATGTAATATATTACAATCATTTACAACCATCCATTTATTAATGTAAAGGACTATTTCATCGACCTCAGATAGATCTCACTGAGGATTAGTGTTTTAAAATGTCTTGTCGTGTTTTGTCCACTAGATGGCGCCAAGCAACCGACTTGGGTATCGATTGCTTCAAAACACCCTGTCGTGATCTCAAGTCACAACCTATTATTTTTCTCCTATCAAACACAATGCTTCAGCGATCACAATATGCTGAAAAGTAACTTACAAATATTAATTACAATCTGTAAATAAATCAACTATTAAGTGAAAGGAATTAATGACTAGTTAGAATTATTCATTATATCATCATATACATTGATTTAAAACCTGTGGAGTCAATTATCTGTTATCAAAATATTAAACAAAATGAATGGTTATTCAGAATAGTTTTCATTAGACAGTCACAGACATTTGACCAAACCTGTGGAATCAATCAATTGTTTTGTGAAACAGACAATGAAATGATCTGAATAATTAATTCAATCAATTAGTATTTAAACAAGTAATGTAATATTCAACAGTCATTTACAAACATCATTCCATAAATGTTCTCTACAGATCTCTGTCTTCTATGCAAACAGGCAGACCGAGAGTCACAGAGCTGTTTTATCGATGGTCATAAATCTTCCTGTGTTCTGCTCAGAAAACAGATGTCTCACAGAACGACTGGCCTCTTTTCCTTTGAATCTATCAAAAGCCCACAATCTATCTTTACTTTTAACAAACTATGCTTAACTTTCGTGATTTCTGCAATCACAACTTTATTACAGAGAGAGATGAAAGGCAAGGAAGAAAAATGGAGGAAAAAGAATCTGTGTTCTCTAGTCTCTGCTGGGCTACGCCCTTAGTATGGAATGTGCTCCGGCTAACGCGCATGCGCCCGCTTTCCACTAGACTTGTGAATGAAAACTCAACAAATATCCCCAAACTACTTTAAAATACCCCAACGATCAACCCACTTTATCTCTATACCACTATAGTCTATGTGAAATGGATTTTAACTTTATCTTTTATGCAACAATCAAATTCAGGTTCCCTTTGTAGTAGAAAGGATTTTCAACTCCGTGTGTGCATGTGTGCTTTTTTGCAGCCTTTTTTTTTTTTTTTTTTCTCTGAAATGAGACACACAGAAAGGGAGGGGATGGGCTCTACCCCACGGTTTTTCCTCGAAAAACCACGGTCTTCTCAAACAGAGCACATTCACGACTCCGCAATATCAAGATTATCTTTCAATGCAGTTAAACGTATTATTTCACTTTAATATTCTCTAATGCCTTTTTTCCACGGTCTCTCTCCCAAGAGAAATCTGAGCCTGTGTGTGTCTGTGCGTGCCTGCGTGCGTGTTTGTGCTCCGCTGACAAGGACAAAGGACCTCTTGTCTTCCAAAACAGACTTTACAGTCCAATTACACTTTTATCAAACAGGAATGCTCATTCCATACACATAATAACACATTCATCAGCTTCTCGCTAATCTTCACAATAACCAATATTGCCGACCCATTAACAAAACGTCTTCCGTTAATTTTCTGTCGACAAGCCTACACTTTTCATGTAGACACTACTAAAGTTCGTCTTCCTTTAGTACCAGGCTTACACACACACACGATATTTTCCCAATACAGTGCAATTTACACATTTATGTACAAATACAGATTTCTAAATCCGGCTCTTTAAATTCAATCCAATTGTAATTATCTTATATTTCTAACAGATACTCAACACAAATCTAAATTCTTTTGTTTAGCTTAAGATCATTTAATTACATCAAAGCTGGAAGTCTGACAGGGAGAGAGAGGGACAGAGAGACAGAGAGTGAGAGAGGAAGGGAACCAATTTGAGAAAGGCAGAGGGAGAGAGAGAGGGAGATAGAGAGAGAGAGAGAAAGGGAACCAATTTGAGAAAGGCAGAGGGAGAGAGAGAGAATGAGAGAAAGGCAGAGGGAGAGGGGGAGAGAGAGAGAGAGAGAGAGAGAGAGAGAGAGAGAGGCAGAGAGAGAGAGAGAGAGAGGCAGAGGGAGAGGGAGAGACAGAGAAAGAGCAGAGAAAGGTACTTACCTCCAGGCGCTGAATGAAGAGATGTAAAAATTGACGGTCACTATAATTACTTATAAGCTATTAATTAACTCGTGGGCTAGTCTCGCCATTATTTCGTATATATTTTGGTATCTGTTACTTACTAAAAATGAAGAAGAATTCTTGAGCAAATTTGAGCAAGACTTGTTTATTCAAAAAAGCAGGTTACACAGCATGGCCCCTTCAATGGAGCTGATGGTCCGAATCGGTCACAGGATGGATGTGAAAAAATAAAGAGGCAGAGTCCATCTACGTAGCGGACTTTATACCCTGTCACTATTATTTCGCTGAGCCAACTAAACAGAGTCCACGTTACTTTAATTTGGTTGAATACAAAGCATACCAGTGAGTAGGTGAGGCCATTCTCCGTCCTGCAAATAGGATGTCATTGTCTTATTATAATGCAACTCACCCTATGGTCTAATACAATTCCAATGTAACCTATGTTATGGCCGTCTTGCTGACTCGACCCCAATGCAATTATCCTCCCATGATGACATTCCATCCTCTGCACATGCATTGTCAAAAGGCCACCGTGTGTCTCTCCCTATCTCTCTTAACAGAAACAACACAAACGGACGGTTATCTAGTGAATAGGGGAACGAATCAGATAAATGACAAATATGTTTCTGCCCTCAAGCAAGCCCTGGATGAGTAAATAGGGAGTCAAACAGAGTCTCCTACTATGTTGCTTTCACTACGTGGCCGTCGGGTTGCCATGGCTACGTCATATGAAAATACACTACATCATTGCAAAATGAAAGTGACAGTTAAAACTAAAAACATTTAGTCAGCCTACTTCTTTAGCTGATGAAAACGCATGCAAACATTAACTCTGTAGCAAATGTACTTACAGAATTAATTATCATTTTAGATATATTAATATACTGCACACGTCGACTTATTCTAATACCTTTCGACATCAACAGGACGGGGTTGTTGATTCTCCCGATCACAGGACCAACTCGCATTTATAAAACCACTTTTACTTTCGCTTTATTTTTTTAACCCTTCAGTGGTTGCGCCTGTTTCAACATTAGATGTAATGAATTTGCTACATTCTTTCAAGAAAAGATTTCCATTATAAGATCTGAAATATCATTTGAGAATTCAAAATCTAATTTGGTACTCCCAGATTAATTAAGTGTGCCTATTGCTGTTTTTGACCTAAACACCTGCCCGCGGTTAATTAACAAAAACACTAAATACAATTCTATACATTTGCACAATCTTCCTTGATTAAATCTCTTGTGTTCAAATGGAAAAAAACACTATCATTCAGAATGCTAAATTCAAACCACCAATCACACAGTCACACTCCTTATAGGCAAACACTGGCAAACTGGCTTTATCAATAAAAGGGCCAAAGGTGAGCTCTCCTGTGTTGAAATAGCCTATATTTGAAGTATATCAGGGCTGGATACTTTCCCCTCTGCTTGGCCAGGGAGAACATTGCCTTTGATTGCAACAGGACACAGGTTTCAAATTATATGCGACAGCGTATACAATACGAAGGTAAGAAAAGAACTGTTGTCTGATTTACTGACTAGCATACCTATCTGTCTAACGTTGGGTAATGCTACGGGTATTAGAATAGGCCTACGTGTGCATTATATTAACGTTTTTGCTTGCGTTTTTTATCAGCTAAAGAAGTAGGCTGACTTAACTTTTTTGTTTTAACAATGTAGTCTATGTAGGCACTTATTGTGCAACAACTATTGTGTATGTTGCAATGACAATGAGACCTACAATGAGATACATAAGCATGACAACATTATACTGTTTGATATGATATAAAACAAACAATAAAACACAAATTAAATACTGTAGTGTTTCTCTGTGTCAAATGTTTTTATTTTATTTTTACATCAGCCCTGATGTGATATGATCTCACTATCTGCTATCCTTTTCCCTTAGCGTTTGACTACGCCTGTCATATCTATTCAGCAAGGTGGTAAAGTTGACTGCATAATGGAACTTGTTAAGTGGATGGTAAGGCATACATGTTGTTGTTTGTTTGTCTGTTTCACATGTACTGCAGATGCAGAGAACAACTAACAGTGTTTCGTTTTTCTTTTCTTTTTTGCACAAACATCTGCAGATATTTGCAATACTGTTGCTGCACAAATGCCAACCCAATGATGCATGTGGTCAAGCTGAGTGTATAGTATAGATGGTGAATGCTGTCCAATGTGTTCCCCCGGTAAGCTACACCTTAGTTACATGACTGATGAATTGAACAAAAACAAATCAACTCCTAGCAACAACAAACATACATCAAATCTGAGCAACAGTGTCTTGTTAAATTGGGGAAGGGCTGTAGACTATGAGACTTGTAACCACCATGCTATTCTCTCTGGCTCTTTGTATGAAGGTTTGCTCATGCCTTTATAGCGTTGACTTTTTGGTAGGTTATCTTCTGGGCTGCATCTTGGTTGAATTAAGACCCATGTTTTGATCATTTCACACCAGGAAACCATGTACATAGGCATTGCACTGCATATTCCAGTACATTGTGCAAACTCTGTGACAGTGGCTTCCTCGATCACCCTAATGGACTTACAAAATGCAACGTGTGTAAAGTCTCCGGCTCCGGTATGTAACCCACTCTGAAACCCAAATCTGATCCACATGATGATGTATTAAGAGCACATTAAAACAAGAGAATAAACACCACGTGTTTCCCATAGGTTTGGGTTTGAAGATAAAGCGTCCTTGTAGCTCCACATCAGACACGGTGTGTGAGCCACAGGAGGGACACTACTGCATAGACTCAACACAGGAGGACTGTAGAGCAGCCCAGAGACACACCAGTTGTACACCGGGACAATACATCAGTCAGCCAGGTGTGTCTTCTCTTTAATCCAACTTCATTGGTCCAACGTATTGGGATTTGGGAATCCATTCAAAGGCCATTTCCAGTGACTTAAAGGAGCCTCACAATATCACTATATTGTGTATTGAAGCAACGATTTTGTGTGTGTGTATATATATATATATATATATATATATATATATATATATATATAGCCCAGCCACGCCCCAGCCCCATCCCTCAGCTGTGTACCAACACAACTGGCTGGCTTAACAAATGAATGAGGAATTGTTGAACTTGGTATTTTACACAGCTGTTTATATCTGTTTTTGCACAGGAACGTCATCTACAGATACTATGTGCACTGCCTGCCCTGGTGGTACTTATTCAAATGGGTCATTCACATCTTGCCAACCACACACAAAGTAAGTCTGCACACTAGTTGGTAACTTTTACTTATTGTTATACAAAATAGATGTAATTGCTTCAATACTAAATGATACACTGAAACTATTGACTACAAATCTTCTGTTGTTTATTTTTGGCATAGCTGTGACTCCTTAGGATCTGAAGAAATTCAATCAGGAAGTCCTTCATCTGATTCTGAATGTGGACAGAAGACCACCCCTGGTTATGTAGATGTACTCCAACGTTTATTTCTGTTTTTCATCCAAGATGATAATGAAGTGTCAATCAAACCTCAGTAGGTGATAACACACCATTGGCTGATCAATGGCAGTGTAATAATAATAATAACCTTTATTTGTATAGCACCTTTCCTGCAAATGTTGCAGCTCAAAGTGCTTTAGTAGACAGGCATGCAATTGTGTCATCGTACAACCCATCTAGCATGTGAAGACTCTTTGTGACAGCTTCCATAAAAATGAATTTGCCCTGTATGAAAGAAGAAAACAGCATCCTTAAAGGATAGGTTTTCAGAGGGGAAAGGTTAAAGGATAACTTCTTATTCAATTCAATTTGGTGGCCAAAGCTCTGTCTTTTATTATGAGGGAGAGAAGTTAGCTGAGTCTACAGTATTGCTTCAGACAGGAACTCTTAACCAGTATCTTTGGAATCACTGTCCATCGAATGTAAAGTAATCATCAAAAAACCTCAGAAAAAAGAATGCTGAACGATGCGCAACGGTTTAAATGAAATGCTCAAACCTCTAAAGGACTGTTAGAGGAAGCTGAGTTGATCTGATTGATGATGATGATTGTTGGTGATTGTTTGTGACAGAGTACAGCAATGCTCAAAAGCAATGAACAAGCCTTTATGTGAGTGTGAATTATGTTAGAACAATGTGTGAAGTATAAGAACAAAACCAGTTATGGGAAAATATGTACAAAGCACCTGCAACCAACATTCATGATGTATTATTATAATCTTGATCTAACAAAAACGAATAAAGTCAGGTTTTATCAGTGCAGTTCGTAAAAACTGAACTTTGTTTATTGTTATCTTCACATTATCACTAAACTACTTATACAGTTATTTTTTTCTGAGTGGGGCAGTCCCACTCATATTTTTTTTCTTCATTTTATTGACAGATACAGTAGAGATTTAGACAGGAAGGATGGGTGAGAGAGAGGAGGGATGACATGCAGGATATGTCCCCGGCCGGGAACCCACTACGCCACCTAATGAATGAATGAATGAATGAATGAATGAATGAATGAATGGTCTTTATTGTCATTTATACAGTACAGGTACCATACAACGAAATTTATGAGGGGGGGCTCCCCTGGTGCTTGGAAAAAAGACTAAAAACAAGAGAGCCAAAGTTAAACAAAAAAGAGAAAAGAGCTGATTTACATAAATAAAGGCTATGTACACTATCTACTATACAATAAAACACTGTGCTGTACACTGTGCTATACTATACATATCCTAACTTTTTCCTATATCTAAACCTTATGTACACATGGGTTGTCAAATTGCACATAATATTTGTTGCACATTCATTAAAGTGTCGCAGTAGCAGATTTAGAATGTTCACAGTTGTATTACAATATTGCACTTATGTTTACAATCTAGTAGCTGCCATCAAATTGTCTAGATTGTCCAGAGCCTAGAACATATAGGTCTTTTCTGTGTTCAGGGCCTGAATGGCCCTAGGGTAGAAGCTGAGCTTCAGTCTGTTTGTCCGTGCGAACATGGTCCTGAACCGCCTGCCTGAGCGCAGCCGAACAAAGTGTTCGTTCCCAGGGTGGGATGGGTCCCTGGAGATCTTGGAGGCCTTCCTGAGGCAGTGTGTGTTGTATAGCTCTTCCAGAGAGGGGAGGGGGGCGCCGATGATCTTCTGGGCCGATCTCACGACTCTCTGTAGCGCTTTCCTCTCTGCGGCTGTGCAGCTGAAGAACCACACGCAAATGCAGTAGGTGAAGATGCTCTCCACTGTGCAGCGGTAGAAAGTCACAAGCAGCTCCTGTCTGAGGTGGTAGTTCCTGAGGACTCTCAGGAAGTAAGCGCCCCAGATTTAAAGACTTTAAGGGTTTGGGCCCGTTTGATTTCTTCAGGGAGTTTGTTCCAGGAGCATGCAGCAGCTGCTGCACCGTGCACTGGAGGGATTTCCTTTTTTTTAATATGATTATTATGATGAATGTGGATATCAAACATACAACGACCACGGTGAGACCAACTACATAACCAGGGGTGGTCTTCTGTCCACATTCAGAATCAGATGAAGGACTTCCTGATTGAATTTCTTCAAATCCTAAGGAGTCACAGCTATGCCAAAAAATAAACAAGAGAAGATTTGTAGTCAATAGTTTCAGTGTATCATTTAGTACAGATTGTCATGGTAAGATTGTCAGATTGTCAGATTGTCAATTGTCATGATTGTCAATTGTCAATTGTCAGATTGTCCAGATTGTCATGGTAAGAAGAAAAATATTGGGTTTTCATCCTTGAAACGTATTTAATTGGATTCTCTGACCGCACAAATGAACAGTTTGACACCACATTTGTAATTATAGCTATAACAGTAGCAAATATATGGGGTGTGGTAATTACCAATGGGCTCTGATGTATTGTTGGCGGCCATTTTGAAAAAAAAGCAGATCTCACTTGTGTCTGTAGTATATTTTACTTGAAACATACATGTAGACATACATGTGCTGTGGTTAGTGGGTACACAGCAATGCACACATACCATGAATTGCAGAGGGGCCGCAAGGCTGGGGTTTGGGCACACACACACACACACACACACACACACACACACACACACACCCTTGACCATCTCTAGGTAATGTGATAGGACCATTGGCTGTGACTGCATTTTGACTTTGTTTATAAGTAAGGGTGTGGGCTCTGAGGGGCCTTGTCATGCCAAAACCTGCCGCTGCCAAAAGCTGCCGGCCTAACGCGTCACGACCAGCTGGCACGCGCACGCGTCACGACCAGCTGGCGACTGTGACCGTCAGTCTAGTGTTTTTGAAACCTCCGTTTTGACAGCGATTAGCGAAAAGCTGTAATTTGCCTCTACAAGTGTTAATATGTCATTTTATGAAGTTTTAATATGTTTTCAGGCGAGAAAGTAACCATATATATTCACAAAATGTATCCGGTTTATCAAAATAACCCGTTTATATAAAGAAAGAAACGGAGGTCTGATCAGCAGATCATTTCTCATAAAGTTGCAAACGCAACTTGAGCCCTGGACTAAGCATCCTAATATGTCATTTTATGAAGTTTTAATGTTTTCAGGCGAGAAAGTAACCATATATATTCACAAAATGTATCCGGTTTATCAAAATAACCCGTTTATATAAAGAAAGAAACGGAGGTCTGATCAGCAGATCATTTCTCATAAAGTTGCAACGGGAGAGAAGAAGAACAAAGGATGGAAGCATTGGATTGAAGGAGGAGAATTATACTTGGTGAGCTAAACAGCTAAACAACTAGACAACTGAGCTAGACAGCTAGACAACTAGACAACTAGACAGCTAGACAGCTAAACAGCTAGACAACTAGACAGCTAAACACCTAGACAGCTAGACAGCTAAACAACTAGACAGCTAGACAGCTAGACAACTAGACAGCTAGACAGCTAGACACCAAGACAGCTAGACAGCTAGACAGCTAGACAACTAGACAGCTAGACAGCTAGACACCAAGACAGCTAGACAGCTAGACAGCTAAACAGCTAGACAGCTAAACACCAAGACAGCTAGACAGCTAAACAGCTAGACAGATAGACAGCTAGACAGCTAGACAGCTAAACAGCTAAACACCAAGACAGCTAGACAGCTAAACAGCTAAACAGCTAGACAGCTAAACAACTAGACAACTAGACAGCTAGACAACTAAACACCAAGACAGCTAAACAACTAGACTCAACCTAGAGACTCAACCTAGAGACTAGTGTTGTGTGTTTGGGTCCAGTGTGTTGTGTTGTGTGTTTGGGTCCAGTGTGTTGTGTTGTGTGTTTGGGTCCAGTGTGTTGTGTTGTGTGCAGAGGCGCCCCGTCCATAGAGGCAACCAAGGCAATTGCTTGGGGCCACCAAACAAAAAGGGCCTTTTTGTCAAACTAAAACTGTCCTTGGATGAATGTATTTTCAATGGAAATCATGGCATTCAGCGTTCAGTCGCTCTGAGTCTGCTCGCGCTGCGCTCGCGCTGCGCATACATTCATCCAAGGACAGTTTTAGTTTGACAAGCTAAACAATATGAGGGTAGTTAAGAGTTTAACTACTTTTCATTGTGAAATAGCTAGTTTGGTCAAGTATTCCCTGCAATTACGGCGTTATTATATGATCTATAACACCACGGACATCCATATCCGTAACCACTATTGGCAGTATCCACGCCGCTGCCCCAAAACCCCCCTAGTGGGGCCCCGCCCCCTTCTAGCTTGAAATTGACTTCTAGCCCCGCCCCCTTCTCCTCTCAACTGTCAGCAGCAATCATGAAGCGATCGCACATTTCTGGTCACCAAAAAAGAAACGAGAAGACAATGAAAAACGACACCAGGATAGTGGTAAGTGGATAGAAGCTGCAGAGTGCAAAAATGTAAATAAGAGGCAGAGTGCAAAATAAGTAAGATGTCTTAGGCAGGCAGACAGACAGACAAGCAGGCAGACAGACAGACAGACTCAGTGGAGTCATGTAAAATGTAAATAAGAACACCAGCGGTTTCAGAATATACTTGTTTATTGATTTGAATATTACATATTAATGTTGCTGTTTCAGAATGTGAAAACACCAGCAGTTTCAGAATGTAAGTGTGTTAAGAGTTCTAATAAGCACCATTGTGAGTTGATATTTCATTATTTATATTGCTCCAATTTGATGTTACTACACATGGCTCCTTTGTTGATCAAATACTCGGACGTGTGTGTGACTGTTAATTAATACATTATGACATTTATAATGAATTCCTTTGTTTCAGACTGTTTTTTTACTTACACACACACGAGCGCGCGCATATACGCGAACTTCGTAAAACCGTATTATATTTTAGTGTCAGGGAAATAAATACATTTTAAAATGTCCACATCGTCACCCGCCTAAGACCCTTACCAGGGGCCTCCATAATGTTGTTTGCTTAGGGCCCCCAAAAGTCTAGGGGCTCCACTGGTTGTGTGTAACTATGTATAGTAGATATGTATAGTAGCTGTCTAGTTGTCTAGCTGTCTAGCTGTCTAGTTGTCTAGTTGTCTAGTTGTCTAGTTGTCTAGTTGTCTAGTTGTTTAGCTGTTTAGCTGTTTAGCTGTTTAGCTGTCTAGCTGTTTAGCTGTCTAGCTGTCTAGCTGTCTTGGTGTTTAGCTGTTTAGCTGTCTAGCTGTCTAGCTGTCTAGCTGTCTAGCTGTCTAGCTGTTTAGCTGTCTAGCTGTCTAGCACACTTTTTAAAGATGTAAACTCTTAAAACAAGAACAATTAGAAAAATATGGTTAAAAACATTTTTGGAGAAAGAATAATTAAAATTCATCACAACCCAAAAATCCTAAAATTAACAACCAAGCTTAAAATTAAGCACAGTACATCATACACAAGACAAAAAAAATAATAAAAATAAATCCAAACGACCAACGCCTTCTTGATTCTTGCATCTTCAATCTCTTCCTAATCGGTCGTTGTCTGTCAGTGTCATTGAGGTTCAGGCAGTCGTCTGTCTCCTTCCATGTTGGACATGGTCTGGGGAGTGGTCTTTAGCACCATCGAAAAACATGATGCAGGCATTCACCAGCATCTTCACTAGTACAGGGGTCCACACTTTGGACCCTGGCTGGACTCACAGGTATCTGTTGACAGATCCAACAATCAGAGTAATTCATCCTCGAAGCAAAATCTTCGAGGATGTCTTTCCTCCTTGAAACGGCCATGCTCTGATTTGAAGGCTCGGTGGTCCGGGCTGTTGAAACTGGAACACTGTCGTCGATGGTCGTTTGGTGGTTCTCTGTCGGGCCTGGCACCCTGGTGGCTGCGTCCTTCTCTGTCGGGCCTGGCACCTTGGTGGCTCTGGTTCCTCCTCTGTCGGGCCTGGCACCCTGGTGGCTCTGGTTCCTCCTCTGTCGTCTGGCTCTCTCTCTGGCGGGCCTGGCCACCCTTATCGTCATCTCCTCAGTGTTCTCTGGTGGGTCTGGTAACCCTGGTCGTCGTTTCCCTCTCTGGTGGCCCTGGTTCATCCCTCAGTCATCCGGCTGGATATTGCGCAGCACGCCGTCTCTGGATTCTGGTAAAACGGCTTCCACTCTGAAATATATATCATATTCTTGCCGTGGCAAAAATCAAGTGTATCTGCAGTAATACAGGGCCACCACTGGTCTGTCTGAGGAGACAGTTAACAAAATAAAATAAAAACTGCAACAGAATTTTATGTCTAATCAAACCAACATCTTAATATCAAAATAGGAAACGGTAGAACATTTTCGTGTGATTTGAAAATCATAAACAAATGTGTCATGTTTTATGATGTCAAAATATACTTACTGAAAAATCATTCAAAAACAAGAAAAACCAGGGTTAATTGTTAATGAGTTAGTGGGAGTTAGCAATAAAAAATATAGTATTTTATGAGCCTCTGATACGACAGGCCACATGGTTCTTTTTTCAATACATCATGGTCTGAACAATGCATGAATACCAAACAGATCTATATAATTTTGGACAGGTTTATGCAAAAAACTCAAAGTGGAGAGTGATCAGTTCTCCCAGAGTTTCACACATAAACCTACCTTCTTGAGAATATAAATAACTCTCAGGGTCTTTCTGCGCAAGAAAGCAGCTCCCCATGACTTGGGTTAGAAAATATAAAACCTTGCCTAATGCAAAAAAAATGTTTTTAAATTAGAAAAACAGAAACTCAAAAACCGCCAGGGTCTCTTTTTACAACAAGAAAATTCAAAACTCAACAATTTTCCTAAAAGTGTCGGGAAACAAGAACATTCTTAAACCATCAAAGATATACAAAAACTGGAGCTGTACATGGAGAAACAACGATTATAGATTGTTTCCTAAAATTGCTGTTGTGGTGTCGGGCAGAATTTGTAGGAATGGTTGCCCCCACAATTATAACATGCAAAACCCTTATCACCCCACTGTTTTTACAGACAAATCAGATAAACCAGGGACCTTCTTCATCACACCTGTCCGAATGACTGATGAATGAGCCCCTGTATCTGCAAGGAAAATTAGATTTTCACTGTTCACACAGAGAGTTACAAGGGGATTTTCACTTGGAAAAGAATGCAAAATAACACATTGTTCCAACGTCTCTTGGTTGACAATATCTTGATTGTCATCTAGCTGGGTAGTTTCTGTTTGTTCCCCCTTAGTACTCTCTTGTGTCTCTTCTTCCTCCCTGCTTAGTCATAATGGATGTGTATTGCCCTGTGGTCTATTCATGGTTATGTCTGTAGGAGGCGCTGAACCCCAATCGTTCCTGGTCTGATGTTGTCCTCTCTGATTGTCTCTGTGTCTGTATGAGTTGTGTCGATGAGTCGTATGTTTCTGTTTCCCATGGTTGGGAAACCTTTGTGACGTCGGACAGAATTTATAGGAATGGTCGCCCTTACCACAATTATAACATGCAAAATCCTTAACAACCGTGGGACAGAATTTATAGGAATGGTCGCCCTTACCACAATTATAACATGCAAAATCCTTAACAACCGTGGGACAGAATTTATAGGAATGGTCGCCCTTACCACAATTATAACATGCAAAATCCTTAACAACCTGCTGCCTATTATTTGTTTGTGGCTGTCTATGTTGTTCTCTAGAACGTTTCTCTTGTCTTTCATAAAATCTAATTTGTGCAGCTTGTAGACGCACCTGATTCTGTAGCAATTTCAAAAGTTCTATACTCATTTTAAACTCAAAATCAAGATATATTCAAAGGAACAATAGATACAAATAGCACTATTAGTTAAAATAGCTTAAAAAAAACACACAAGGAATGACTAAAAACAGAAAACAGCTGTAATGTCTTATCACAAATAAGAAAACAATTACTTTAACAAATACAATTCTCAAACAATCTTGTAAGATCAGTACTTCCTTTTACATATGCACTGAGTCAACAGATAAGGAAAAAAACAAACTGAAGTATTAACACTGATTAACTAATTAAAACTGGAGTTCAGAACTTTGGTTAGCTCAATGAAACTCTATTATTCATACATGGAAAATTCAGAACACCTGGTTGGCTCAATGAATTTTATGGATAAGTACTGAAAATGTGTTCCCACCTCCCCACTTTTACACAGAACTAACCTCTGTGTAATATTCCCAATCCTAGATTAACCTAGGATTCACTGATTTGGACCTCTGTTAGCCAAAAACAGCATCTCTCCCTGGTTAGGCCCTCTCTGTAACCAGGTGAACAGCAACTCCCCCTGATTAGTCCCTTTCTGCAATCAGGTCAGCAGCCACTCCCTCTGATTAATACTTTTTCTGTAACCAGATAACAGCAACGTCGAAAGATACACACATATATATATAACTAAACCTCTTTTCAGTTCCACTAATCATATACACAAAAAGAGCAGTCCTATGGTTTTGCCAGGTGCAATTATAGCCACGATAACATGTAAATCGTCTAAAAACGCCACAAGTCATGCATCACAAAGTGCACCCGGAAACAAAGACCTCTCCAATTGGGTATCTTTCTCCGATTAAATACCGTTCCAATACAAATGAAAATCGACAGGCTTACCCTTGTTCGTGTAGTACGTAGACAGCGTGCCAAGGCCCTGATCATCCGCTCTCAGCCAATCCCAAAAAATAGAGGGGATCTCTTGACCGCGTCACTTGCTAGGTGAAACGGGAGAGCTCCGTCTCAAAAACAGCTCGTCAGCTGAAAATGGCTGAAAACGGACAAACAGGATACCTCCGCAGCCGCTCCCCTTGTTTCCTCGTCGCCAACTTGTTAGAGTAAATTATTCAATAATGGCAGCCTGTTTCGTTTCAAGATGTATAAGAAAAGATATTTAATATTCTTCTGCAGAAGGAGGAAGTTTACAAGCACGTCAGACAAGTCTTAACAGTGAAAGTTCCTCGTAAAGTCCAGATCATTCATTTCATCTCAGTATTTATACAATCAGGTACCTTCAGGTAAGGGGTCCGCCCTCAGGTGAGGTTTAGACCAATCATGAGCAATGGGTGTGGACTTGTACATTGATGAAGATGATTTTGATGAAGGCTAGGGGGGAATCGGCCCCCACTTTCTCCTAGTTACACAAAGGTGAAAAGGGAACACAATAGCCACAAACTGGTTTAGTCTGGTCTTAGAGTACTGGGTCTGGGGCAACACAAAAGTCCAAAACTGCTCTAGATGGGTTGGTCCACTCCGGGACAAAAGAGGGCAATCAGGTCTTTGTAATCATTTAAATGTGTCCGCCGTCCAGCCGATGTCAAGCTTCAAGCAGAGAAACCGGTTCTATTGTGTGACAACAAACAGGAAATCAGCTTCCATAGCTTTGCCCCAAGACATCCAAAGTTTGAATCTTAAATGTAGAAGAATGTCTTTTACATATAATAATTTTCTCTCACAACCGCTATCTGTTATTTTTGTGGAAATTCAATGAAAATTCAAAACCAGATTGATATTAACACACAAATACAGCAGCCTACTAATCTCCCACTAGATCATCGTTTCTCAACGGGGGCGTTCAGACAACATCGGGGGGCGCTGGAACAGATATTTTTAAAAGGGGGGCGTTGAGGTGTTCTTGGGGGGCGTTCGCGCATTAAGTATGTTTCTCATGAAAAACAGCTGTCAGCAGTGTTATTACGGGTACGTTCGTAAATGCACGAACGGTCATTTCGCTCGGACAAACCGTCTTTTCAGTCAGAGCACCCATCTCTGAGCGTTCCCAGAGCGCAGTGTTCTGAACTTGGCCGGGCTCTGTGATGCAGACACACGTAGCGCAGCTCCCACCTTTTTTTTAAAGTGAGAGTGTCAACAAGAAGATGAAGCTAAAAACTCAGCTAGCAAAGGCAGAGCTTTTGATAGTTTCCAATGTGTCTGGGTAAGCTGCATTGTAGAAGAATCTTGACAGTTCATGTACAGTGCAGAAATTGCAATACTATGCTAGTCTACGATAGAAAGAACCCCGGTTCATCCCATCTGTAATGTCATGTTTCAACCCTTTGCCATCCTTTTCTTGCATAGCACCCGCAAATGAACACGGATAGGAGTGGAATAGGCTATATAACTGTAAATAGTTGATTGTCTTTGGATTTAGCCAGTTGGCGAAGATTTATGAGGAATAGGCTATTTAATTTGTGTTGCTCATCTAACAGCGATAAGGTGTTTAATTTACGGTCTTGTTTAATTTCTATGAGTGTTTTCCTTGTAGGCTATGCTTGAGTGACATGTGTTTCGGTTTGTAGGCTCATTGTAATTGTTGGCTATAAGCGAGAGAGAATATTTCTTATGTTAGTTTTGATACTCAGTCCATATCCCCGCCGGTGACGTAAGCCTGTCGTGCCAAATACTCCCTCCCCGCGTATACACACTACCCTCTGCGCTTATGCGTTCACTTCGTTCGCTTCCTTTCAATATAGCTTATTTAATTTAGTTAAAATGAGTGCTAATACCATACCACCATACCCGAACATCACAGCAGGAACAACCTATCTCAAAAAAGCGATCGTATTGTAATAAACCAGTCCGGAAAGTTCTCTGTCGCTTAGCCTACCAATAATCTAACCTGGAGAAATCAGCTACGAATGTCCCCTCCCCTCGCAGGTTCATCACAGTATATTACATAAATGTATTACTGTTAAGTGTTGTTGTGGATGTTATCCCTAGTGCCATTCTGAGGTTAACATTGCGATGTGTTCGTCTTAACGTTTACAAACTAAAATATACGATCGCTTTTTAGTGATATGTTGCTCCTGATGTGATGCCCTGGAAACGAACACATAAGCACTCCGAACAGCTGTCAGCATCTTTTGTTGCTATAGGAAACCACTACTCTGTCTGCTTGCGATTGATCAGTTGTCAGCAGTGTTATTACGGGTACGTTCGTAAATGCACGAACGGTCAGTTCGCTCGGGCAAACCGTCTTTTCAGTCAGAGCACCCATCTCTGAGCGGTCCCAGAGCGCAGTGCTCTGAACTTTGGAACTGTGTTAACAAAGTCTAATAAAAAAATAAAAAATATTAGCATCATAAAACAGTCTGTTTGTATTCTCTGATGTTGTCTGAGTTTGTTTAACACTCAAACAGCATTTTTATTCACATTCACATGGCTTTTCTGCTCTCTGGTAAACTAATGATAATGATATTCCAACTGCCCAGTTAAATCAAATCCATTATTTGGCATTCAGTGACATGCTTTTTAAATGATATAACACAGAATATTAGTCAACATTAATATTCAGGGAAGAAAAAAAGCCATTTTTTTGATGGGGGGCGGTAAGAGACCTGGATAATGGACAGGGGGGCGCTGGCCCAAAAAAGGTTGAGAACCACTGCACTAGATGCTACCGCTGCATCGCAGCTACGTGACACGTGATGTGACTGACAGTTCCAACAGCCATCCTTCATTAATTTAAAACATCGTCGCAAAAATATTCAAGAATTTTACAGATTAACCTTGGATTGTGTCAGATGGTGTCAACTAGATAGATAGCTGTTTCGACCTCATGGTAGCTAATGCTAGATAATGGGGACCAGTCACGGATTCCTTAGACAAAATGGCGTCGCACGTCATCCATTTTCTTTATTTGCGAGCTTGCAGCGTACACCGGTTACAACGTTAGCTGTTCCCGCTTGTTAGCTTAGCTTCCCCACCCTGCTCTCACTGACGGGGACCCCATCAAATGGTGTGGCGTAATTAGCTAGCCGTTCTAGCTCAAACACAAACACGTAACCCTTAACTAACACAACAGAACATTTTTTAGGACATTATGACCTTGACGGTGTTTTTGGACGATTATTAGCTGGCCCGAACACCGGCCGAACTGGGAAATGCAGGGAAATGTGCAGATTAGCGACGGCACAGCCTGTCATTGTCCTGGCTAACTAGGGAACCAGGTTCGCTACACTATGAATAACCTGCCTAAAACCTGGACACGTTGCCAGGAGTTATGTCTTTTTATATTATATATATATTTATATTCAGGAGTTATGTCTTTATTAACGTGACTAAGAAAACTGTTAACAATGACGCACCTTCAATTCTCTCCTCTATCACCGTAGTTGCTGCTTCTCCTGTTGGGCTCCAACGTGTCTCTGATCTCACTCCAGTCGGCAGTTACAAGTGAAAACTAAGACAAAAACTATAATCAAAAACGGTGGCAAAGTTCATTATATTCTCCCGACAGTATGCTAAATTAAAGTTAGTATTAGCTAGCTTAACGCTAGTAGACTACTTACGTTACTGAGGTCACGCTAGCAATCGACCAGTTCCACAAAAACACGTTTTGATAATGGGATTTAAAGATCAAATATTTTCATACAAATGCAATTCTGTTCAGACTTGATGGTAATACTTATGCTAATATCACCCTGAAACTAAATTTTATCGACTCAACTTACCGCGGCAGGAGGATAAAATGGCGACGGGCAAACGCAGATTGATTGTGGAGCTTCTTCACCGGGATTGAAGGTGTGGTTAGGGTGGGGTCCATTTAACACTCAGGGTGTGGGCATTGGTCAATTTAACACTCAGGGTGTGGCCATTGGTCAATTTAACACTCAGGGTGTGGCCATTGGTCAATTTAACACTCAGGGTGTGGCCATTGGTCAATTTAACACTCAGAGTGTGGCCATTGGTCAATTTAACACTCACTCTTGAAGTGTTAGTTTAGATAGACAGGTGAATACATGGAGAGAGGATTTCAGAACATGTACATGTTGTTTTGACAGAGGAGGAGAGCTGTCTTCACATCCACTCCCTGCTATCTTACAGATAGCTCCTTAATACAGCATCAGAACTCAAACACACCATTTTACCAACTCTTATACACATCCACTCTCTCTCCTCAGGGTCAGAGACTCTGGGTCTCAGAGTTCATCATCAGTCTGACTGATAATCTAATGATTCATCTGGATTGTTTCATGATCAGTTGAATTCCAGAAATAAGTTTAAAAAGTAATCACTTAATATATATTTATATAATATAGAAAACTCCCACGCTTCTGTTTTGTCAGTCTACTAATAATAATAACTTTTATTTGTATAGCGCTTTCCCTGCAAACATTGCAGCTCAAAGTGCTCCAATCATTATATAATCATGATTAAATTATTTAGTCATTTAAAGGCAACATTAAAAAGATGGGTTTTTAGTCTTGACTTGAACATATTTGCTGAGTTTGCATCCCTAATGTACACTGGCAGTGCATTCCACAATTTGGGTGCATAAAATGAGAATGCAGCCTCACCAAATCTCTTCTTTTGTACAGAGAAAACCAGTGTCAGAAGACCTGAGAGCTCTATTGGGCTGATATGCTAGCAAAAGGTCTGAACATATTCTGGTGCTATGCCAGTGAGAGCTTTATAAACAAGCAGAAGGATCTTGAAATCTATTCTGAACTTAAACAGGAAGCCAGTGTAGAGTTTCTAAAATAGGAGTTATAAGCTCTTCTGCTTGTTTTGGTTAAAACTCTCGCTGCTGCATTTTGGACTATTGCACTTTTCCCCCCCCACATATTTCACGATGAGCAAATAACCATCAGGTTGTCATCAACTGCTGCAGACAGGATCTGAGGCAGGAGTAGAAACCTACACTGACACAGTCCTGAAGACTTTACAGTCAGAGACTCCACCATCTCACAGGACCTGGACTGCTGCCCTCTAGTGGTCAGAGTGGAACTGACACTACACACACAGAGGACACATCACAATCACAATCACAATTATTTGAGTATATTTACACATACAATAAATGGACTTGGTGAGGTTTGTGCATAGGACATAAAAAACAACAATATATAAGCAAAAACTGTTTAAAAAGACAATGGCAAAAAGAGCAATAGAATAATAATTACGTAGGCTGTAGATTTGAATATGTAAAACTAATATAAATTACACTGTCAGTTGTGTGTGTGTGTGTGTGTGTGTGGTGTGTAGTGTGTGTACTGTGTACTGTTGATGTGGTGAAATGAGTAGCCTATGGCTAATTAAAACTTGTAAGTCCCATCGCTGTGTGGGCATGATTCGCGCGCGTGCATGAGAACATTTCGCACTGTTATTTTGGAGACCCCCACAAAGCTCAGCTTATAACTCGAACCCTGGCTCTGTCTATGACTTTGAGAGTGGTTACATTTCTCCAGGCCCATCCCTCACCTGTTTACCAAATTGATGAAAGGTTATTTCACTAAATGACATAGTATGTTGTATTATCAATGGTTACATAGTTTTTAGTGTACTGTTTACATCAATATATGCAATTCTTTGGCTGACGACACGGGGTGTATTATTATTATTATTGTTTTGTGTTGGCTCTCCTGTAAAATGTGTAAAATTTCACCAAGCCTGCGATATATGCTTATGTATGTATGCTGCATACACTGGTGTGACATGATGGTAAGTTTACTGTATGTCCACATACAGCACTATTCTGTTGCTATATTATAGAATTTAAATAGGCCAAATGGCCTACTGTGATGTCACAAAACCTCGTAACAACGGTGACATAAATGACAATGACAATAAAACACGTCAAGGTTCCAGAACTATGGTTTTTGAGTCAGTCATTAGCAAAGTCGTACAAGGGTCCCACACTGGCCATCAATGGACTCTTCTCTGTTGTCCATCTTAAACCCAGAGACACATAGGTAGATATAGACAACTATAGATTAGTTCTAGGTGATATTTAATCACAAATGGATTACCCCGAGGAGCCTGAACAGGAGGACCGCCTCTTGGAAGAGGAGTATGAAGAGGAGGAGGAGGAGAAGGAGGAGCAGATAGGAGAGGATGAAAGAGAAGTGATGGAGGCCCAAGAAGAGGGGGAACGAGAGGAAGCATTGGAGGAGGTGGAAGAAGAGGACCAGCCAAAATGTGGCTGGGCTGATCTCCCGGACTTGTGTCTTCGCCAGGTGTTCAGGTGTCTGAGGGACAAGGACCGGGCACGGGCCACCTTGGTCTGCCGCCACTGGAACCACATCATGCGTTCCCCGTCCCTCTGGAGGGCCCGGACCTTCAGTTTCTCCGGCCGCATCTCCACGAGGGGCCGCTCCGCTCCACGATGGATCCTCGAGATGGATCAGGCCGTCTGCTACGGCAGAGTTTACGGCCGCTACCTGGAACACTTGGAGGTCAATTTCTCCCAGTCACTCAACTGGCTTATGTCCCGCCGCCTCCAGCAGACCATGCGGACGTTCCTGGCTGCTCTCCGCCAGGCGGGCGGACGCCTGCGCTCGCTCACCGTCCACCACATGGAGCTGGACTGTTCGGCCTGGTGCCGGAGCGTCCGGACCGCCTTGGTCCGGAGCCTGACCTTCTACCTGCGGAGGGAGGGCTCTCACCTGGGGCACCTGAGCCTGCGAGGGGCACGTCTCAACCTGCCCCAGGGCCTGGAGGTTCTGGAGGCGGTGGCGGCTGCCCAGCAGCATGTCCATCTGGGTCGGAGGCCCGGGATCGCCACCCTCAACCTGGAGGGCTTCTTCTCACAGCCGCTGGCGGTGTACATTAGTCCGGGCTTCACACAGGTCATCAACAAGTAGGTGTGGGTGTGGGTGTGGGTGGTGTGGATGTAGGTGTGTGTGTGTGTGTGTGTGTGTGTGTGTGTCTGTGTGTGTGTTTGAGTGGCTCCTACATACTCTTGTTTATTAGCTACTCTTTTTTGACTTGTGTGTGTAACTGTGCATAATGTGCCTGCAAACACACACATACTTGTTGCAGTCTTTAAAACGCACCTTGATTTGATGTTGACCAGGTTCCGTGGCCTCTCCACCCTCACCCTCGACTACTCCTGTCTGTCCAACGAGCTCCTCGCCGGCCTGGACGCGTCGTGCTGTTCCCTCCGCTCCTTCACCTTGCGCTGCCACATCCTTGAGCCGCATCTCCAGGTGATCTGGGGCGACTCCTGGTCTCACCTGGCCCGGCGCTGCCCAGACATGCAGGTCCAGATCTCTGTGAAACGGATCCTGAACCTGGACTATCTGGGTGGGATCCTGCTGAGAGAGATCCCTCTAAGGTCACTCAGTCTCACCAGCTGCTCACTCACCAGTGAACAGAACTGGAGTGCTAAGCCAGCTCTGAGCAGCTTGGTGCCCTGGTACAGCAACTGTCTACAGGTAAGGGGATTGGGAGGGCTCCATAGAAATAGAAAGAGTAGAATACTCATAATGATAATACTGCTAGACTTTGTTAGACTTTGATTGCTGCTTTTATGACATGGTTTTATGTATTTGTTTTGCTTTTTTTTTTTTTTTTTTTAAAGCGCTATAAATGTAATCAATTATAAGCATTATTATTATTCTTAGAATGGACATGGTCCCTCAGACTGACAAGGAATTGTTATATATAGTTGCTAGGGTAACCATTATTGCTGCAGGTGTAGAACACAGAGAGAAGTTAATTCAGAGGCGGGACTAGCACGCCTCATTTTACTGAACATTCCGATGTCAGTTGAGTTTAGTTGGTTGTTAATAAGGCTGTGAGATAAAACTTCCAAATGATGACCACAAGATGGCCGCCACTACACCCACCATGGAATGTTGATTTGAATGAGGATGTTTATTGTACTATATGGTATGCTCTGCTCTGTCAATACACAGTAGCAGTCAGCAGTGGAGTGTTGATAATGCTATAGGGGTGTTATTGAATATGTGAGCTCATTGTAATGAGGAACATGGGTTCATGTATACCATTGTATACCATTCATTGTAATTCATGGAATGGAATGAGGACTGGTGTTTTATACCATTCCTCATTTTGTTCCATGCATTACAATGAGCCCGATTTCTACCTCCACTAGCCTCCCCTGATGTCCCTTTCCTGTTCAGGCTCCTAGGGGTCATAGAAATCTATTTAATGTAGTGGTGTCCTTGTTGTGGTTGTTATACCTCCCTTCAGAAGCTGAGCCTGGACCTGAAGAACAGCCATGAGTCGGTGGACGAGGAGCTGCTGGCGCTGGTTCTGATGTGCTCCAGGCTCACCTACCTCAAGGTCCGGGCCTTCCTGAACACCAGCTTCCTGGACCGGCTGCTGCAGAAACGCCTGGACAAGAAGACCATACTCAGAACCATCAAGGTGGGTCAGACCGCAGCTTGACCTGGGGGGTATTCCACCAACGTCGCTAAAGGAAAATCCAGGGTCTTGCGAGACCAGGGTCAGTGGTCTAGCGCCCGTCCTGAACACCCAGCCATGCAGGAATGCCATCATAAGCTGTTATAAGTTATATTCTTAATCAATAGCTATATAAAATTAATCTAAAAGTCTAACATTTGTTGTACCAATCCCTGATTGCCCCTTTAATGTAAAAACAGGCAAACTCAAACGTGATCTGAATCATTGCAGAATGCCACTGTGGGTTAAAACAACTGAGGACATTTGATGTGTTTAGAATATGTTTTATTGAGCAACGTCTGCCATGGTTTATACACTGCATGTGTATTAATGTAACCAGCCCAGGAGTCAGCTTCCTAAAGTAATACTTTATCGCTTTTGACAATCCAGAGCCACTTCTCTCCTAGACCAGAGTTGTTAATTGAACCCATTTCGTTGGTTTACGCACAGAATATTGACCTGCAATTGTTACTCTCTTATTATGGTTTTGTACTACTTTTGAAACTGACCTCAGTGTGGTTTATAAAACGCATGTGTGACAATGTGAACAGTCCAGGTTTATAAACTGTGTACGTGTGTTCCAGGTGAGGATCTACACCACCAACACACAGGATGAGGATGAACAGCTGGAGGACATCTATTTTCGTTACAGACAGCTCATCACCTCAGAGCTCAACTACTCTGCCATATCTTACCCCATGCTCTGAACGCACAGAAGACACTTCTGCTGCTACATAGAATCCTCCTCCACATTGCTTCAAAAATCACTTATTGTATTAAAGTTGCAATAAATATTGCAAAATGAACTCCATGGGCCTCATTTATAGAAAGTACTTTGGATCAAATTTGCTCTTACCCGTGTCGTACGTAGAAAACCACGTCAACGTAGTGATTTATACAATTTCAACGTGAATCAATTTGACCGTGGAAACGATCGTAGCTCTACGTCGGGTATTGACCTTGTCTCTATGTAGTAGCAAAGGACTGCGTATACCAGATACTAACGCAGTCCCGAAAGGGCTAATTGGTACTCTACATTGAAATCGGAAGATCTCGACTTGTAATATCAGAGGCTATATTGCCTGGTGGTGCTAGCTACCAATGCAATTTCTCTGTTTTAATAGAGATGTTTGATGTTAATCTGTTTCAGAGTGGATTTCAAAAAAGGCGGTGATGGTCATGTTGACCTTTTCAAACATGCAACTGCTTTTCTTCTTTAAGCCAGAGAATCCCATTGACTGACGCAGGTATGCCATTATTTTCCAATGAATGGCATTTCATTGTTAGTAGCAATCTTCAAAGCAATAACCTTCAAATCCAAATAATGACTTAAGTATGTTGTAGCAGTTGGAATTGGGCCTGAATGTAATGTCAAAATAGAATGCTGATATTTGGTTAATGGTTCCCTAGGATGGTTGTTGTCCCTCTAACCACCATGATTGAACACCATGACCGTAATTAGATGTTGTAATGTTGGGTCATTACTGTTGCATCTCTTTATGGTAAATGGTAAATGGACTGACTTATATAGTGCCTTATTCCAAAGTGCTTTACAATGGCCTCTCATTCACCCAGTCACACACATATTTACACACATGGCGGCAAGCTACCATGCAAGGCGCCAGCCCGCTCATTGGGAGCAATTTGGGGTTCAGTGTCTTGCCCAAGGATACCTCGACATGTGGACAGGAGGAGCCAGGGATCGAACCACCAACCTTGGGATCATTAGACTCCCCACTCTACCTCCTGAGCCACAGCCACCCTACCCTTTATCACAACAGTAAAGACAAATTAAAATAAACTGCAGAGATGTTTTATGTCAGAAGGGGAGTACGCTAGTCTACTGCCAAACTAAGGCACTCAATCTCCAGGTTTAGAAGTTAAAAAGCCTTTATTATTCTTATGGCTATGGTTTGGCAAACACAATGCATATTGACACTAGCATTTGCTTCATCAGGGGATCCAAGGTGAGCACAAGCGGGTGCAATTTATCAGACATTAGAGGTGTGGCATAGGCCAATCAGCAACTAGTCTCATTCACAAATCACCTGCCCATATTCTTATAGCATAAAAATAATAAATCCTTAATTGCTAAACCTGGAAACTGAGTGCCTTGGAGTTTTGTAGTAGGCTAGCCTTCTCCCTTTCACACCTTGCAATGAGCACCTCTCCATTGTCACACCTTGCAATGAGCACCTCTCCAACCCTATTTTTCTTTCAACTGTTCTATAGAGGCTGTTAGACCAAAATATAGCGCGTTGACTTCAGTTCATGCAACAAATGTCCCCTTTGGCATGCAAGTACCTTAGGGTGATAGAAAAACTTTTATCCAAAGACACAAGTGAGATCTGCTTTTTTTTCAAAATGGCCGCCAACAATACATCAGATCTGGCCCATTGGCAATTACCACACCCCATATATTTGCTACTGTTATAGCTATAATTACAAATGTGGTGTCAAACTGTTCATTTGTGCGGTCAGAGAATCCAATTAAATACGTTTCAAGGATGAAAACCCAATATTTTTCTTCTTACCATGACAATCTGGACAATCTGACAATTGACAATCTGACAATCTGACAATCTTACCATGACAATATGTACTAAATGATACACTGAAACTATTGACTACAAATCTTCTCTTGTTTACTTTTTGGCATAGCTGTGACTCCTTAGGATTTGAAGAAATTCAATCAGGAAGTCCTTCATCTGATTCTGAATGTGGACAGAAGACCACCCCTGGTTATGTAGTTGGTCTCACCGTGGTCGTTGTATGTTTGATATCCACATTCATCATAATAATCATATAAAAAAAAGGAAATCCCTCCAGTGCACGGTGCAGCAGCTGCTGCATGCTCCTGGAACAAACTCCCTGAAGAAATCAAACGGGCCCAAACCCTTAAAGTCTTTAAATCTGGGGCACTTACTTCCTGAGAGTCCTCAGGAACTACCACCTCAGACAGGAGCTGCTTGTGACTTTCTACCGCTGCACAGTGGAGAGCATCCTCACCTATTGCATTTGCGTGTGGTTCTTCAGCTGCACAGCCGCAGAGAGGAAAGCGCTACAGAGAGTCGTGAGATCGGCCCAGAAGATCATCGGCGCCCCCCTCCCCTCTCTGGAAGAGCTATACATCACACACTGCCTCAGGAAGGCCTCCAAGATCTCCAGGGACCCATCCCACCCTGGGAACGAACACTTTGTTCGGCTGCGCTTTGTTCAGGACCATGTTCGCACGGACAAACAGACTGAAGCTCAGCTTCTACCCTAGGGCCATTCAGGCCCTGAACACAGAAAAGACCTATAGGTTCTAGGCTCTGGACAATCTAGACAATTTGATGGCAGCTACTAGATTGTAAACATAAGTGCAATATTGTAATACAACTGTGAACATTCTAAATCTGCTACTGCGACACTTTAATGAATGTGCAACAAATATTATGTGCAATTTGACAACCCATGTGTACATAAGGTTTAGATATAGGAAAAAGTTAGGATATGTATAGTATAGCACAGTGTACAGCACAGTGTTTTATTGTATAGTAGATAGTGTACATAGCCTTTATTTATGTAAATCAGCTCTTTTCTCTTTTTTGTTTAACTTTGGCTCTCTTGTTTTTAGTCTTTTTTCCAAGCACCAGGGGAGCCCCCCCTCATAAATTTCGTTGTATGGTACCTGTACTGTATAAATGACAATAAAGACCATTCATTCATTCATTCATTAGGTGGCGTAGTGGGTTCCCGGCCGGGGACATATCCTGCATGTCATCCCTCCTCTCTCTCACCCATCCTTCCTGTCTAAATCTCTACTGTATCTGTCAATAAAATGAAGGGAAAAAATATGAGTGGGACTGCCCCACTCAGAAAAAAATAACTGTATAAGTAGTTTAGTGATAATGTGAAGATAACAATAAACAAAGTTCAGTTTTTACGAACTGCACTGATAAAACCTGACTTTATTAGTATGTGTTAGATCAAGATTATAATAATACATCATGAATGTTGGTTGCAGGTGCTTTGTACATATTTTCCCATAACTGGTTTTGTTCTTATACTTCACACATTGTTCTAACATAATTCACACTCACATAAAGGCTTGTTCATTGCTTTTGAGCATTGCTGTACTCTGTCACAAACAATCACCAACAATCATCATCATCATCAATCAGATCAACTCAGCTTCCTCTAACAGTCCTTTAGAGGTTTGAGCATTTCATTTAAACCGTTGCGCATCGTTCAGCATTCTTTTTTCTGAGGTTTTTTGATGATTACATTACATTCGATGGACAGTGATTCCAAAGATACTGGTTAAGAGTTCCTGTCTGAAGCAATACTGTAGACTCAGCTAACTTCTCTCCCTCATAATAAAAGACAGAGCTTTGGCCACCAAATTGAATTGAATAAGAAGTTATCCTTTAACCTTTCCCCTCTGAAAACCTATCCTTTAAGGATGCTGTTTTCTTCTTTCATACAGGGCAAATTCATTTTTATGGAAGCTGTCACAAAGAGTCTTCACATGCTAGATGGGTTGTACGATGACACAATTGCAATAAGTATATTAATATAAAATGATAATGAATAGTGAGCAGTCTCAGTGGAGTGCCCAGCCATGAAGCCGGATTGGTGGGGTCCAGATGTTCCATCTTCCGGAGACAGTCAGTCAGTTGTTTAATATAATAATATACCCCATTTAGCTGATGCTTTTATCCAAAGCGACTTACATTGCACTGAGTGCGTACATTTTCCAGTGTTATATCCCAGCGGGAATCGAACCCACGACCTAAGCATTGTTAGCTCCGTGCTCTTTTTATTTTATTTTATTTTTTATCTTTTATTATAAAAATATTCTTTTAAATACAATCATAGCTATACATATTCATACATATTCATTTTATAGCCTTCATTGTATTCTAATTCAAATAAAATAAATTAAAAACCAATAGATAAAAACAAAACACACCCATACCATTTTGGTATGAGATGCATCCATCTATTATTCCGTCAGTCCTTCATAAACAAGATAGTAGTGTATTATCGTATTTGCTGAGTGGTAGAAACTGTATGAAACAGTCATCTTGTCGAAAGAACAGCGCAGATCACCGGCCAATCAGATAGCTACTGTTGGTGGAGGGGGTGTGACGAGCTGATTGCGGACAGGTGTCAGTGATCAGACTCGTTATCTGGTCTATTTAACCTGTGTGTGTTTGTTCCCCCGGTAGTAGGATGAGGCAGAGACACGCGGTCTATTTTGTTTTCGTTTGGATTTTTGTGCAATTGCATTTTTGGGGGGGTTTAATTGGGACTGATCAGTCTCCTTGCGCCGTACGTTTTTCCGTCCTGCGTTGGACTAGTAAATGACTTTGATTCAGCATGGAACCAAGTGGAACCACCTAATAGGCTAGGGTTGTTGGGACTCATTCTCTCTGATTAAGCTATGGTTCGCATGGCGGACAAACGGGATTGGTTGGGGATTGTTATATATCATTGTGTCAAATGCACTTGCACAGCTGTGTGATGCTAGCCGGCTAACTAGATATACATTTGATTTCGAAGTAACGACACGACAAGCGCTTTCACTCAGCACACAGATACTTTTGGATGCACGTGAGGAAATATGCAGGGCATACATACCCTGGACAACTTTGAAATCTACATCCCCAAAGAGGCAGAGGTGAAAATCATCCCCCTTCGGACACTGCCAATCTCCATCTTGAGACGGATAGATGATGTGCCCCACTCTAAGTGCAACAGTACCAAGAGCGGGTCCTCCCCATTGGTTACATGGATTTCTCCGGTGGTCATCCGACTGAGAGGCTGTTCCCCAGCCTACCACACAACAGACACAATCAAGATTAACCTGACCTCAATGGTAACTAAAGAGCAAAATGATTCCCAGGGTCCGTTTCTCATGCCCTTTGTAACATCTAGTCCTAAAGCCTTTGGGGTCCTAGAAGAGTTCCTGCCCTCCACAAGGAACATCCAACTGTGCCCTTTGTTCTGGCTGATGGAAAGACCCACAGTGCCATGGGCAAGGTGCAGCTACTGTACAACTGGCACGACCACCTGTGGACCCTGGAGACATTCATTCTGGCTGATGAAGATCTATCCTTCGCTAGCATCCTGGGACTTGACTTTCTCACAAAGACGTCTACTATCATCGACCTTGGAGCAAATGTTTATGGGGTGAAGACTCCTAACGGATACAGACACTACCCCTTCATCTCCCTCGGAGAGGTGGAGGCAAGGAACAAGGCCACCCCAGCCAGTCTGTACATGGCTGTTCCCTCATCAACATCCTTTCGAAGTGGGGAGCTCATACTACCAGGCTTCTTCCCCCAGACCTGCTCTGACCATACTCCAGAGGTCCACGCAGTGCTACAGGCATGGCCTACAGTCTGTTCTGGGAATCTGGGGAAGACCAGGGTTGAGGAGCACAGAATCTTCACCACTGATGAGGTGCCAGTGCGCTGCAAGGCCTACAGAGTATCCCCTCACACGAGACAGATCATTGAAAATGAAGTTGAGAAGATGCTTAGGGATGGCATTATAGAGCCTTCACAGTCGGCGTGGGGTGCCCCAGTGGTACTGGTGGCCAAGCCAGATGGCTCGAAGAGATTCTGTGTCGACTACAGAAGAGTGAACGCAAAAACCCATTCTGATGCCTACCCAATGCCCCTGATCCACGAAGTGTTGGAGTCTATGCACTCCGCAGCCATCTTCAGCACCTTGGATCTGAAGTCAGGTTACTGGCAGGTGTCGATGGCAAGGGAAAGCAAAGCCAAGACAGCGGTCATCACCCCAATGGGGCTCTACCAATTCAACTGCATGCCATTTGGATTGAAGAACGCTGGCGCGACGTTCCAGCGCTTGATGGAGAAGGTTCTGGGGGAGTTGGTAGGGAAGATGTGCTTTGTTTACATCGATGATGTCATCGTGTTCTCTTCAACCCCTGAACAACATGAGAAGGACCTGCACAAGGTAATGGAGAAACTCCACACTGCCAACCTGACACTAAACGGGATTGGTTGGGGATTGTTATATATCATTGTGTCAAATGCACTTGCACAGCTGTGTGATGCTAGCCGGCTAACTAGATATACATTTGATTTCGAAGTAACGACACGACAAGCGCTTTCACTCAGCACACAGATACTTTTGGATGCACGTGAGGAAATATGCAGGGCATACATACCCTGGACAACTTTGAAATCTACATCCCCAAAGAGGCAGAGGTGAAAATCATCCCCCTTCGGACACTGCCAATCTCCATCTTGAGACGGATAGATGATGTGCCCCACTCTAAGTGCAACAGTACCAAGAGTGGGTCCTCCCCATTGGTTACATGGATTTCTCCGGTGGTCATCCGACTGAGAGGCTGTTCCCCAGCCTACCACACAACAGACACAATCAAGATTAACCTGACCTCGAGACGGCAATGAGCCATGATGAGGAGAGGTGTGTCGTGAGAGCCAGTGTATGCTGTGAATGCTCATTCTATTTCTGTGTGCAACAGTGAAGTAAACAGTACAGTAAAATGGCTCAGCAGGGAGTTCTTCTGGACCAGGACCAGTTCTGTTGTCCCATCTGTCTGGACCTACTGAAGGAGCCAGTCACTATCCCCTGTGGACACAGTTACTGTACCAGCTGTATTCAGGGCTGCTGGGATCGGGATGGTCTGGAGGGCGTCTACAGCTGCCCCCAGTGCAGGCAGACCTTCACACCAAGGCCTGCTCTTACTTAGGAAAAATAACATGCTGGCTGAAGTGGTGGAGAAACTGAAGGAGACACAACACCACACTATTTCCTCTGCCCCTGTTCCAGCCCCAGCCCTTCCTCTGAGCTATGCTGGACCTGAAGATGTGGCCTGTGATTTCTGCACTGAAAGAAAACAGAAAGCTCTCATGTCCTGTCTGGTTTGTCTGGCCTCTTTCTGTGAGACTCACCTCCAGCCTCACTACAAATCTCCTGCCTTTAAAAAGCACAAGCTGTTGAAGGCCTCCGCACAACTGCAGGAGAAGATCTGCTCTCGTCATAACAAACTGCTGGAGGTTTTCTGCCGTACTGATCAGCAATGTATCTGTCATCTGTGTTCCATGACTGAGCATAAAGGCCATGATACAGTCTCAACTGCTGCAGAATGGACTGAGAAACAGACGTATCTTGGAATAAGTCAGCAGGACATCCAGCAGAGAGTCCAAGAGAAAGACAAGGAACTGAAGGAGCTCCAACAGGCTGTGGAGTCTTTCAAACACTTTGCAGACACAGCAGTGGAGGACAGTGAGAGGATCTTTACTGAGCTGATCCGCTCTATTGAGAGAAGGCACTCTGAGATAAAGGAGCTGATCAGAGCCCAGCAGGAGGCAGCAGTGAGTCAGGCTGAAGGACTTCTGGAACAATTGGAGCAGGAGATCGCTGAGCTGAGAAGGAGACATGCTGAGCAGGAGCAGCTTTTAGACACAGAGGATCACATCAATTTCCTCCAGAGTTATCAATCTCTCTCCAGTCCCAGTGTGTCTCCAGACTTTCCCAGCATTCTCATCAGTCCACTGCTGCACTTTGGAGAATTGAGTGTGGCCGTGTCTAAGCTGAGAGGGAAACTGGAGGACATCCTTAAAGGTGAATTACCCCAGATCTCCGCAACAGTCCATGCAGTGGGTGTTTTATTGCCACCAGAGCCCAAGACCAGAACTTGGTTCTTACAATATTTGCACCAGCTGACGCTAGACCCAGACACAGCAAACAAATTCCTGTGTCTGTCTAAGAAGAATAGAAAAGTGACTTTTACACGTGAAGTCCAGCCATATCCAGACCATCCGGAGAGATTCACTGGCTTGTGTCAGGTGCTCTGCCAAGAGGGTCTGTCTGGACACTGTTATTGGGAGGTTGAGTGGACTGGAAAGCCAGTCTATATAGCAGTATCATATAAAGATATCAGCAAAACAGGATACAATAATGAGACTGGTTTTGGATACAATGAAAGATCCTGGTGTTTAGGGTACTCCAATGGTGAATATTGGTTAAGACACAATGGTGTTAAGACGAAAGTCTCAGGGTCTCTGTGCTCCAGAGTTGGAGTGTACCTGGATCACAGGGCAGGTATTCTGTCATTCTACAATGTCTCTGACACAATGACCCTTCTCCACAGAGTCCAGACCACATTCACTCAGGCCCTCTATCCTGGGTTTGTGCTTTGTGGCTATGGGAATGAGGCTGAGCTGTGTTCACTTTTCTAGGGGATCCCCATGCAGTCTTGCTTTATATTGTCCTACTATTCTGTACAAATCAAATACATTCTGTCATTTTGTCCTGAGAGATTTATTTCTCTCATCTATGATTCTCACACGACTAGCTCTCAGATTGTGAACTGTGTAAATCTAGAACAAGGTTATTGTAAATCTAGAACACGGTTATTGTAAATCTAGAACAAGGTTTTTTGTAAATCTAGAACAAGGTTATTGTAAATCTAGAACAAGGTTATTGTAAATCTAGAACAAGGTTATATGCGCCAATTTGATGATATTCTCATCAGTCAGGGGATCCTTATCTTTGGTGAAACTTTACCTCCTCGTCCTAATTATTAGAGATTTATCTTCCCCATCTTCTTTTTATTTGTTATTTTTCTTAATACACTTGACTTCATAGTGTGAGATTTATTACATGAATCATGAGTCAAGTAGTGAATATTATTTCTGATATTTCTTCTGCCTTTGTTCATTTGGTTAATTGCAGCTAGCAATGATAAGACACACTTGTACACACACACATGTATCAACACACTAGGCAGTTAAAACTTCTCAGTTGGTTTGCTAGCAAACTTTAGAATTAGGGGCCATTATAAATGTTTGAAAGCTGTTTGAAAGTAAAGTAGCCAAAAAAGAATACTTCAAAGTATTAAATCTGTCTGTACTACTATGGAGACAGTGCTGAATTGTGTGACATTAAATAGAGGTTCCAATAAGAATGAGTTATGATTTACCTTGACTTACTCCAGTATGCTCTTGCTATGGAATTGTTCATTTCATCAATGTCAAATGTTTTCATTACAATTTTACAGTACAGTTCATTTTTCGTTGTTGGAGCTGTAACAAAAATAAAGTAATGTTTTGTGTACCTATGCAAAAAAAAAAAAAAAGGATTAACCTGACCTCAATGGTAACTAAAGAGCAAAAGGATTCCCAGGGTCCGTTTCTCATGCCCCTGATCCACGAAGTGTTGGAGTCTATGCACTCCGCAGCCATCTTCAGCACCTTGGATCTGAAGTCAGGTTACTGGCAGGTGTCGATGGCAAGGGAAAGCAAAGCCAAGACAGCGGTCATCACCCCAATGGGGCTCTACCAATTCAACTGCATGCCATTTGGATTGAAGAACGCTGGCGCGACGTTCCAGCGCTTGATGGAGAAGGTTCTGGGGGAGTTGGTAGGGAAGATGTGCTTTGTTTACATCGATGATGTCATCGTGTTCTCTTCAACCCCTGAACAACATGAGAAGGACCTGCACAAGGTAATGGAGAAACTCCACACTGCCAAGCTGACACTAAACGGGATTGGTTGGGGATTGTTATATATCATTGTGTCAAATGCACTTGCACAGCTGTGTGATGCTAGCCGGCTAACTAGATATACATTTGATTTCGAAGTAACGACACGACAAGCGCTTTCACTCAGCACACAGATACTTTTGGATGCACGTGAGGAAATATGCAGGGCATACATACCCTGGACAACTTTGAAATCTACATCCCCAAAGAGGCAGAGGTGAAAATCATCCCCCTTCGGACACTGCCAATCTCCATCTTGAGACGGATAGATGATGTGCCCCCACTCTAAGTGCAACAGTACCAAGAGTGGGTCCTCCCCATTGGTTACATGGATTTCTCCGGTGGTCATCCGACTGAGAGGCTGTTCCCCAGCCTACCACACAACAGACACAATCAAGATTAACCTGACCTCGAGACGGCAATGAGCCATGATGAGGAGAGGTGTGTCGTGAGAGCCAGTGTATGCTGTGAATGCTCATTCTATTTCTGTGTGCAACAGTGAAGTAAACAGTACAGTAAAATGGCTCAGCAGGGAGTTCTTCTGGACCAGGACCAGTTCTGTTGTCCCATCTGTCTGGACCTACTGAAGGAGCCAGTCACTATCCCCTGTGGACACAGTTACTGTACCAGCTGTATTCAGGGCTGCTGGGATCGGGATGGTCTGGAGGGCGTCTACAGCTGCCCCCAGTGCAGGCAGACCTTCACACCAAGGCCTGCTCTTACTTAGGAAAAATAACATGCTGGCTGAAGTGGTGGAGAAACTGAAGGAGACACAACACCACACTATTTCCTCTGCCCCTGTTCCAGCCCCAGCCCTTCCTCTGAGCTATGCTGGACCTGAAGATGTGGCCTGTGATTTCTGCACTGAAAGAAAACAGAAAGCTCTCATGTCCTGTCTGGTTTGTCTGGCCTCTTTCTGTGAGACTCACCTCCAGCCTCACTACAAATCTCCTGCCTTTAAAAAGCACAAGCTGTTGAAGGCCTCCGCACAACTGCAGGAGAAGATCTGCTCTCGTCATAACAAACTGCTGGAGGTTTTCTGCCGTACTGATCAGCAATGTATCTGTCATCTGTGTTCCATGACTGAGCATAAAGGCCATGATACAGTCTCAACTGCTGCAGAATGGACTGAGAAACAGACGTATCTTGGAATAAGTCAGCAGGACATCCAGCAGAGAGTCCAAGAGAAAGACAAGGAACTGAAGGAGCTCCAACAGGCTGTGGAGTCTTTCAAACACTTTGCAGACACAGCAGTGGAGGACAGTGAGAGGATCTTTACTGAGCTGATCCGCTCTATTGAGAGAAGGCACTCTGAGATAAAGGAGCTGATCAGAGCCCAGCAGGAGGCAGCAGTGAGTCAGGCTGAAGGACTTCTGGAACAATTGGAGCAGGAGATCGCTGAGCTGAGAAGGAGACATGCTGAGCAGGAGCAGCTTTTAGACACAGAGGATCACATCAATTTCCTCCAGAGTTATCAATCTCTCTCCAGTCCCAGTGTGTCTCCAGACTTTCCCAGCATTCTCATCAGTCCACTGCTGCACTTTGGAGAATTGAGTGTGGCTGTGTCTAAGCTGAGAGGGAAACTGGAGGACATCCTTAAAGGGGAATTACCCGAGATCTCCGCAACAGTCCATGCAGTGGGTGTTTTATTGCCACCAGAGCCCAAGACCAGAACTTGGTTCTTACAATATTTGCACCAGCTGACACTAGACCTAGACACAGCAAACAAATTCCTGTGTCTGTCTAAGAAGAATAGAAAAGTGACTTTTACACGTGAAGTCCAGCCATATCCAGACCATCCGGAGAGATTCACTGGCTTGTGTCAGGTGCTCTGCCAAGAGGGTCTGTCTGGACACTGTTATTGGGAGGTTGAGTGGACTGGAAAGCCAGTCTATATAGCAGTATCATATAAAGATATCAGCAAAACAGGATACAATAATGAGACTGGTTTTGGATACAATGAAAGATCCTGGTGTTTAGGGTACTCCAATGGTGAATATTGGTTAAGACACAATGGTGTTAAGACGAAAGTCTCAGGGTCTCTGTGCTCCAGAGTTGGAGTGTACCTGGATCACAGGGCAGGTATTCTGTCATTCTACAATGTCTCTGACACAATGACCCTTCTCCACAGAGTCCAGACCACATTCACTCAGGCCCTCTATCCTGGGTTTGTGCTTTGTGGCTATGGGAATGAGGCTGAGCTGTGTTAACTTTTCTAGGGGATCCCCATGCAGTCTTGCTTTATATTGTCCTACTATTCTGTACAAATCAAATACATTCTGTCATTTTGTCCTGAGAGATTTATTTCTCTCATCTATGATTCTCACACGACTAGCTCTCAGATTGTGAACTGTGTAAATCTAGAACAAGGTTATTGTAAATCTAGAACACGGTTATTGTAAATCTAGAACAAGGTTTTTTGTAAATCTAGAACAAGGTTATTGTAAATCTAGAACAATGTTATTGTAAATCTAGAACAAGGTTATATGCGCCAATTTGATGATATTCTCATCAGTCAGGGGATCCTTATCTTTGGTGAAACTTTACCTCCTCGTCCTAATTATTAGAGATTTATCTTCCCCATCTTCTTTTTATTTGTTATTTTTCTTAATACACTTGACTTCATAGTGTGAGATTTATTACATGAATCATGAGTCAAGTAGTGAATATTATTTCTGATATTTCTTCTGCCTTTGTTCATTTGGTTAATTGCAGCTAGCAATGATAAGACTTGTACACACACACATGTATCAACACACTAGGCAGTTAAAACTTCTCAGTTGGTTTGCTAGCAAACTTTAGAATTAGGGGCCATTATAAATGTTTGAAAGCTGTTTGAAAGTAAAGTAGCCAAAAAAGAATACTTCAAAGTATTAAATCTGTCTGTACTACTATGGAGACAGTGCTGAATTGTGTGACATTAAATAGAGGTTCCAATAAGAATGAGTTATGATTTACCTTGACTTACTCCAGTATGCTCTTGCTATGGAATTGTTAATTTCATCAATGTCAAATGTTTTCATTACAATTTTACAGTACAGTTCATTTTTCATTGTTGGAGCTGTAACAAAAATAAAGTAATGTTTTGTGTACCTATGCAAAAAAAAAAAAAAAAAAAAAAGATTAACCTGACCTCAATGGTAACTAAAGAGCAAAAGGATTCCCAGGGTCCGTTTCTCATGCCCCTGATCCACGAAGTGTTGGAGTCTATGCACTCCGCAGCCATCTTCAGCACCTTGGATCTGAAGTCAGGTTACTGGCAGGTGTCGATGGCAAGGGAAAGCAAAGCCAAGACAGCGGTCATCACCCCAATGGGGCTCTACCAATTCAACTGCATGCCATTTGGATTGAAGAACGCTGGCGCGACGTTCCAGCGCTTGATGGAGAAGGTTCTGGGGGAGTTGGTAGGGAAGATGTGCTTTGTTTACATCGATGATGTCATCCGTGTTCTCTTCAACCCCTGAACAACATGAGAAGGACCTGCACAAGGTAATGGAGAAACTCCACACTGCCAACCTGACACTAAACGGGATTGGTTGGGGATTGTTATATATCATTGTGTCAAATGCACTTGCACAGCTGTGTGATGCTAGCCGGCTAACTAGATATACATTTGATTTCGAAGTAACGACACGACAAGCGCTTTCACTCAGCACACAGATACTTTTGGATGCACGTGAGGAAATATGCAGGGCATACATACCCTGGACAACTTTGAAATCTACATCCCCAAAGAGGCAGAGGTGAAAATCATCCCCCTTCGGACACTGCCAATCTCCATCTTGAGACGGATAGATGATGTGCCCCACTCTAAGTGCAACAGTACCAAGAGTGGGTCCTCCCCATTGGTTACATGGATTTCTCCGGTGGTCATCCGACTGAGAGGCTGTTCCCCAGCCTACCACACAACAGACACAATCAAGATTAACCTGACCTCGAGACGGCAATGAGCCATGATGAGGAGAGGTGTGTCGTGAGAGCCAGTGTATGCTGTGAATGCTCATTCTATTTCTGTGTGCAACAGTGAAGTAAACAGTACAGTAAAATGGCTCAGCAGGGAGTTCTTCTGGACCAGGACCAGTTCTGTTGTCCCATCTGTCTGGACCTACTGAAGGAGCCAGTCACTATCCCCTGTGGACACAGTTACTGTACCAGCTGTATTCAGGGCTGCTGGGATCGGGATGGTCTGGAGGGCGTCTACAGCTGCCCCCAGTGCAGGCAGACCTTCACACCAAGGCCTGCTCTTACTTAGGAAAAATAACATGCTGGCTGAAGTGGTGGAGAAACTGAAGGAGACACAACACCACACTATTTCCTCTGCCCCTGTTCCAGCCCCAGCCCTTCCTCTGAGCTATGCTGGACCTGAAGATGTGGCCTGTGATTTCTGCACTGAAAGAAAACAGAAAGCTCTCATGTCCTGTCTGGTTTGTCTGGCCTCTTTCTGTGAGACTCACCTCCAGCCTCACTACAAATCTCCTGCCTTTAAAAAGCACAAGCTGTTGAAGGCCTCCGCACAACTGCAGGAGAAGATCTGCTCTCGTCATAACAAACTGCTGGAGGTTTTCTGCCGTACTGATCAGCAATGTATCTGTCATCTGTGTTCCATGACTGAGCATAAAGGCCATGATACAGTCTCAACTGCTGCAGAATGGACTGAGAAACAGACGTATCTTGGAATAAGTCAGCAGGACATCCAGCAGAGAGTCCAAGAGAAAGACAAGGAACTGAAGGAGCTCCAACAGGCTGTGGAGTCTTTCAAACACTTTGCAGACACAGCAGTGGAGGACAGTGAGAGGATCTTTACTGAGCTGATCCGCTCTATTGAGAGAAGGCACTCTGAGATAAAGGAGCTGATCAGAGCCCAGTAGGAGGCAGCAGTGAGTCAGGCTGAAGGACTTCTGGAACAATTGGAGCAGGAGATCGCTGAGCTGAGAAGGAGACATGCTGAGCAGGAGCAGCTTTTAGACACAGAGGATCACATCAATTTCCTCCAGAGTTATCAATCTCTCTCCAGTCCCAGTGTGTCTCCAGACTTTCCCAGCATTCTCATCAGTCCACTGCTGCACTTTGAAGAATTGAGTGTGGCTGTGTCTAAGCTGAGAGTGAAACTGGAGGACATCCTTAAAGGGGAATTACCCCAGATCTCCGCAACAGTCCATGCAGTGGGTGTTTTATTGCCACCAGAGCCCAAGACCAGAACTTGGTTCTTACAATATTTGCACCAGCTGACACTAGACCCAGACACAGCAAACAAATTCCTGTGTCTGTCTAAGAAGAATAGAAAAGTGACTTTTACACGTGAAGTCCAGCCATATCCAGACCATCCGGAGAGATTCACTGGCTTGTGTCAGGTGCTCTGCCAAGAGGGTCTGTCTGGACACTGTTATTGGGAGGTTGAGTGGACTGGAAAGCCAGTCTATATAGCAGTATCATATAAAGATATCAGCAAAACAGGATACAATAATGAGACTGGTTTTGGATACAATGAAAGATCCTGGTGTTTAGGGTACTCCAATGGTGAATATTGGTTAAGACACAATGGTGTTAAGACGAAAGTCTCAGGGTCTCTGTGCTCCAGAGTTGGAGTGTACCTGGATCACAGGGCAGGTATTCTGTCATTCTACAATGTCTCTGACACAATGACCCTTCTCCACAGAGTCCAGACCACATTCACTCAGGCCCTCTATCCTGGGTTTGTGCTTTGTGGCTATGGGAATGAGGCTGAGCTGTGTTAACTTTTCTAGGGGATCCCCATGCAGTCTTGCTTTATATTGTCCTACTATTCTGTACAAATCAAATACATTCTGTCATTTTGTCCTGAGAGATTTATTTCTCTCATCTATGATTCTCACACGACTAGCTCTCAGATTGTGAACTGTGTAAATCTAGAACAAGGTTATTGTAAATCTAGAACAAGGTTATTGTAAATCTAGAACAAGGTTTTTTGTAAATCTAGAACAAGGTTATTGTAAATCTAGAACAAGGTTATTGTAAATCTAGAACAAGGTTATATGCGCCAATTTGATGATATTCTCATCAGTCAGGGGATCCTTATCTTTGGTGAAACTTTACCTCCTCGTCCTAATTATTAGAGATTTATCTTCCCCATCTTCTTTTTATTTGTTATTGTTCTTAATACACTTGACTTCATAGTGTGAGATTTATTACATGAATCATGAGTCAAGTAGTGAATATTATTTCTGATATTTCTTCTGCCTTTGTTCATTTGGTTAATTGCAGCTAGCAATGATAAGACACACTTGTACACACACACATGTATCAACACACTAGGCAGTTAAAACTTCTCAGTTGGTTTGCTAGCAAACTTTAGAATTAGGGGCCATTATAAATGTTTGAAAGCTGTTTGAAAGTAAAGTAGCCAAAAAAGAATACTTCAAAGTATTAAATCTGTCTGTACTACTATGGAGACAGTGCTGAATTGTGTGACATTAAATAGAGGTTCCAATAAGAATGAGTTATGATTTACCTTGACTTACTCCAGTATGCTCTTGCTATGGAATTGTTCATTTCATCAATGTCAAATGTTTTCATTACAATTTTACAGTACAGTTCATTTTTCGTTGTTGGAGCTGTAACAAAAATAAAGTAATGTTTTGTGTACCTATGCAAAAAAAAAAAAAAAAAAAAAAAAAAAGATTAACCTGACCTCAATGGTAACTAAAGAGCAAAAGGATTCCCAGGGTCCGTTTCTCATGCCCCTGATCCACGAAGTGTTGGAGTCTATGCACTCCGCAGCCATCTTCAGCACCTTGGATCTGAAGTCAGGTTACTGGCAGGTGTCGATGGCAAGGGAAAGCAAAGCCAAGACAGCGGTCATCACCCCAATGGGGCTCTACCAATTCAACTGCATGCCATTTGGATTGAAGAACGCTGGCGCGACGTTCCAGCGCTTGATGGAGAAGGTTCTGGGGGAGTTGGTAGGGAAGATGTGCTTTGTTTACATCGATGATGTCATCGTGTTCTCTTCAACCCCTGAACAACATGAGAAGGACCTGCACAAGGTAATGGAGAAACTCCACACTGCCAACCTGACACTAAACGGGATTGGTTGGGGATTGTTATATATCATTGTGTCAAATGCACTTGCACAGCTGTGTGATGCTAGCCGGCTAACTAGATATACATTTGATTTCGAAGTAACGACACGACAAGCGCTTTCACTCAGCACACAGATACTTTTGGATGCACGTGAGGAAATATGCAGGGCATACATACCCTGGACAACTTTGAAATCTACATCCCCAAAGAGGCAGAGGTGAAAATCATCCCCCTTCGGACACTGCCAATCTCCATCTTGAGACGGATAGATGATGTGCCCCACTCTAAGTGCAACAGTACCAAGAGTGGGTCCTCCCCATTGGTTACATGGATTTCTCCGGTGGTCATCCGACTGAGAGGCTGTTCCCCAGCCTACCACACAACAGACACAATCAAGATTAACCTGACCTCAATGGTAACTAAAGAGCAAAAGGATTCCCAGGGTCCGTTTCTCATGCCCTTTGTAACATCTAGTCCTAAAGCCTTTGGGGTCCTAGGAGAGTTCCTGCCCTCCACAAGGAACATCCAACTGTGCCCTTTGTTCTGGCTGATGGAAAGACCCACAGTGCCATGGGCAAGGTGCGGCTACTGTACAACTGGCACGACCACCTGTGGACCCTGGAGACATTCATTCTGGCTGATGAAGATCTATCCTTCGCTAGCATCCTGGGACTTGACTTTCTCACAAAGACGTCTACTATCATCGACCTTGGAGCAAATGTTTATGGGGTGAAGACTCCTAACGGATACAGACACTACCCCTTCATCTCCCTCGGAGAGGTGGAGGCAAGGAACAAGGCCACCCCAGCCAGTCTGTACATGGCTGTTCCCTCATCAACATCCTTTCGAAGTGGGGAGCTCATACTACCAGGCTTCTTCCCCCAGACCTGCTCTGACCATACTCCAGAGGTCCACGCAGTGCTACAGGCATGGCCTACAGTCTGTTCTGGGAATCTGGGGAAGACCAGGGTTGAGGAGCACAGAATCTTCACCACTGATGAGGTGCCAGTGCGCTGCAAGGCCTACAGAGTATCCCCTCACACGAGACAGATCATTGAAAATGAAGTTGAGAAGATGCTTAGGGATGGCATTATAGAGCCTTCACAGTCGGCGTGGGGTGCCCCAGTGGTACTGGTGGCCAAGCCAGATGGCTCGAAGAGATTCTGTGTCGACTACAGAAGAGTGAACGCAAAAACCCATTCTGATGCCTACCCAATGCCCCTGATCCACGAAGTGTTGGAGTCTATGCACTCCGCAGCCATCTTCAGCACCTTGGATCTGAAGTCAGGTTACTGGCAGGTGTCGATGGCAAGGGAAAGCAAAGCCAAGACAGCGGTCATCACCCCAATGGGGCTCTACCAATTCAACTGCATGCCATTTGGATTGAAGAACGCTGGCGCGACGTTCCAGCGCTTGATGGAGAAGGTTCTGGGGGAGTTGGTAGGGAAGATGTGCTTTGTTTACATCGATGATGTCATCGTGTTCTCTTCAACCCCTGAACAACATGAGAAGGACCTGCACAAGGTAATGGAGAAACTCCACACTGCCAACCTGACACTAAACATGAAGAAGTGTTGCTTCTTCAGCAGGCAGCTGAAATTCCTCGGGCACGTGGTCTCAGGAGCAGGAGTCAAGGTGGATCCAGACAAGACCGACGCGGTGACTAACTATCCAACTCCAACCAACATCAAATCACTGCAACGGTTCCTCGGCTTGGGGGGCTGGTATCACAAGTTCATAGCCCATTTTGCGGACCTAGCTGCCCCGTTGAACAGACTGAAAAGGAAGGATGTGGAGTGGGACTGGACAGACGAGTGTCAACAAAGCTGTGAACAGTTGAAGAAGGCTCTAGTGAATGCTCCTGTCCTGGTACAGCCCAATCATGCCCTTCCATTCCATGTTCAGACAGACGCGAGCGATGTCGGACTGGGGGCGGTTCTCTCTCAACCGACGGAAGATGGAGAAAGAGTGATAGCCTATGCATCACGTGAAATCTGAGGAGCTGAGTGCAACTACTCCACCTCAGAGAAGGAATGTTTTGCTGTGGTGTGGGCTGTGGAGAAGTGGCGACACTACCTTGAGGGAACCGAGTTTGAGGTGTTTACCGACCATGCTGCACTGACTTGGGCATTCAATTGCCCAAAGACCACCTCTCGGCTAACTCGATGGACGTTACGTCTCCAGCAGTTCCAGTTCAACGTGCATTACCGGAAAGGCCTTCAGAACATAGTACCAGATGCTTTATCCAGGGCCGTTGCTCCTATTCAGACCTCAACATCGTACATAGCCATTGCCACCTCACCCTGCATCTCAGATCTACCGCTGACGCTGGCTGAGATAGCAGAGGCACAGGAGAAGGACCCTGATGTCAGCTCCCTGGAGGCTCCTAACAAGTCGGACCGCATCGGGTTCGTGAAGATTCAAGGAGTACTCTATCGACGAAACCCTGTGAAAGGAGAGGGGGATAAGTTCCAGCTGGTTGTCCCGAAGAGTCTGATTCCATGCTTCCTGAATTACTTCCATGATCATCCATTGGGGGGACATTTGGGCAGGCTGAAGACTCTTCTTCGGGTCTTGGAAGTGGCCTGGTGGACATCCGTCCGGAAGGATGTCTGGGCTCACGTCAAGAACTGCCTCACCTGTCAGCAGTACAAACCAGACAACCAGAAGCCAGCTGGCTTTCTGCAATCGACTCAGGTGGAAGAACCTGGGGACACCCTGGGACTGGACCTGATGGGGCCCTTTCCCCGCAGCAAGAAGGGAAATATCTTCCTGCTTGTGGTGGTGGATTATTTCACCAGATGGGTGGAGATGTTCCCTCTGAAGGACAGCAAGGCGCATCGCATCGCCGCCATTCTCACAGAAGATATCTTCACCAGGTTTGGAGTTCCCCGACAACTGGTCTCAGATCGTGGACCACAGTTCACAGGTCAGGTGATGGCCGATCTCTGCAAGACCTGGGGAGTGACCCAGAAGTTCACCACCAGCTACCACCCACAAGCGAACCTCACAGAGAGGGCAAACCGAACAATTAAGACCATGATCGCCTCTTATGTTGAGGGGTGTCACAAGAACTGGGATCGGTGGATACGTGAATTCCGCTTCGCCATCAACTCAGCGATGCACGAGTCCACCGGAAGAACCCCAGCAGAGCTGACTTTGGGGAGGACTCTGAAGGGACCACTGGAGCGGCTCATAGCCACAGCACCGTCACCACAGCAGTCGCCCTATCAGCTCCTGGAACGACAACAAGAAATAGCTAAACAAGTCAAACAGAGGATGGGAGTGTGCCAAGCCAGACAAGCCAAATATTACAATGCCCTCAGGAGAGGTGCACAATTCCTGCAGGGAGATTTGGTCTGGGTCAGAACACACCCTCTCTCAAAAGCGTCAGACTACTTCTCAGCCAAGCTCGCGCCCAAATGGTCAGGTCCAGCCACTGTCCTGAGAAAGTTAGGTCCCCTGAATTACAGAATCCAATGGAACGACCAGACACAAAAGGTTGACACTCTGAATGTTGTCAATTTGAAGCCCTACTTTGGGGTTTAGACCCCGGTACCTCCGGCGGGGGGGGGGGATCTGTGGCACTGCCACATGTGCCATAAATGTATATGGTGCACTATATTTAATTAACCAGAAAATAACTTATGAAAGGGGTTATTGAAATGAAATGTCCTCAAAGTTGTATATGGTGTGGGTAAATGAAAAAGAAACTTGTAATGTGTGGTGAAAGGTCATTGGTTTCTGTCTATGTTGAATGCTATGTCCATTGGCAATGTACGGGTTAATAGGGGAAAGACGCGACTTTCGGAGGGACCTGTCCACTATAAGGGAGGGGTCAAGGAGGTGGTTTGAGGGAGAATTGAGAGAAATGTTTGGGAGAGAGTCATGTCCAGGTCGCGCCAGTTTAAATATTGCAGCGGCTAAGGTTACCAGACTGACGGACAAAGGTTTGAGGGATTGATCCGGGGAAATCGAGTGGGTTTATCCACGGAGATCACAGAGACTCTTTTTATCACCGTTGTCTGTGCAAGGGTCATCGCAAGGGTTGACCAAGCCAATTCTGCTCGACGCTCATCGCTGTTCCACATCTCTCCAAGGAGCGGGTGAGACCGATCTATTTTGTTTTCGTTTGGATTTTTGTGCAATTGCATTTTTGGGGGGGTTTAATTGGGACTGATCAGTCTCCTTGCGCCGTACATTTTTCCATCCTGCGTTGGACTAGTAAATGACTTTGATTCAGCATGGAACCAAGTGGAACCACCTAATAGGCTAGGGTTGTTGGGACTCATTCTCTCTGATTAAGCTATGGTTCGCATGGCGGACAAACGGGATTGGTTGGGGATTGTTATTTGTGTTGTGTGTATTTTGTTGTGAACCTTTATTTGATTTCGAAATACAGTTTATTGATGATACCAAAGGCAAAGCCATTTTTCTCATGTCATGTATCATTTCATTACTTTAGCAGAGGGAAGTTGACATTATCCATAAAAGAATCCGATTTTGCTATAGCACAGATTTGCTCATTACAGGTCTGATTGTTATAAAATGATAAAAAAGCAAACGATTTTGATGAACTTCAACCTATAACTTAAATATAATTTATAACCCTGTTACATATGTAGCAGCAGAAGTGTCTTCTGTGCGTTCAGAGCATGGGGTAAGATATGGCAGAGTAGTTGAGCTCTGAGGTGATGAGCTGTCTGTAACGAAAATAGATGTCCTCCAGCTGTTCGTCCTCATCCTGTGTGTTGGTGTAGACGTAGATCCTCACCTGGAACACACGTACACAGTTTATAAACCTGGACTGTTCACATTGTCACACATGCGTTTTATAAACCACACTGAGGTCAGTTTCAAAAGTAGTACAAAACCATAATAAGAGAGTAACAATTGCAGGTCAATCTTCTGTGCGTAAACCAACGAAATGGGTTCAATTAACAACTCTGGTCTAGGAGAGAAGTGGCTCTGGATTGTCAAAAGCGATAAAGTATTACTTTAGGAAGCTGACTCCTGGGCTGGTTACATTAATACACATGCAGTGTATAAACCATGGCAGACGTTGCTCAATAAAACATATTCCAAACACATCAAATGTCCTCAGTTGCTTTAACCCACAGTGGCATTCTGCAATGATTCAGATCACGTTTGAGTTTGCCTGTTTTTACATTAAAGGGGCAATCAGGGATTGGTACAACAAATGTTAGACTTTTAGATTAAGAATATAACTTATAACAGCTTATGATGGCATTCCTGGCTGGGTGTTCAGGACGGGCGCTAGACCACTGACCCTGGTCTCGCAAGACTCATCAAAAATAAGCCTGGATTTTCCTTTAGCGACGTTGGTGGAATACCCCCCAGGTCAAGCTGCGGTCTGACCCACCTTGATGGTTCTGAGTATGGTCTTCTTGTCCAGGCGTTTCTGCAGCAGCCGGTCCAGGAAGCTGGTGTTCAGGAAGGCCCAGACCTTGAGGTAGGTGAGCCTGGAGCACATCAGAACCAGCGCCAGCAGCTCCTCGTCCACCGACTCATGGCTGTTCTTCAGGTCCAGGCTCAGCTTCTGAAGGGAGGTATAACAACCACAACAAGGACACTACTACATTAAATAGATTTCTAGGACCCCTAGGAGCCTGAACAGGAAAGGGACATCAGGGGAGGCTAGTGGAGGTAGAAATCGGGCTCATTGTAATGCATATTAAAACACCAGTCCTCATTCCATTCCATGAATTACAATGAATGGTATACAATGGTATACATGAACCCATGTTCCTCATTACAATGAGCTCACATATTCAATAACACCCCTATAGCATTATCAACACTCCACTGCTGACTGCTACTGTGTATTGACAGAGCAGAGCATACCATATAGTACAATAAACATCCTCATTCAAATCAACATTCCATGGTGGGTGTAGTGGCGGCCATCTTGTGGTCATCATTTGGAAGTTTTATCTCACAGCCTTATTAACAACCAACTAAACTCAACTGACATCGGAATGTTCAGTAAAATGAGGCGTGCTATTAGTCCCGCCTCTGAATTAACTTCTCTCTGTGTTCTACACCTGCAGCAATAATGGTTACCCTAGCAACTATATATAACAATTCCTTGTCAGTCTGAGGGACCATGTCCATTCTAAGAATAATAATAATGCTTATAATTGATTACATTTATAGCGCTTTTTAAAAAAGAAATAAACAACAACCACAAAAGCAAAACATAAAACCATGTCATAAAAGCAGCAATCAAAGTCTAACAAAGTCTAGCAGTATTATCATTATGAGTATTCTACTCATTCTATTTCTATGGAGCCCTCCCAATCCCCTTACCTGTAGACAGTTGCTGTACCAGGGCACCAAGCTGCTCAGAGCTGGCTTAGCACTCCAGTTCTGTTCACTGGTGAGTGAGCAGCTGGTGAGACTGAGTGACCTCAGAGGGATCTCTCTCAGCAGGATCCCACCCAGATGGTCCAGGTTCAGGATCCGTTTCACAGAGATCTGGACCTGCATGTCTGGGCAGCGCCGGGCTAGGTGAGACCAAGAGTCACCCCAGATCACCTGGAGATGCGGCTCAAGGATGTGGCAGCGCAAGGTGAAGGAGCGGAGGGAACAGCACGACGCGGCCAGGCCGGCGAGGAGCTCGTTGGACAGACAGGAGTAGTCGAGGGTGAGGGTGGAGAGGCCACGGAACCTGGTCAACATCAAATCAAGGTGCGTTTTAAAGACTGCAACAAGTATGTGTGTGTTTGCAGGCACATTATGCACAGTTACACACACACAAGTCAAAAAAGAGTAGCTAATAAACAAGAGTATGTAGGAGCCACTCAAACACACACACACACACACAGACACACACACACACACACACACACCTACATCCACACCCACACCCACACCCACACCTACTTGTTGATGACCTGTGTGAAGCCCGGACTAATGTACACCGCCAGCGGCTGTGAGAAGAAGCCCTCCAGGTTGAGGGTGGCGATCCCGGGCCTCCGACCCAGATGGACATACTGCTGGGCAGCCGCCACCACCTCCAGGCCCTGGGGCAGGTTGAGACGTGCCCCTCGCAGGCTCAGGTGCCCCAGGTGAGAGCCCTCCCTCCGCAGGTAGAAGGTCAGGCTCCGGACCAAGGCGGTCCGGACGCTCCGGTACCAGGCCGAACGGTCCAGCTCCATGTGGTGGATGGTGAGCGAGCGCAGGCGTCCGCCCGCCTGGCGGAGAGCAGCCAGGAACGTCCGCATGGTCTGCTGGAGGCGGCGGGACATAAGCCAGTTGAGTGACTGGGAGAAATTGACCTCCAGGTGTTCCAGGTAGCGGCCGTAAACTCTGCCGTAGCAGACGGCCTGATCCATCTCGAGGATCCATCGTGGAGCGGAGCGGCCCCTCGTGGAGACGCGGCCGGAGAAACTGAAGGTCCGGGCCCTCCAGAGGGACGGGGAACGCATGATGTGGTGCCAGTGGCGGCAGACCAAGGTGGCCCGTGCCCGGTCCTTGTCCCTCAGACACCTGAACACCTGGTGAAGACACAAGTCCGGGAGATCAGCCCAGCCACATTTTGGCTGGTCCTCTTCTTCCACCTCCTCCAATGCTTCCTCTCCTTCCCCCTCTTCTTGGGCCTCCATCACTTCTCTTTCACCCTCTCCTATCTGCTCCTCCTTCTCTTCATACTCCTCTTCCAAGAGGCGGTCCTCCTGTTCAGGCTCCTCGGGGTAATCCATTTGTGATTAAATATCACCTATGAATGAATGAATGAATGAATGGTCTTTATTGTCATTGATATAGTACAGGTACCATACAACGAAATTTGGGAGGGGGGGCTCCCCTGGTGCTAGGAAAAAAACTAAAAACAAGAAGGGAAAAGAGCTGGTTTACATAAATAAAGGCTATGTACACTATCCACTATACTATACTATACAAATAAAACACTGTGCTGTACTCTATGCTATGCTATACCTATTCTAACATTTCCTATCTCTGAACCTAGAACTAATCTATAGTTGTCTATATCTACCTATGTGTCTCTGGGTTTAAGATGGACAACAGAGAAGAGTCCATTGATGGCCAGTGTGGAACCCTTGTACGACTTTGCTAATGACTGACTCAAAAACCATAGTTCTGGAACCTTGACGTGTTTTATTGTCATTGTCATTTATGTCACTGTTGTTACGAGGTTTTGTGACATCACAGTAGGCCATTTGGCCTATTTAAATTCTATAATATAGCAACAGAATAGTGCTGTATGTGTACATACAGTGAACTTACGATCATGTCACACCAGTGTATGCAGCATACATACATAAGCATATATCCAGGGGTGCACATAACTGGTGCGCCAGTGCGCATGCGTCGCCAAAATGCATGCTGCGCGGCAGATCAGCCGCATGATGGCGCTTTTGCGCACCCAAAAAAAAAAAAAAAAAAATATTTGATCACAAAAAAAACATCCTCTACCATGGTTGAAATTGAGGACAGTGATAATTTACAGCAGTCAAGAGAGCAGTGATGATGACGATTAAGCTTGTAGCATAAATACATGCTTAGGCTGTAACTTTTTGTTGAAAAGTTGATTTCAGTGTTTACAGAACAGAGCAGTGCTTAAAGAGATGTCCGTTTATTTCAGTGTGTTTAAAGAACAGACATTCAGTTAGTGCTTAAAGAGATGTCAGTTGATTTCATTGTGTTTAAAGGAGTCTGACAGACTTTCATGCTTAAAGAGCAGTCATTTGATTTTGCATTTGTTTATTTTGTTTTGCACACAATCATTTGTTCGTTCATCTTTATTTATGAATAAATGTCGTTTTGCTAATATAAGTTATCCATGTATACCTTTTTCATCCATCCTGTGGGACGGGTCGTGACTCGCGAGCTCGGGGAGCACCAAGCAGCATCCCTAGGTGCTCCTCTGAGCACTGGCCCCAAAAAGTTATGTGCACCCCTGCATATATCGCAGGCTTGGTGACATTTTACACATTTTACAGGAGAGCCAACACAAAACAATAATAATAATAATACACCCCGTGTCGTCAGCCAAAGAATTGCATATATTGATGTAAACAGTACACTAAAAACTATGTAACCATTGATAATACAACATACCGTATTTTCCGGACTATAAGTCGCACCCGAGTATAAGTCGCAGCAGGCCAAAAATGGGCCATGAAGAGGAAAAAACCACATATAAGTCGCACTGGACTATAAGTCGCATGGTTCAAGGGAACGGGCTTGGCGGAATCAGCGGGGAAAGAAGACCCTGTTGAGCTTGACTCTAGTCTGGCACTGTGAAGAGACATGAGAGGATTTGTAAGCCCAGGAAGGACATAATTCACGTTGAAACTTCTTCTGAAAGGTTAAGGAATACTTGTATTATCGAGTGTAAAGTCCGCTAGCTAGCGCGGGGCTAACAACATGGCGTCGCGGAGGAAAAATGAAACTTTGAACAGCCTCTAAAAGGTAATAAATGACTTTAATATCGTTTCTAACGTCCATAACATTGTGTATAAGGTCCATAACATCATGTTTAATGTCCACATTGTCGTGTTTAATGTCCACATTGTCGAGTATAATGGCTATTCTATCGCGTATGAAGCGCTACCGGAAGTAGCAAAATGCTACTCGCGGGTACAACATTGCAACGTTAAACAGCCTCTGGAAGGAATAAATGACTTTAATATCGTTTCTAACGTCCATAACATTGTGTATAAGGTCCATAACATCATGTTTAATGTCCACATTGTCGTGTTTAATGTCCACATTGTCGAGTATAATGGCTATTCTATCGCGTATGAAGCGCTACCGGAAGTAGCAAAATGCTACTCGCGGGTACAACATTGCAACGTTAAACAGCCTCTGGAAGGAATAAATGACTTTAATATCGTTTCTAACGTCCATAACATTGTGTATAAGGTCCATAACATCATGTTTAATGTCCACATTGTCGTGTTTAATGTCCACATTGTCAAGTATAATGGCTATTCTATCGTGTATGAGGCGCTAGCGGATTTACTCCTTGGTTCATGTCAGTCAGAGATTACCGTATGTCAGTTCATGTCAGTCAGAGATTATGAATTATTGATATATAAGTCGCACCTGACTATAAGTCGCAGGACCAGCCAAAGTATGAAAAAAACCGCGACTTATAGTCCGGAAAATACGGTACTATGTCATTTAGTGAAATAACCTTTCATCAATTTGGTAAACAGGTGAGGGATGGGCCTGGAGAAATGTAACCACTCTCAAAGTCATAGACAGAGCTGTGGATGCAAGGACGACCATCCATAAGATCAAAATGATAGTTTTGAAGCTATAGTTTGTTTACAATTATGTTGTTTACAAAAAAGTGTATAAGTTACAGTATATTTTTCAAGAATAACTGGCAATATATAATTAGTTTAAAAGTCCAACATATTATTATTATTACTATTACTATTACTATTACTATTACTATTATTATTATTATGTAGCAGTCCTAGATATCATGTTTAGTATCATGTTTAATGCCACACACCAAGTGGAAGGTCAGGGCTGCGACTGTGCATAGTGTTAACGTGACTCAGTAGTTTTCTCAGAGTCAATGCCACAAAAATGTAGCATATGAAACAACGCCAAATCATCTTGGAAGTGCAAGGTTCCTACCAGTTCTTTAAAATCGACCGACTACCGCCAAGCATCTCGTACACCCTGCTAAGCTACTGGAAACAAGGGGAGAGTGTCTATGTTCCCACAGCCCTATGTCCCCCAAGGATTTTCCATGTAGAAGAATGTAGTCAACAAAGAACACTAATATATGTGTTGCATACACATGTATTATAAATCCCCCCAAAATTAAGAAAGTAGTAGTTTTTGATTGATTTATGAATTAACTAATTATTATAACCCCCCTTTTAGAAATGGTAGCTACCCAGACCTACGTGACTAACTTCGCCACGGCAGTTGAACATAGAGTAAACTATTTCAATGTTGCCATTGTTTGCGAAGTTACAAGATCCTTACATCCCGCCATATGTATCAAAGGATGCAAAGTTCTAATGTACTGGAGACGTGACAGGCGTGTGAGACTGCCATATATATCATACCTCCGTTTTATATGTATTTATCATTATATTTTTCGATATATAACGAAAGTATGATATATGGCAGATATATGGTATATATGTGTTGAGCTTGGGTGCACATGAATCGCGTGTCTCCGGTAAGTTTATTCACAGACTGACAACAGACTCGACAGTCAACGTAGTGACGTCACATTAGGACGTACCTTCATACAAGAACAGAATAACAGTGCGACTGCTACCGTAGTACACAGACTAAGGGCGTCATCAAATATAAATAAATAATAATAAATGTATTTATTTATGTTTTTCACGCCCCCCCTGCAGTACCCCCCACGCCCCACAGTTTGGGAAACACTGTACTAGCTTATATTTAGGCTGCGCTGTTGCGCATTTCATGAGAAGTTGTCAGTCTAGTTTCTTATACAACATATGTGTATGTAAAGCAGGGCTCGACAGTGCGACTGTTTTGGGGCCAATCCCAATTCACCCCTAGCCCTTCGTTTTCACCCCTATGGCTCGATTTGCGCGTTCACGTTTAGGGGGAGGGCTATCCCAATTCATATTTCATCGAGCCATGGCTTCATTTCGAGGGCTAACTATTGGCGCTTTTCCACTATCGGGCCCGGCTCGGCTCGGCTCAGCTCGCTTCGGCGCGCTTTTGAACAGTTCTGGGTATTGGCGCTTTTCCACTATACACAAGAGACCAGGAACGAGTAGGAGGAGTAGGAGATAGTAGGCGGAGTTACGCGTCATAAAAGCGCGTCATGGTGGTGACGTATATTTTCACGAGACAACACAGCCACAACAATAGCAACATGGAGGAACTTGAAGCTATCGTATACTTTTTCCTCGGCATGTGGTATATTATTAACCGTGGTTTTTGGGAGAGAAAGAGAAAGAGAGAGAGGAAGAGAGAGAGGAAGAGAGAGAGGAAGAGAGAGAGAGAGAGGGAGAGAGAAAAAGAGAGAGAGAGGAAACGATTTGGCCATTGATTGAGTCGGAGAAGAAGAGAAAAGAGAGAAGACAGAAGAGAGAAGACAGAAGGAAGGATACTCGAAAGAGGAATGCTGAAAAGAGAAAGAAACTTATGTGGGCTATCGTAAGGAGCGACGATGTTGGCTTTGTTCGTCGGCGTAATCAACAAACACAGGTGGGTTTTGTTATCCTTCACGGCTATTTCTAGTATATGACTGCCTTTGGGTTTATTCCGAATTTACAAAACACATCTAACTTATCTCTGATCTATTACAGATGCTTCAGTTTTTGCGAAATCTTCGCAGCGCCCCGTCAGCGTGGGCTATCAACAGAGCTAACGAGTGGTGGGATTTCGTGGTCCCTGATTTCACCGATGTACAGTGGGTACAGAATTTCAGAATGTCGGAGGAAACATTCCTGTATCTGTGCCATAAACTTCGACCAGCCATGGAGAGACGAGACACAGCCTTCCGCTTGTGTGTCCCCCTCAACAAAAGAGTAGCGATGGCACTGTGGAAATTGGCGACCAACTCAGAGTACAGAAGTGTATCACATCTGTTTGGTGTCAGTATCACAACTGTGTGGCGGTGTGTGAGAGACTTCTGCGCTGCTGTAGAAGCGATACTAGTACCAGAACTGATTCGTCTTCCAACCCAGGAAAAGTTTGAGGAAATGGCTGACTACTTCGAGCAGAGATGGGGGGTTCCACAATGTGTTGGTGCTATTGACGGATCTCACATCCCCATTTTGGCACCAAGAGAATACCACTGTGACTTTTTCAACCGTAAGGGCTGGCACTCAATCATCTTGCAAGCCGTTGTAGACGGAAAGGGATTGTTCTGGAATGTCTGCACAGGGTTTGCAGTAGGGGTGCAACGGTTCTCGGTTTTTTTACGGACGGTACGGTTTGCGTTCCACGGCTCAATTCACTAGTGAACCGTGACGGTTTTCGGTTTATGCTGCGATTTGGCCGCGTTCGTAAATTAGCTCTGAGAGCGCCGGAGCGTCCGCGTGAATGCCTCGAACGCGGCCTTTGGTCAGAGGTCGAGTTGGTCTGGAACGCAGTTGTACATCCTTACTGCCTAATTGGCTGCCTAATATCCAATCACAGGGAAGAAACAAAAACACTGTTAGAGAAAAAAAAGGTGAAGATGGCGACCGGATTAGAAAACATGGCGAACCCAGTTGAGAGGCAACAGTTTGAGGAAGCCACGGATTCCTACAAGTCTGCGGTGTGGGGTCATTTCGCTTTTCCCGTTGAATATGACAATAAGGGGGAAAAAACAGTGGACAAAAACATTACTGTCTGCAAGCTCTGCTTAAAGCGTGTGCCATATGCGAATGGATGCACCTCTAACATGAACCAGCATATTTACCGCTACCACTCAACGATAACACTGACTGGGAGCAGGAAAGCCAGTCAGGTAGCGTCAGTGAGCAGACAGCAGTCTCTCTCTGATGCGTTCGGACAGACGTACACTACCACTTCAGAGAAACACCAAAAAATAACCAATGCAGTGGGGATGTTCATTGCAAAGGATTTGCAGCCCTTTTCGGTGGTTGGAGATTTGGGTTTTCGAAATCTGATAAAAACTCTCGAGCCCCGTTACAGTGTCCCCTCCCGTACATCATTCAGCACCAAAATAATCCCCGGTATTTACCAAATAACGCGCAGAGGCATTGAAGACGATTTGGCAAAAACACAGAGCTTTGCACTGACTACGGATGGTTGGACCTCCCGGGCAACGGAGAGTTACCTCACTGTCACGGTCCACTACATGTCACTGGATTGGGAGATGAAGAGCGCAGTACTGCAAACTCGTCCACTATACGAAAGCCATACCAGCGCGCACCTGGCAGAGGAACAAATGCAGTGACTGAGTGGAAGTTGGAGAGGCCAAACATAACAATTCCCGTTACAACAGACAACGCAGCAAATATTGTAAATGCGATCCATGAAGCTGGTGGACTGGGGCCACAGATCGGCTGCTTTGCGCACGTCGTAAATCTCGCCGCCAAGAAGGCAGTGGCAATAACCCCGGTGTCCCGCCTCCTGGGTAAGATCAGACATGCAGTCACTTTCTTCCACAAAAGCACCACAGCCCACCATATTCTGACAATTAAACAAGATATGTTAGACTTACCAAAACGCAAATTAATCCACGATGTCGCAACTCGTTGGAATACAACACATGACATGTTGCAACGCTATGTGGAACAGCAGCCCGCCATCTACTCTGCCTTACTAGACAAAGGTGTTAAGGTTTCTGCCAAGAACATGGCGATGTTGTCTGACAGTGAACAGAAACTGGCAGAAGTCATTGACCTACTAAAACCACTGAAAACCGTGACCACTCTCATGAGCAGTGAAACATCCCCCACCACATCAATGATACTCCCCCTGAAGGAAATGATACTGAAATCCATGGCACCAGGAGATGAGGACAGTGCAGCCATCAAACTAGCCAAAGCAGCCATTACCCAGGACCTGGAAAAGAGGTACACAGACCCTGATCTCCAAGCATACCTCCAAAGAGCCACAGCCCTGGACCCTAGGTTCAAATCCCTGCCTTCCCTTGATGAAGCCTCTCGTGCCAGACTCTACAGGGATCTCACCACAGACATTCTGGAGCATGAACAGCAGGTAGTCTATCACTTTATTATTCATGATTGATGTTTTTAGTTAACCATGTGTGATTTTATGATTTAGATGGCTGTTATTATATATTTTAAGTCCTTATCACAGTTGTTAATTAAAAAAATAAAATAAACATTTGTCATTATTCTTGCAGGGTCAAGCAGAGAAAGCTGGGCCATCCACAGAGGAACAAAATCCATCCTCATCCCCTCCCCAGAAGAAGACAGCAATGGCAGAGCTATTTGGGGCGGTCTTCAAGGCAGATGAACAGCTCAAGTCCATTTCCCAGATCATTGAGGAGGAAGTCACCACTTACAAGCTAACAGAATGTATTCATGTGGATGCTTATCCGTTCATGTGGTGAAAGACAAACAGGTGCAAGTTCCCCCATGTTGCACAAGTTGCACAGACACCTCTGTGTCCCGGGAACGTCTGTTGCAAGTGAGAGAATTTTCTCCACTGCTGGGGACATTGTCACTGCAAACCGCTCTCGCCTTGCTGCAGAGAATGTTGATGTTATGACACGGGGCGAGGGGGCTCAAGGACACGACAATGGAGACGGAATGCTGTGAAGCCCCGTAGGGTATTTATTTACAGTGAAGGGGGGGGGTGGAAAAACAGGGAAGAAGAGTCCGGGGGTTTCAGCCTGGCGGGTTGGGGTAGTGGCTGGCGTGAGCAGGCCATTCTTAGGGAAGAACTGACGATGAGTGAAGGGAAGTCCAGAGTAGATGTAGACAGGGGGTTGATTGGGAGTGGAGACAGGTGTGCAGGTTTGGCTGCAGATCTAATTAGTGGGGACAAGCCTCAGCTGCGGCGGAGAGCACGCTGTGCTCGAGCTGTGGGGGCGGGTGCTCGAGCTGTGGGGGCGGGGGAGGGCGTGTGTGAAGGCCCAGCCGTAACAGTTGACATGCTTATATTTTTACATAAGAACCTCATAATAGATAAATAGATCGATGATAATTGAAGTTGCATTTACATCCTGAATAGTTGAAGTAAGGATATGTTTATTTAAAATAGTTAAACTATTTAATTGTTTTTTTTAAAAAGTGTTACTTTTGTAGTGTGAATTTGTTTGTTTGAAGTGTGAATTTGTTTTCCTCCTGTTTGTATACGGGCTACCAGCTGTCAAGGCTAAAGTGCACTTTTACTTTCTAAAGTGTTTATTTATTTTTTGACATTTGAAAGTGTTTTTTGTTTATATACAATTATATATACATTATATAAACATTATATACATTACATATACATGTGTATGTTAAAGTTCCATATGTATAAGCAAAATAAAGTAAAGTAACAGTTTGTAAATAAATAGTAGCATTTGTTTCAGAACCGAACCGTACCGAAAACCGTGACCCAAAATACCGAACCGTACCGAACCGTGGGCCAACTGAACCGTTGCACCCCTAGTTTGCAGGGAGTATACATGATGCCCGTGTTCTCCGTGTGTCCGAGCTGTGGGAGCTAGCCAGCAGTGAAAACCTTTTCTCAGGTCGCACAAGGAACATTGGTGGATGTGATATTGATTACTACCTTCTAGGGGATGCTGCATATCCCCTGCAAAGCTGGCTTTTGAAGCTATTTTCTGATAACGGACGACTGACTGAAGAACAACTACAGTACAACATCAAAACAAGCAGAGCAAGGGTTGCTGTTGAGAATGCCGTTGGCAGACTCAAGGGCAGGTGGCGTTGCCTTATGAAGCGGAATGACTGTGATCTGGCCCTGGTGAAATCCATGGTGATTTCATGCTGCGCTCTACACAACCTTTGTGAAGCCCATGGTGAGGACTACAGACAGGAATGGAGTGTTCATGACACACCAGAACCATCCTTGGTGGCGCTGCCACAAAGGGCTGAGACTGAGGGACTGGGTGTGCGTCAGGGGCTGATGCGCTACTTTATCGTTGATGGAAGAGACTAAAAAAGGAACGTCTAAACACTACAGTGTGTTGATAACAAACGAAAAAAGATGCTTATAGCACACGCAACAGAAATAAAGTTGCGAGATGTGAGAATTCGCCGGCAACATAACGCGTCACCCGTACCGCGTCTATTTAAACCACTGTTGTTGACGTCATGAAGGGCTGTCCCAATTCATAGGGGTAGATTTCAACCCCTATGGCTTGTGGCTCTGTTCGAAGGCCTTGGCTTCGAATCGAGTCACACTCGAAAACGAGCCATAGGGGTAGAAAAGGGAATCGGGATGGTCTCATTTGCGAGTGAATATATTTCTGTGCGACTAAAAGACTGCTGAACTACTGTCATGCGCAGTCAATCTTATGTGCGTTAATAAGATCACAGCGCATCTAAACCAATGCAATCCTTTGAAAACAGACACGTGACCTGCAAGCACAACAAGCGAGCATTTAAAATCTTGTCAGAAAGAAGGACCGCTGTGAAAATGAATCCGATTACGGCATACTTTAGGAAGGCTAATGTTAGCACCGTTCCAGACAGAGAGGAGGTAGAGGGGGGTAGTGGGGACATTACAGCTGGAGACGAGAGTGACGAAGAAAACAGACGGGGAAAGCGAGGAGGAGAGCGCCCGGTCAGAGAGTGTGTCAGGGGAGGGGGAAGGGGGCATCGGGGGCGAATGAATTTCCTCCGCCACTAATTGATTCAGACAGTCCACTTTGATTCAGGCTGCGCAGAAAGGCAGCGAGTTATTATGACCGGAGAACAGAAAAAAAGCAGATTGAAGCTAGATTTAGGGCGCTTCCAGACCAACATTTCGTTACGATTTAGGGCGTAGTTATTTACAATATGTTACAATGTTGCAATTAACCTCGTCGTTTGTGTTCGCACTGCAATCGAGACTGAATCGCTCAACAGGCGCGCGGCGCGAGGCGACGCGCTTTCAAAACAGTTTTGTGATTGGTCCGAATTTAGCGGGACATTTGTGACAAGGTTTGATTAATAGGTCCCCATCTCGGCCATTGTGAAACCTCACAATCGAGCCAAACAAGTCTTGTTGTGAAAAAATGTGTTTTCCGGTTTTTGGCATAGGACGACAAACGAAGCGATGAAGAACCCACTCGATGTAATATCCAACAGTTTTACATTCACTAAATACCTACATTTAGTTAGCAAAGTCGGGTGGGGGGTATTATTCGTAATATTGTGGCAGTGTGTGTAGCCACGCCCACTCCAGCCGTATTTAAGTAGCCACCTGGACCTGTTGACAAGTTTACAAGATGGATGCGGATGCTCTAGCAAGCTAATGCTATAAACCGAATTTATGAAGCCGCTAGAAATATCGACAGTGGGCAATTAATGAACTCCTTCATATTGGACTATACATAATGGGACCTCCGAACGGGAACTCCGAACTCCGAATCTGACGATGACAAGAAGACAACGGAATGTCAGACATTGATCTCCACACCAGTTCACTTTCATGGGACAGTCGTCTGCAGACAGACCTTCTGCTGTGTTCTTGGGTAAGTTTTAGTGAGTTACATGTGTTGTATACTAGGATTTTGTGTTGTTTACTTAGGATAGCCAAACAGTTATTTGTTGTTTTGTTAATAAGGTAGATAGCGCCGTTGTTGATTTCTGTCATTTCTAACTGCAATTGCGGCGTGGTGGCGGGGGCGCTGTTTCGCAAATAAGTTAGCTTTCGTTTTTGCTAGCGAAACAGCTGATAGTTGATGTTGACTGCTCAAGGAGAATACATATTTGAAAGTACAGAATGCCTGAGAGCCTTATATTGCATTATATTACATTATATTTTGATTGGTCATCTGGTGCCTGAATATTGTGTTTTCCTTTACATAAATAATGACATTTCCACCATAAGTTGATGCAGAAAGGTCACAAATTGGTGCATATCAATTCACCAGAATGCAAGAAATTAAGTGTTTGATGCTCGTTTAAGGACCCCCAGACAGCCCTGCTTCATGGGTCCCCCCCGATGTCAAACACCACTGGTACCACCTCCGCCTCATTTTGAGCCAGGAAAAACCCTGGTAATGTTATGTGGAATCAAAAAGAATGATTAATTCATTGATATGTAGATTTGCTGTAGAATAATACTGTGATTTGAAATGATTTCACTAGCCTACTTCAGTAGCCTACAAGTACAGTACACTGAGTCTATGGAAAACCTACACTAGAGAAGTGTCCACACCTCTGACCTGAAATGTGTGTTCCAGAATGAGGAGGTGAGAGGTTCTGAGAGATGACACCTTGATGAGTCACCAGCACTTCAGGTATTTGTCATTGTCATTGTATAAGCAATTCTATTTTATGAAGATAGTAGTAGGCTATTTCGTAAAAGTGGTGTTGGTAACAGTGGGCAATCATTTGAAATGTACTGTCTTCTTTTTTTATTACAGCTTTGATGCCCAGATGGGATGGGAAGGAACTACGCCGAAGTCCCACTAGATGCTTTATGGACTATAATGATAAATGCATGCACACGGACAACATTATTATTTTTTACCATTCTATTATTGTATTGCTCAATTGTATCTTGCCTAATTTTTTCCATTGCCATGAATTTTACTCTCTTGTACTTGTAATGGGATGTAATAAACTTTTGGCACACATGGCAATAAAATGATGATGAATCATGAATCTTGAATTATTATTATTATTATTATTATTATTTAGCTATTTAAACGTATCAGCCCTGCAATTTTGCTTCCTGAGGGTTAGCTGACAACCCCATTGACAGATGACAGGTAGGTAATGACAGGTAGTGTAATGGGGGAGTGGTTGTCTTGAGGGTGTGGTTGTCTTGAGGGAGTGATTAGGGTGGAGTTAACCAGCTATTGTTCCCACCCATTACCTCTGTGAAAAACGTCTCTGAAGAAGTTTGAGGCTAGATATCTCAGTACGGTGGTTCAGGGGGTATCACCATTAAACTATCCATGACTTCTTCAACTTGTTTCAGATTTCAATGTATGACACATCATTTTAAAGCTTACAATCTACCCTTTCATAATCCGGAAAAAACAGAAAAAAGATTTTGCCCTAGTTGAGGACTTTTTAACCATGCCCTGTCACATTTGGATTTCTCTTTTAGCCCGTCGCCGGTGCCTTTAATCCCGTATCCTAATCGAAAATGCAACATCATCAGCGACGACTGTGGGTTATTGCATTTACTGCTGTTCTCTGGTTCATGGTCTTATACCAGTGCTCAGTATAGAGTATTTTAAATGAACATTCGTAATGTATGTCTCTGATGTTCATGGTCAATTAAATCAGCCTATTTTGTGAAACAAATAATGTTCCCGCTAATGGGTTAACCGAGCATTCTCGCACCTAACGTGCAAGCACCTAGCTTCGAACTATTCATAGCAATATGCGCGGGGCAAAAATAATCTATTGCCTCTAAAATCACCACGAACAGAACGGCGGAGGTACGGGTAAACAGGGCTCATGTTGGTGTCCTCAAAGGTAAGAGTTGGTTTTCTTTAACTCAACTGATAGCATTACCTTGCTGTTGTTGTTTACCGAATGCTCCATCTGACTGTCACACTGTGATTTTACTTGTGTAAACAGTTAATGAGTAACGTTAGCCGGTTTTGTGCGTGTACTCTAATGTAGGCCTACTTCGTATTGATCTTTCTGTGTGTGTGTGTGTGTGTAATGCGCGTTCCGCATGTTCCGCTGCAGCTGTAGGATATATTGGTATTTGATCACCTTCTATATAAAATCACCTGCTCGGCTTTAATGACTTAACCGCTATTTAAGAAATTATAATTGTTGCCACCCTCTAGTTTTTGGTGAAACTACGTCTTTGTTTTGAGCGCCAGTACGCGTTTTATGCGCGTGCACGTGAAAAAAAAAAAGCGAAAGATAACCGCTCCGCCACTAATGTGAAAAATCCTGGAGGAAACACTGAAATCTATTTTATTAAATCTTAAAGAAGCCAAAGCTGACTTTGTGTGTGTGTGTGTGTGTGTGTGTGTGTACACATGCAAATTGTTGTCCATTAATTCGCACCACAATAAACAGAAACTACAAATCAGCCAAAAGACTGTATTCGAAACTGTTGTAATACAAACTGATCAGCCTCGAATAAGACAGTAACTAATGATGTAAATGCTATACTGCTCAATATCAAACAGACACAATCGCAAACACGAAACAACCACCTCTTTGTTTCTACAGACACGGCGAAGAGACAAACTATAACACAGTGATTACCAACAGCCTCTAGCTGCATCCTCACTAAAACACTTTTCTCAAACAGGAAACAGGAGGATTTTTGTTTGGCCTCAACCTGAACCATTCAAACAACAAGCTCACAAACGTCACTATCAACAACATAACACCTTCGAAAACTGAAACAGGCAATAAATAGAGCTTGGTTTGTTTTTTAAACCCCAAACATGAACATGAGGCCGTAGCTGTATGAGTGTAGCCAGAGGCTGTAGGCCTAGTCAGGGGCTCACTGTCTCAGTGTCTGCTGGTTCAGGCTGGGTCTGTCTCAGTGTCTGCTGGTTCAGGCTGGGTCTGTCTCCTCGCCTCACCCAGCTCCTCCTCTAGGTGGCAGACCACTTATATTGTATTTAGAGTCTTGTCCTGTGTTATATGACGATATATTACATGTATTGTTGGCCTGTGTATAGTACTGTGAAATCAAATTCCCCCTGGGACATTAGGGCTGTTACGATTATTCGACGTCGTCGACGTCACCGACTACGTCAATACGTCGGTTAGCGTAATATGCGTCGGTTAGTCGCCCCAAAAAAAAAAGACTTTTTTTTTTTTTTTTTTTTTACCTTTATTTTACCAGGCGAGACAATTAAGTGTATGAGTGAAAATGGATAGCTACTAGCTAATGTTACACAAGCAATGTAGCTCACCACAGTTCGTATGTCTTGTCTTCTGGTGTTAGTAACGTTAGCTATGTAGCTGGCTAGCTACGGTAGCCTATTGTCATTGTGGTGCGAGCACCTACTGTACGTTATCTAGCTCGTAGCTCGCATGCTACGTTAGCATCAATTTAGCTAATCATAACATAGCAGCGAGAGTAACGTTAGCTAGCTATGTGTTGTGGTGATGGACAGACTTCTAAATGGCCATGTTGGCATTCAAGTTAAACATAGCAGTGAGGTGGAGCCAAAAAAGTTTTTTTTTTTTTTTTTTTTTTACAGTACAAAAATTATCGTTAGACTTACCGATAAATTAGTCGTTAAACTAATCGAATAATCGATAAAATAATCGCTAGATTAATCGTTAGAAAAATAGTCGTTTGGGACAGCACTATGGGACATTAAACAAACTTAGTTAGTTAGCGTTACATCTTAGGATAGATTTGAGTCATGTTCTGTATACTGTACATACTACCATAAGTAGGGTGTTAGGTACCAATTTCAAAGATTGCTTCTGCTGGTACAATTGATATACATTGTTCTAGAGCACATGTGTCAAAGTCAAGGCCCGCGGGCCGGATCAGGCCCGTGAATGAGTTCTCTCTTGCCCGCGGGATGATATTTAATTACTATTAAAACCGGCCCGCAGTATTATGTGCCCGCAGCACCATAATACTACAAGTCCCAAGATGCACTGCGAGTGCATTGGCGCGTACCGAGTGCCCGCGACTGCCGCGAGCGAGCGCGACCCCGCGCCTTCTCTTCGCTTCAGTGACAGTGGAGACCTAAACATCGCCGTCAAATTTCATCTCCCTCTCCCCCAAAATGGCCAAAAGAAAGGTGGACGCTGAAAACAGGGGGTTTCAAGACAGGTGGGAGGCAGAATACATGTTCACCGAAGTAAAAGGAAAGCCTGTGTGTCTTGTGTGTGGAGACAGCTTGGCTGTTATGAAAGAATATAACTTAAGAAGGCACTATGAAACATCAACGAAACACACAGACGCACAGAAAGACAAATACAAGAATATGAACACAGACCAAAGGCTACAGAAGGTAGAAGAGTTAAAAAGAAATCTTAAGTCCCAGCAGGCTATATGTTCACAAAAGCCACATCACAAAGCGAGGCTGCAGTTAAGGCCAGTTTTATTGTGGCAGAAGAGGTCGCAAAATCAGCCCGGCCATTTACCGAGGGAGAGTTTGTAAAGAACTGTATGCTCAAAGTTTGTGACGTCGTGTGCCCAGAAAAAAGGCAGCTATTTTCAAATGTGAGTCTGAGCAGAAACACAGTTGCTGACCGTGTAAACCAGCTTTCCACTAATCTTAAAGAACAGCTTGTGATAAAAGGAAAAGATTTCATCGCATACTCCCTTGCTGTGGATGAGAGCACCGACATATCGGACATTGCTCAGCTGTCAATTTTCATCCGTGGAGTGGACCCAAGCCTGTGCGTGACAGAAGAGTTTTTGGGATTATGTCCGATGCATGGCACAACTACAGGAAAGGATCTGTATGAACAGGTATCCGGGTGTGTAAATGACATGGAGCTGCCTTGGGATAAACTTGTGGGACTAACAACAGACGGAGCGCCCGCAATGTGCGGTCATAAAAGTGGCTTGGTGGCAAGGATTCGGGAGAGAAAGAAGGAGAAAGACGGCACGGGTGAGCTGATATCTTATCACTGCATCATACACCAGGAGTTGTTGTGTGGCAAAGCTTTGAAAATGGAACATGTAATGAGCACCATAACAAGAGCAGTTAACTTCATTAGAGCAAAAGGTTTAAATCACCGCCAGTTCAAGACGTTTCTGGAGGAGTTAAATTCTGAGTATGGTGACCTGCTCTATCACACAGAGGTGCGGTGGCTAAGCAAGGGAAAGGTGTTGAAAAGGTGCTTCGAGCTGCGTGAGGAGATCTGTCTGTTTATGGAAAGCAAAGGGAAAGACACTACAGAGCTCCGTGATCAAAGTTTCCTGTGTGAAGTCGCATTTCTGTGTGACATCGCTGGCCATCTGAATGAACTGAACCTGCTGCTGCAGGGGCGGGGCCATCTCATCTCTGACATGTATTCTACTGTGAGGGTGTTTAAAACCAAGCTGAGCCTGTGGGAAACGCAGATGCGAAAAAATAACTTTGACCATTTTTCGTGTTGCAAGACCATGCACGAGCTGGTCTCTAAACAGCCTACTGAGCCTAGTGGGCCTACTGTCGTGTTCCCGAGTACACAGTTTGCTGACAAACTCGGCATACTTGCTGCCGACTTCAAGCGGAGATTTTCCGACTTTGAAGCCCAAAAAAGCAGGCTTCAACTGCTCAGCAATCCATTTGCAGTTGACGTGGAAAGTGCACCAGCAAATCTCCAAATGGAGCTGATTGAGCTCCAGTGTAATGACACACTGAAGGCAAAATATGAGTCCGTGGGCGCTGCGGAGTTTGCTCGTTTCATCCCCGACACAATGCCTGAGCTGCGCACCCAAGTTGCTCGCATGCTGTCTATGTTTGGCAGCACATACCTGTGTGAACAACTGTTTTCGTTGATGAAACTAAACAAAACATCACATAGGAGTCGTCTTAGTGATGAACACCTGAACTCAATCCTGAGGATTTCCTCAGCTCAGAGCCTGACCCCAAACATTAATGAACTTGTACACAAGATGAGACACCAAGTATCGGGCTCAGCCTCAGACAAGTGAGCAGAAAGGACTTGGACTTGATATTTCTTTGAAGGGAATTATTATTTTTTTCTCCAGTTGAATGGACCCAGGGAAATGTTGCCTAAGAAATTAATGCAACTGTTTTGCACTTTTAGTTTGCATTGACTTTTCTAATTTTATTATAAAAGACAGTCATTGGTGAGGATCAGAGCAGCACACTGATTTGTTTTTAATGCATGCTGTTTAATTTTTGTGTTTATCTTGCCATTGAGCTTTGAGGGAAAATTACATTTTGCTGTTTACCTGTTTAAAAAAAAGCAGAAGAAAAAAACGTTTTCAATTTATTACTGAAAGAGCCGTGAGAAAATATTGCAACTGATTTTATTTATGTTTTACTTAATTTAATTTAATGATTCATGTTAAGTGCAATATAGGCTGTGTTATTGGTATTGGTTCAATATGTGCAATAATTGCGAGTTTTAATAAACATTGAACCAGCCCGGCCCTCCACATTTTCTTTATTTTGGCCCCCTGTGTATTTGACTTTGACATGACTGCTCTAGAGCATCGTTTCTCAACGGGGGCGTTCAGACATCGGGGGGCGCTGGAACAAATAATTTTAAAAGGGGGGCGTTGAGGTGTTCTTGGGGGGCGTTCGTTCACGCATAAAGTATTTTTCTCATGAAAAACAGCTGTGTTATTACGGGCACATTCGTAAATGCATGAATGGTCAGTTCGCTTGGACAAACCGTGTTTTCAGTCAGAGCACCCATCTCTGAGCGCTCTGAACTTGGCCGGGCTCTGTGACGCAGACACACGTAGCGCCACGCCCCAAAAAATAAAAGTTTCCAATGTGTCTGGGTAAGCTGCATTGTAGAAGAATCTTGACAGTTCATGTACAGTGCAGAAATTGCAATACTATGCTACGATAGAAAGAACCCCGGTTCATCCCATCTGTAACATCATGTTGACCAATGCCCAACTTCTATGAGTGTTTTCCTTGTAGGCTATGCTTGAGTGACATATGTTTCAGTTTGTGGGCTCATTGTAATTGTTGCGTTCGCTTCGTTCGCTTCCTTTCAATACAGCTTATTTAATTTAATTAAAATGAGTGCTAATACCATACCACCATACCAGAACATCACAGCAGGAACAACCTATCTCAAAAAAGCGATCGTAATAAACCAGTCTTGAAAGTTCTCTGTCGCTTACCAATAATCGAACCTAGAGAAATCAGCTATAGCCCATCATATACATAACATTATATGAACTTGTCGTTATACTCACTCAGTGCGAAGCCTGGCCCTGTATGTTGGCCATGTATGCGAGCCTTGCGCACAATTTGTCACTTGCAAGCAACTTTGCGTCATCACACTTCTCATCAGTTAAAACGGTTTTCAGCTCCTCTCGTAACTCAAACACGCGGGCCGGCACTTTTCCGCGGGACAATCATCGGCGTATGGAGCAATAACGTCTTATACTGGGCTCCCATCTCTTCACATAATGCTGCATATAAGCGGATTTTCAGAGGTCTTGTTTTTACAAAGTTTACTATACGAACAACAGCTATCTCCGCTGGTAAAGTCTCGGCAACATCTGCTGCTCCATCAGTGCAGACACTTACGCAGCTGTCCCACTGAAGTCCTCCCCTGTTGTTTTTTTTATGCAATGTCTTGCAAAAAAGAAATTTTCTGTGATTGTGTCTCCATCCACAAAGCGTGCATTGGCCAAGAGTAGGGCTGCAACTAACGATTATTTTGGTAGTCGACTAATCTGTCGATTATTTTTCCGGTTAGTCGTGTGGCTTTTCGCTGCGCGTAAATGGCGACGCAGAAGCATAAATCCGGCTTAACTAGCTATCTAACCTAACGTTACGCCAAGCTACAGCTGCTCACAGAGCTAGTTGATTGGCTAGCTAGCATTGCTGGCTAGACTACAGACAGCTCACGTTAGTAGGCTACGCTTGGCGTTGTTTATCTTACAGACAGCTCGCTGGTGGACTGGACTCAACATAATTGAAATAGCATTCACTTATCAAGCATCATTCATGATCATCCACCATGACTACCTGGTATTTTAATAGCGACCACCCCTCACTTCATTTCATCTCGCGTTCTCCTGGCTTCAACATGGAAAACCCCTGCTACCAGTGTTTCCTCTACATGCATTTCATCGTGGCGCACCGCCACGATGGAATTTCCTCCGCCACCATGCAGATTTCTCAACCCAAAAAAAAAAAAAAAGATTTAGGCCGCTTTTCAGACCTTCACAGCGCTAGACACACCCACAAGCGCTGAAACTGGATCAGTCCGTGTGTGTCGCGAGTATTGAACTTGAGGCTGCGTTCGTAAATTCGCTCTGAGAGCCCCGGAGCGCACACTGGGTTCAACGTCATAAAGGGACCAAGTCATTTGATTGGACAAGAGGCATTCCGTGAGTGCTGATCAGATTTCCAGAGCGTATTTACGAACGCGCCCTGGCTGTCACCCGAACACCGCGAGCTAGCGTAGTGTAGTGTAGTATAGGATGCGTAGTGTAGTGTAGTGTAGGATGGAGAGAGAGAGGAGAAGCCTCTCTATGTGTTACCTATGTCCAGTGTACTAGAACCACTCTAACAGGAGTGTTTGTCCGTGAATAACACCGGCTATGCCCGGGGTAGAAACACAAGACTATAGCTGAATAAGGTCTACAGGTCTACACGGTCATTTTAAGCCGTCGACCAGCCCTCTACGACCACGGGAAGTCATGTTAAAAGTGAAGATACTTCTGTTAAACTAAGCTAAGCTAAACATCGCTAATCGCTAACTCCCTCCTGGGCTTAAAGTGACAAGTAATAACGTTGTGAAAAAAAACGTCAGATCAGTGTTTTTGTTTTTATTGACAACGGAATTACATGCTGGAAAAACATGCAGACACAGACAATAAGAGACACACGGGAGAAGTACAGGAAAACATTTTATTTTTTTGGGCCATTTTGGGCTGAAATTACGTCGTTGTTTTGAGCGCGCGTGCGCGTTTCATGCGCGTGCACGCGAAAAATCGCGGGCGCGCGCTGCGCGCGCGCGGTCAGCACTACCCGCCACCATTGTCAAAATTCCTGGAGGAAACACTGCCTGCTACGTAACGTTACATACAAGCGCCTCTGTCTGTCACACGCGTGCCACAGGGCAAATAAATTAATAGCACAAACGCTCATAGCATGTACAGCCCTGTCCATGAGAAGTTGTTTTCCAACATGTAACAGTAAAGCTAACATAAACATTACGACCCTAACAATATAACGTTAGCCAGTTGGCTAACAACGTTAGCTAAAACTTACCCAGCTGATTCTTGCATGGCTCCCGTTTTTTTAAGTATTTTTTTTTTATATACGATGCGTCGACACTAAAATTCCACGTCGACGAGTTTTTATGATCGACGTCGTCGATTATGTCGACTAATCGTTGCAGCCCTAGCCAAGAGTTGAGCCAAGACTCAAGTTGCAAAGCAAACTGCCCACTGCCACGTATCTTCTCCAAAACAACATTTTCGATGTCTGCAGACATGTCATGTAGGTTATTTTTGACTGATAACATAAATATTCCACGGGCCCGATGGGAAGCTTTGGCGGGCCGGCTGTTGGTGACCCATGCTCTACCGAATGCGGCCCACCAAAGCTTCCCATTGGGCCCGTGTAATATTTATGGGTTTTTTTGTATTAATGAATTCAGAAAATGTGAGGATGGAAATACCGTTTAGAACATATAGTGCGCGTTCGTAAATTCGTCGGAGCGCACCCTGGATTCAACGTAGTCATGGAACCAAGTAATTTGATTGGACTAGAGGCAGTCACGTGGACGCTCTGATTCTCTCAGAGCGAATTTACGAACGCGGCCATAGCATAGATTCATATTGTTCTTCCAATGCAGGTCGATTCAGACCTAACTCATTCACAAAGCTGCAACCTTGCATCTAAATAGCAGTAGCGAAGCTGAAACTAATTCCCGTCTTTTAAATGGAATTCGGCAGACGTAGCACCTATTCGCATGCAAGAATGAGGGGACACTCACAGCTCTCATTTAACATTTCGTTGTTGTTGTTTTTTTTCACATACTCATTTAACATTTCGTGTTTTTTTTTCACATGCTCTTTTTTCACATGCACATTATAGTAACTTAAATAACAAATAACTTCTCAGTCAAAAAATGTATGAGGCTTTTTATGCTTGTAGAACCCAGACAGCCCGTAGAGATGCACTAGTTGCCCTCTCGTTCAGATAACGTTCTGCTAATAATTCCACTGGCATGTCCATATCCAGCTTTTAAGTTGCTTTTAAGTCTATTTTTCTGTGACGGGTCTCAGGGTATGACTTCTCAGGGTATGATTCTCTGAAAGCTGCATGCCTTGTATAATTGTAATGGCGAAGATTGTATTGTTTTTCAATAGCTTCAGTGCAGATGAGGCATACAGGCTTTGCGTTACTAAATGTTGGCAGATGAATGCGTACTTGTCGGTCCATTCCTCATTAAAGCTGCATTTTTCCACATCAATTTTACGCTTCAGGTTCTTTGAGAGTGACATTTTGCTTGATTGATAACTGAAAATGATTACAATGAAGTGAAGCCAAAATATCTTGATCGCCCCCTGGTGGCAGTATAGGTGTCAGGAGTCTGTTAACACTGATAATAAATCAATAACATACATTTTGTAAGAAAGTGAAGATATTAAACAATAATATGCTAATTATGCCTAAATAAAATAAATAAAAATAAGGCTGGCCCCCACAGTGTAAGCTTCGAAAAATTCTGGCCCTTGGACAAATGTAGTTGGTGACCCATGCTCTACAGCAGGGGTCGGCAACCTGTGGCACGCGACAGCTTAAACAGTGGCACGCAAGCAATAAGTGCGAGAATGGGAGAATGTTTTTTGGTTTTTTGGCCGCGTTCGTAAATTCACGCACACTGGGTTCAACGTCACAATGGTACCAAGTAATTTGATTGGACTAGAGGCAGTCTCAGGGACGCTCCGGCGCTCTCAGGGCGAATTTACGAATGCAGCCCTAGTCTCTCATCCACTCCACGAGAGTCGTATTCTGGCGCCAATTTTCAAAGTAAAATTCTGAATTCGATTCGATACAAGTGTTACTGTTAAGGAGGCTTTCCTCTGTAGCTCAGATGTTTTGTTTGAAGGCTTATCAAACAAAGACACAATAAAATCAAGAATAAAAGACATCCCAGTGTCAGCCAGAAGTGTGGAACGAAGAATAGGAGAAATGGCAGAAAACGTGAAAGCGCAGCAGACCGCTGGTTTGAAAGATGCGACGGTGTTTAGCCTCGCAGTTGATGAGAGCGTAGATGTGAATGACATGCCACGTCTGGCTGTCATAGCAAGATACTGTGATTCTGCTGTAAGGGAGGAGCTCTGCTGCCTAAAACCAATGCCAGAAACAACAAAAGGTGAGGACATCGCCAAAGTTCTTATCGAGCATTTTGTGGAGCGAGGGATTGATATTAGCAGGATTTTTGCGGTGACAACAGATGGTGCCCCTGCCATGGTCGGGAAACAGAGGGGAGCGGTTGCATTAATTGAGGAACGAGTTGGTCACCCCATTATGAAACTCCACTGCATCATACACCAAGAAAACGTATGTGCAAAGATGTCAAAGTCTGATCTTAATGAGGTTGGCTATGGCTACAGTGGTTATGCGATCTGCACTGACACACTGTGTGAGCAGATATTCTCACACACGAAGAGCGTGCTGAGCCTCTCACGCAGCCGTCTGACAACTGACCACTCTGAAGCTTGTCTGTTACTTAAAGTGACGAAGTACCACCCCCAGATAATGGAGTTGAGCAAAGGAAAACAGGGCCAGGGATCACATTGATTGTTAGGACTGTTTACATGGCTTTGCATACATAGCTCTTTGCTAACAACAACAAAAATGTTGTTGTGGTTGGAATGAAAGAATAAAATGTAAGTAACAACCAAATAATTATATAAATATAAATTATAATTCATACAAGTAAGACCCTTGTATAATCACAATCCAGTTAGGCCTACTTATTAAAATGATAACCATAGGGAGCGCAGTTAGCAACTTTGTTAGAAATTGAGCGCACCAATTTGCTTAAAGTTGTGCTACGCATCACAACGTTTTAGTTGTCTTAGATGTTATGTTGGTAATTTTGTTCAAGTTTCAGTTAGTTGACTGTTAGGCCTGTTTATTTAGCATACATGGCTTTGCATACATAGCTCTTTGCTGAAAATTGTTGTTCATGTTGTGGAATAAAATTGCAGATCTGTTGGTCTGTTTGGTTTGGTTTGATGTCGAGTCATAATTAATGTTGATATTGTGGTTGGCACACTGACTAACAAGAACATTTAAAAATGGCACTTCATATCAAAAAGGTTGCCTACCCCTGCTCTACAGGAACCAGCATATCACTTCAAAGGGAAGAATGGCAGAACACAACACAATCTACTTACAAAACGTCTTGCACACGTGTCTACTATACTGTAATAGCATACAGGTCTCTTTCTCTCAATAATAACATAGGCCTTAATTACTTGAGTATAAATGAACACATCTAAACCGCTATCTCTGGTTATTTTTGTGGAAATTCAATGAAAATTCAAAACCAGATTGATATTAACACACAAATACAGCAGCCTACTAATCTCCCACTAGATCATCGTTTCTCAACGGGGGCGGTACCGCCCCCCAGGGGGCGTTCAGACAACATCGGGGGGCGCTGGAACAGATATTTGAGGTGTTCTTGGGGGGCGTTCGCGCATTAAGTATTTTTCTCATGAAAAACAGCTGTCAGCAGTGTTATTACGGGTACGTTCGTAAATGCACGAACGGTCATTTCGCTCGGACAAACCGTCTTTTCAGTCAGAGCACCCATCTCTGAGCGTTCCCAGAGCGCAGTGTTCTGAACTTGGCCGGGCTCTGTGATGCAGACACACGTAGCGCAGCTCCCACCTTTTTTTTAAAGTGAGAGTGTCAACAAGAAGATGAAGCTAAAAACTCAGCTAGCAAAGGCAGAGCTTTTGATAGTTTCCAATGTGTCTGGGTAAGCTGCATTGTAGAAGAATCTTGACAGTTCATGTACAGTGCAGAAATTGCAATACTATGCTAGTCTACGATAGAAAGAACCCCGGTTCATCCCATCTGTAATGTCATGTTTCAACCCTTTGCCATCCTTTTCTTGCATAGCACCCGCAAATGAACACGGATAGGAGTGGAATAGGCTATATAACTGTAAATAGTTGATTGTCTTTGGATTTAGCCAGTTGGCGAAGATTTATGAGGAATAGGCTATTTAATTTGTGTTGCTCATCTAACAGCGATAAGGTGTTTAATTTACGGTCTTGTTTAATTTCTATGAGTGTTTTCCTTGTAGGCTATGCTTGAGTGACATGTGTTTCGGTTTGTAGGCTCATTGTAATTGTTGGCTATAAGCGAGAGAGAATATTTCTTATGTTAGTTTTGATACTCAGTCCATATCCCCGCCGGTGACGTAAGCCTGTCGTGCCAAATACTCCCTCCCCGCGTATACACACTACCCTCTGCGCTTATGCGTTCACTTCGTTCGCTTCCTTTCAATATAGCTTATTTAATTTAGTTAAAATGAGTGCTAATACCATACCACCATACCAGAACATCACAGCAGGAACAACCTATCTCAAAAAAGCGATCGTATTGTAATAAACCAGTCCGGAAAGTTCTCTGTCGCTTAGCCTACCAATAATCTAACCTGGAGAAATCAGCTACGAATGTCCCCTCCCCTCGCAGGTTCATCACAGTATATTACATAAATGTATTACTGTTAAGTGTTGTTGTGGATGTTATCCCTAGTGCCATTCTGAGGTTAACATTGCGATGTGTTCGTCTTAACGTTTACAAACTAAAATATACGATCGCTTTTTAGTGATATGTTGCTCCTGATGTGAAACGAACACATAAGCACTCCGAACAGCTGTCAGCATCTTTTGTTGCTATAGGAAACCACTACTCTGTCTGCTTGCGATTGATCAGCTGTCAGCAGTGTTATTACGGGTACGTTCGTAAATGCACGAACGGTCAGTTCGCTCGGGCAAACCGTCTTTTCAGTCAGAGCACCCATCTCTGAGCTGTCCCAGAGCGCAGTGCTCTGAACTTTGGAACTGTGTTAACAAAGTCTAATAAAAAAATAAAAAATATTAGCATCATAAAACAGTCTGTTTGTATTCTCTGATGTTGTCTGAGTTTGTTTAACACTCAAACAGCATTTTTATTCACATTCACATGGCTTTTCTGCTCTCTGGTAAACTAATGATAATGATATTCCAACTGCCCAGTTAAATCAAATCCATTATTTGGCATTCAGTGACATGCTTTTTAAATGATATAACACAGAATATTAGTCAACATTAATATTCAGGGAAGAAAAAAAGCCAATTTTTTTTGATGGGGGGCGGTAAGAGACCTGGATAATGGACAGGGGGGCGCTGGCCCAAAAAAGGTTGAGAACCACTGCACTAGATGCTACCGCTGCATCGCAGCTACGTGACACGTGATGTGACTGACAGTTCCAACAGCCATCCTTCATTCATTTAAAACATCGTCGCAAAAATATTCAAGAATTTTACAGATTAACCTTGGATTGTGTCAGATGGTGTCAACTAGATAGATACCGGTAGCTGTTTCGACCTCATGGTAGCTAATGCTAGATAATGGGGACCAGTCACGGATTCCTTAGACAAAATGGCGTCGCACGTCATCCACTTTCTTTATTTGCGAGCTTGCAGCGTACACCGGTTACAACGTTAGCTGTTCCCGCTTGTTAGCTTAGCTTCCCCACCCTGCTCTCACTGACGGGGACCCCATCAAATGGTGTGGCGTAATTAGCTAGCCGTTCTAGCTCAAACACAAACACGTAACCCTTAACTAACACAACAGAACATTTTTACGGACATTATGACCTTGACTGTGTTTTTGGACGATTATTAGCTGGCCCGAACACCGGCCGAACTGGGAAATGCAGGGAAATGTGCAGATTAGCGACGGCACAGCCTGCCATTGTCCTGGCTAACTAGGGAACCAGGTTCGCTACACTATGAATAAACCTGCCTAAAACCTGGACACGTTGCCAGGAGTTATGTCTTTTTATATTATATATATATATTCAGGAGTTATGTCTTTATTAACGTGACTCAGAAAACTGTTAACAATGACGCACCTTCAATTCTGGCAGCTCGGATGGGTGCAGTCTGGTACGCAGGCTGGTACTGGTACGGGAGCTGCGGCGGCGTCGACGTAGCAGCGTGGTACATAGACCTCGGGGGGGGAGGCTGTACTGGAGGCTGGAATGGTTGTGGAGGCTGCTGAGGTGGATAGCCCGCTGTGTAAGCCTGATAGAGCTCTCTTCTTAGCTGCTGGGGTTGTAGGTGTACCGGTTGACTGCCGGTCTTCACTGGTGCCGCTTGCCGGCGGCTAGCTGACATGGCTTGGCTCTTCATTAACTGTAGCTCCACAATCATCTCGTCCAACCGGTCTATCTTCGGTTGAGATGACGGCTCTTCATAGTCCGCTGTATCTGGCCACGGCGGCGGGGTTTCGGGCCAGTCTTCTTCATCCTCAATGTGGACAGGATGGGTGTGAGAGTGGCTGACGGAGTGTGGCCTAGCTTGCTGAAGGCGGTTTACTGTGTTGGTTAGCCTCCTAATCTCGGCCTGAGTTTCACGGAGTGTAGCCACATCAGCATAAATGTCCTGCTGTGACTGCTGTAGCGTGGCGGTTTCTCTCTGTATTTCCCTGAGTTCGTCTCTCAGGGTGTGTTCGTGGGGTACATGATGGAGTGAAGGTTGTTCTCGAATCTCCTCCCTGGGCTCTCTCTCTGGATACTGTAGGTGGGCTAGCTGGGGTTCCGGACTGTACTTCAGACGCTCTGGATAGTACAGGTCCGCCTCCTGGAGGACAGCATTCCGCCTGTAGTGATCAGTGTATGGAGAGGGGGTGGGGTAGAGGGGGGTCATCCTGGCCGCTCCCTCCTCTTGAGATGTCCACTCTTCTTCGTACCCATGCCTGTCTCGTTGCCTGTTCTGGTCATAGTTGACGTGGTAGTCGTCCAGACGGGTTGGCCGGCGTGTCTGACGCTTAGGACGTGTTACGCAGTCTTCAGGCCCCATGTTGTCCAGGGGTAAATAGAGCATCCGGCTCGAAGGACCACAATGTTAGTGAGGTTATGGTAAAGGACTGTATACGGTGAATAGTTCAATGGGAGTATGCTCCATTCGCCCCCGGGGCGTCGATCAGGACACACATGACAGGAGATTGACTTTTGGTTCAGAGTTCTTTAGTGGGTCAAACAGGGTACAGTTCAGGCATGGGTAGGATGCTTGCAAACACTACAAGGGGTGTATGTGTGGTTCTGCAATAAACAGAAAGAGGTATTACAGTACACATGTTGTTACTAATAATACAGTAGGGTCAATGACGTGACGCCTACTTTTTCTGTCCAACTGATTTTTTTACCTTAAAAAAAACATAAAAATACATAAAAAGATAACATGTATGTCTAATACCTTCCCCATATACATAACCACTCTAACTTCTCCAAACATTTTAGTTATTGGTAATTTTTCTGCTATCTGAAGTGTCAAAACATCATGTGGGGCGACCGTCCAGCCTTGACTTCTATTTAGACAACCGGTTTAAAATCACTTTAAATCGATTTAAATATATCCCTTGCTCTATTTGGCATAATTTCAAACATGTTTTACATTAATTGACAAAATTATTAAGCATTTGCACTTATATTTCCATCAGAAAATACAAACGAATGTTGTCCGAATATGTTAATTTTATGAAATATCATCTCGGGCGACCATCAAGAAAACACAATTGTGGGACTTTTATTTTGAAACCACCTCAAGGACAGATGTTGCATCCGCCAGTCACATGTGAGGGACCCAGAGAAACAACTGGCATGTTAGTAAGTCTCTCTCATATTTGCAAATAAATCTCTTTTTTAACTGCTGTCATGTACTTGCCACTTTTGGATATCATGTGGGACGACCCCCACAAAACTGTGAATAATACGTTTTATCTGCAAATCTATATTTTGATGATAAATTTGATAGTGACATGTGGTAAGAAGTAGCTAGTTTGGTTTCTGTAGCTAACTGTTAGCCTGTAATATTTGACTGAACTTGAAAACATCATCTGGGGTGACCTAGTATCATGTGGGGCGACCACTGCTGAGTGTCTTACATGATAGATATACGTCCTGTATTTGTAGTTTCTGTATATTTATATTTTATTAATGATTTATATACAGTTCTTTGTTTTAGCATAACTCTTTGTATACTTTAACACATATTTGTCTACATTTCAGTCATTTTCCATTCCTATTTAGGAATTAACGTTTCTTTTTGATTATTGTGCAATCTTATGAAAGAAATGTAAAAAATTGTATAGCATGACATTCCATTTAGGTAATTGTAGATGTATTAGTTATGTTTAACTAGTTTAACCTATGTTCTAGATGGCACCACAAACAAGCAAACAGAAGACTGCTCGATACAGGCAGCGGGTCAACGCAGACCCTGCAGCAAGAGCCGACTATCTTGCCAGGAAAAAGGAAAGGTAAAAAAACTATAGGTAACATGCAGTAGGCTATATCTTTCTCTGGTGTATTTGGAACTGTCATGTTAGTAGGATTAGGAATGACCTTTTCTGTAATATCTTGAACTTAAGTTTGTATGTAAGTTAGGCCACCAGAATGCTTCTCGCGTCTCGAAGCTGACTTGCCAAGACTGGGTAAAGTTCAGAAATGCCTGGGGGCTCATTTATAAAAATTTACTTGAACGTCATCTTTAACTTGCACGTAAGCACATTTTTCTAAATGGACGTAAGCATTATTTATAAAACGGGCTGTGCTTGTTTAAAATTGCGTACGTCTGTCGTACGTACTTCCGTCTATAAATAACAAATATACTTGAAATTGAACGCAGGTGAATGAGCTTTGTATTTACGCCCTGTGATAGCGGCTCAATTATAGCAGCTGAATTAAGCCAAGTGCTATAAATAGGCTTGATTGAGGTGTTGAGCAGCACCTTTGACGAGTTCACATGATGGTAGACAAACAAAAGAAGAGAAACTTTACTGAGGAGGAGATCGACTGTCTTATCAGAAATAGACGCGCGGTCGCAAACGCTCGCCCCCGAATTCCCCCGATCACATCAGGCAGGATGCGGCTGAAGGAGGGCTGGGATATACCCGACTGCCTTTATCACGCCTCAATTTAGAATGATTACACCATACAATAGCCTAATGGCATATAAAGGAAGACTGAAATACAATCATAAACATCAGTTCCCTTTAAATCTTGAATTAAACTAATTTTCTCGGCTGATAACAACATTGTTAATTTTATTACGAGCCACTTTCACTTCGCATGAATTACAGTTAAGTAGGCATTAACGTGTTCGAGTGCGGCTCACATGCCTGTAATAACTTTGCATAACTAGTAGGTAATGTGCGTACGTCAAGTCAAGACCTGACGTAGAGCTACGATCGTTTCCACTGTCAAATTGACTCACGTTGACATTTTATGATTCACTATTTTGACATGGTTTTCTACGTACGCCAAGGGTAAGATCACATTTTATCCAGATTCTATAAATGAGGCCCCTGGTGTTAAAGAAATGCCTGCAGTTTACCATGAGTCTGGTCACAATGATTAGATGGTCATTGGTCACAATGCAATGAGTAAGGAAAATGAAATGGCAATAAAATGGGGAAATAAAGGAACGAAAAGAAAATGGAAGTGACAAATGAGAATGAAATGACAATAGCAAAGACAATGAAATTACAGTAACAATGAAATGGAAATAGCCTAGTTTGTTACATGCATCGTTTTAATGTAACAAATGATCCACTGCTCCAACCAGCCTGTGTTGTAGGTCATATACAGGGAACTGATACAACTGTGTTGTAGGTGTTTAGTGTTGATTTCATCCATGCAACTATGTTGGTGTTTATTGTTTATTGACTCTATATAACTGTGTTGGTGTTTAGTTTTTATTCCATATACAACTGTTTACTTTTTATTGACTGAAATTGTTGATCCCTGTGCAATGTGACTACCAGGGTACACAAAAGTGATGCTACTTAACCCTCCTTCTCTCTCTCATAGATTGACAAAACCAAAGATGAGATGACAAGGATGTGAAAATTTACATTTGTGAAATATTTGTTCTTGAAGAAGTTCCTGAAGCATATAATGTGCATTGCACTTTAACTTTTTAAATGTTTAATGTTTTTAAAATTTGTGATATTTGAATGTTCCTGACGAAACTTGTAACCTACGCGTTTTACGTTTGACATTTTTTTGGTTCTGTGATATTTGAATGAATTTAAGAATATTTTTGACTTGACCACTTGAAAAGATTGTAATAAAAACTTTGTTCCGTTTTCTTTAGTCTGAACTGTATTGTGTACATTTTAAATAGACTTTTAACTACTTGCGGTTTTTTCATCATTTGGGGCGACCATCTGTCATGTGGGGTAACCAACTATTGGCAATTACTGTACTAAATTCAAAATCGAATATCCATCAGTTTTGGCTCAAATATTAATCAATTGTATACTATGCTTAAGTGGATATTATCTGTACACATTTTAAATCAGTTTTATGGGTTTTAGAACAAAAATGGGTATTGTAACTGCATTACGAGGGAGACACTGCCATTATAGAATAAACTTGTGAAGACATGGTTTACAAAAAATGAAAGGGCACACAAGCCTGTCTTTCTTAAACAGTTTATTTAATTACTGATACTTGTTAAAATATTAGTAATGTTAAGGAAATATATGAATTTTTAGATAAATTACGGTCGCCCCAAATGACTTTTTTTAAGGGCGTGTCCTATTAATTCAACTTTAAAAACACTAAAATCTCTTAATTTGGGTTTTTTGCATAAATGCATGTGTACACTACATTCCAAATGTTTGAATAATGGCCAAATATATTGTTATTGTTAGTATTTTAAAATTGGCCCATTCAAAAGTCTTATCCGTCAATGACCCAGTACTGATCTACAATATCAAATGCATTCTACAATACAAAAGTACATGTAACTTAACCATACACATTAAGCTACTTAACAGTACACTTTGCCATACAATCTGAATTATAACACCAACTTAAGACAGTACTCAAATAACAAACTCTGCAGCGTGAACTGCGCCAAACGAGCTTCATTGAAGAGCACGCAATAACGGCGGCCATAGAAAGCACATGTCCAAACTAATTGCTATGGCTAGGATAGAGTGCAGAAAACGGCAGTATCCAAATCAACACAACAAATATGTACAACCTAAATACTGGGTGAAACATTGTACTTACAGTAGTTCAGTGACGCACATTTACACTGTAATGCTGCACAATGTTTCTAACTGATTGGAGTGGTAACACTAGAAACTTGTGTGGTACTTCCAACTTCTTCTCCGATCTGAATCAATGCGGCCCAGATTCCCAGAATGCACTGCGCACTTAAGGTGGCAGGTGATATTACGCACCTTAGCTCTTAAGGTGGAAATGATAACCAAATATAACCTAGAACATTGGAACCTTTCTAACACTAACACTGGACAATTAACACCGGCAGTTTTGCTGTGTACGAATGTCCCCTCCCCTCGCAGGTTCATCACAGTATATTACATAAATGTATTACTGTTAATATCACTTGGGCGAGCCCATAATGAAGCTCACATCTTGTGGCCGCACGAAGTATTACACCGTGTTGCATTAGGAATACACAAAAGTGTACTATAGATACCACAAATAATCATATACTATTACATCAGAACTCAAAATCAATCCACAAAATATGAATCATTAGATTTATTAAAACATGTTGTGTTGCTTGAAGCAATATGGCATACCACAAAGTGACAGTACACAGAGTTGGCAACACATGACGTTATTAAACATGTCTAACTATTTACAGTTGTATTAGTGCATTAAGACATCATTGGTCAAAGTATTGAAGAGTTTAACAACAAACAAATAGTCAAGCTTTCATCCAGGTTTTCACAGGACTGTCCTGAACTCGTCAAAGATGAAACTGGGCACGTGGGCTTCAGCAACCTTTGAAGATATAAAAACAACAAAACAAAACAAATTATTTGTTAAACAATGGAATATTCCAGAGAATATAAATGTTTTCATATGATCTGTTGATTTCCTACCTTGCGGGGGATTTGTATTCTTTGCAGTCTGCCTCTTGTGGTTCTGAATCATCCTCTTCATGGTCTGGTCCAGTACCAGGTCTACAGGCTTCACATCTGTATTTCCACAACCCACTACAGGACAACTGTGTAAAGGAGAGAACATCATCAATAACATACAGGTGTTGAAACAGGACAATATCCCATGACTAAAAATGATCAGTCTTATCAATTGTGTCAGTGGCCCCAGTCACTCAGAGAGACACCACCACGTGTCATAATGGCTTGAAGTAACAAGCTGTGTTATCTATTGCTCTCTGTAGGCAAGTGGTATAAACTGAACTTGTAGAAAGAACATGTAGAAAGACAGTAAACACACAAACATCTTAGATGAATACTGTAGGTGCCAAAGACAATAGGAATACACATGACAGAACAGGTGTGTATTAAATGAACAAACAAATGAAAGACATCTGTGAACCGTTCTTAAGGAACTTTACTAACCGGCATTTCTTCTTCTGACTGTGCCTTGCCTGGATCAAGCCCAGAATTGCTTCGTGGTCGTACTGGTGGTTGCATTTCTTGTTCTTAACTGGATTGACCATTTCAAGCTATGTGATAACAACGGCATACATTACATAGTCATAGAAACTCAGCAATGACACTACCAACAAACAACCATATTTTCTAAGGTTTAGTGTAAATTGTAATTTCCACATCTTATTGACAGGAGAGATGGTACCTGAGTAAGGGGACATGTGAAGTTCACTTCGCTCTGTGTCACAGCAATGTCCTCATCAAGCACCTCCTCCATGTTCTCAGCTACATCAGGATTGAATGCAAACACAAGGCGTGCATAATGTGTCAGCCTGTCAATGGACATTGCTTACACTGTAACATCTTTACATGTATACTGGTTTGCTTTGTTCGTGATATGGTAGTCTACTCAGAACTAGTGTGTCTCACCTTGTTTGAGTGAATCTCTGACGCTTTCCTTGAAGGCTATCACCTTTGTGTGGTTTTGTAGGTCTGTGTCAGATAGGCTGTCCATGGTCTCTGTGAACTGGTCCTTCACCCTGGCTTTCAGTCCAAACATGGCCTCAGGCTGCTGCCTGACCTAGAAGTCATTTATCTATCAAGAGGACATCATAGCCACGGGTGCAATCCAGATGCACACATTCTGCACGGAGGACATAACTATTCCTGAGGAACAGTTACAAATTGCAGGGACCACATAATAGACATAACGATCTGAGATAATCACAGCTTGTGTAAAATGTGTGTTGTCTACACGTAGGACCAGGTAGCATTTAATAGCTAATGAACATTGACATAATGTGAGGGAAGAGCCTATACTCACTTCTGCAGTAATCCGCTCGACCACCCCAACAAAGCAGTTGATCTCTCTGTCCAGTTTGGCACATTCCAGCATCATCACCTCCAGTTTCTTGAGACCAGCATTGTCTTCGGCTCCTATACACAACTCAATTATTTAAAATCAGTAATCAGCAGGTAGTCTGTGTAGGGTCTGGGGGAGAGGAGATGAGAGGACAGAGATCAGATGAGACTAGGGCCCAGTTCCATTTTAGTGCCTAGCCCCCTCCTCTAGCTCCTATCCCATCGGAGAATCATATTTGAACAAAGACAAACTCACAAACACAGAGTGCAGATTCTTATGCTGTTCCATCAGTTGCTGAAGCTGATTCTCAAACTTCATCCTGCATGAGAAAGTACACGATGTTCAACCTTAGCTCTCCAATAAAACATATAATCAACAACTCAATGCAGTCGAGAGACCAATATGGCATCATACCAACCAAGAATAATAGTACCACGCTATACATAAAAGTCAAATGTGCTCCTATGAGGCCCTTGAACATTGAAGAATATAATGAACAGTAAGAAAGCAGGCTATCAAGAACAGTGAAACAGCATATACCGTTGCTTCCTGTGTTTGAGCTTGGTCTCCTGGATCTGACACCTGTACTGATCTACCTGCTCCTCACTCTTCTTGTTCAGTTGCAACTGCCTGTCATGGACACACACACACACACACACTGAAGAAAACAACTTTAATTTGTTCATATCTTTTAATTTTCCATTGCGGCAGATCAAATAAGCCTAAACATTTTAGAGTTTAAATGCATACTAACTGTACCTCTGCTGACAGACATTTCAGGATCTGATGATTTCTAAAAAAGGTTATTGTTACTGTAAACCAAACAGCAGATGGTCTGTTACTAAACTGAGGTTTGAGGCACTCATCACTTCACCGCTTCAGCTTTGGTGTGGTTCTCCATGACGACACTACATCCATTGTTCTGGCAGTTCTTCTCTATACAATTTCTCCTCAAACAGGGGCTGAATAGAGATCAATTCCAGGCACCGGTGTATGTGTGTGTGTGTGTGTGTGTGTGTGTGTGTGTGTGTGTGTGTATGTGTGTTTGTGTGTATGTGTGTGTGCGTAAGTGTGTATGTTTCCCATTCAAAACCATGGGGTTGTAGGGACACTGGACACCATCACAATACACTACCTGTACATTATACATTGCCTGAGGGAATATCAATAGGCTATACAGACAGTAAGGCACATTTAGCAATGTAGCATGCTACTACCTCAATATCCTGCGTCCTTTGAAATGATCAATTCAGGGATGAGATCAAAACAAAATAGAAATGAAAAAATTGGTTTTGAGTTTATATAATATAATTGTTCAATCTGATCGATGAGGAGAAATTATATCGCTGATTTCTCCTTAAGCCCTAAACACACCAAGTTAGAAAGGAGGACCACTACTGTAATTCCACTCACTACTGCTGTCATACTGCCACCTAGTGTTCCATGTGAGAATGGGAGACAACCAAGCGGAATAACTACTAAGATCAAACAGGTGAGGTAGAAAAGTACACCTGTATTATACCTGATCAGGCTCCTTTCCATTCCAAATGGACACATCCCCTTCCCTTGCTCCCTCCTATCGCGTGAGCTCTACGTTTTGATTAGGTTTCTTGCTGTTTCGTACAGTACCAGTCAAAAGTTTGTACGTGTCTGGGTACGTCAAACGACAGGTATAAAAAACCGACCATAAACGGCTCTTCGGCTGTGTCGAGTGAATTACAATGAACTTTGTGCTGAAGGCGTGTTTTTTGTTTACTTGGTGAAGGGGATATTTGGAAGGGATAGAATTGCCCTTTCCCTTGTTTACAACGGAATGGAATCAACCTGCTATTGGCCGCCATCTTACATCTGGGTAGAACGGGGAATCTGGAGTGAAGGGAAGGGGATGCTGCTCAGTGTGACTGCTCACCTGGTGGAATCCTGCTCAGTGTGACTGCTCACCTGGTGGAATCCTGCTCAGTGTGACTGCTCACCTGGTGGAATCCTGCTCCATCTCCTCAGACTGGAACTGAAGGACCCTGCACGACTCTGGGAGAAAACATCACCATTATTATTATAACAACATTATCACCATTACCATTACCATTAAAGCATTATCGTCATTATCACGTCTCTTCACTACACTGGTGTAGTGACGCTGGTGGAATGAGCTTCCCACGGCTGTCAGAATTGCAGTCACTACCCGTCTTCCGTCAGAGAGTGAAGACCCATCTCTTCAGGTTACACCTTAACTGATCCTCCTGAGACATTTACTACCCCCCAGCACTGCGTCTCCTGAGACACCCGCTTTTCCTCTTTACTATGTCCCCTAAGACTTCTACTGCCCACCTTGTACTATTTCTCCAGTGTCTATATAAAATAAAATAATAAAATAATAATCCTTCTATCACGGAGACTGCCAATGGCCCCGGGCCTGAGCTAGATTACTCTTTCTGCTACGACTGGTGGATTGTTGATTCACTTGCTTAGTCAAATGTATTGATTGTAAGTCGCTTTGGAATAAGGCGTCTGCTAAATGCCAAACATTTTAATGTAAATTATCATTCAAACATTATCGTCATCATTATCAATAAAACATAATCCTCATTATCATTAAATTGTTAGTCGTTATCATTAACCCTGACACCACTACTGAACCACATAATGTCTGATGTCCACACCTAATGATGAAGAAACATGACAGCTGATTTAGTCAAACATAATGCACTGACATAATAATGTCTGACGTAGTTGACATGCGGACCAAAAGGATCAGACTGTGTCACATAAGGTGTAATCTGTTTCTACAGAGTCGCGGGTTACTAAGGTCAGCATGGAGGCACCTTGAGGATCTCACACAGTGGAACCAGCAGAAAGTCACATCTCAAAATAACATCTTGAAGACTTACACTTTCTGTTTCTGTGACTAAGTTCCATACTAAGGATTATAATAAAAAGACATACTTGCATTCAAATGTACGCCCAGGGTTTTGTGTTTGGTTCACAACCACCTGTATTTTTGATACATTTGATCACCTTTTGTGTTGTTAACGAATCATTTATGATAATGAAAATGTTTGACTCTTCTCACTAGGTGTGATACTAATCCCAAATCAAATCAAATTGTCTTTGTCACTTTTACATTTACATGTTTTGGTATTTAGCAGATCAATCAATGTCAATCAATACATTTGACTAGTGTAAGTAAGTGAATCATCTATCCACCAGTCATAGCAGGAGAAGTGAGTTATGCTCACTCAGGCCAGGGGACGTTGGCAGTCGTCTGCTAGAAGAAGGAAGAAGCAGAGGTGAATAGTATGACTCCTCAAAGAGAGGGAGAGGGAGGAAGGGTGGGAGGGAGGAAGAGAGGGGGGGGGGTGTTAAAGACAGAGGGAGGCAGGGTGGGAGGGAGGGAGGGAGCAAGGGGAGGGTGTGTGAGAGAGGGAGGGAGGGAGGGAGGGTGTGTTAAAGAGGGTAGGTGAGGACACACCATAATCAGTTTCTCCTGTCTTTGTCGCAGTGTTTGAGTCAGAAGGAACAGTTGAGTTCCGGTCTCATGCAGCCCTCAGATTTCAACACTCAGACAGAGAGAGTGAGAGAGAGGAAGAGAAAAGCTCTGTAAAAAAGGTTTTGTTGTAAACTGTGTGCAGGGCGTGTGGGTGGGTGGCTGGATGGGAGGGTGTTGTTGGGTGTGGGTGTGGGTGTGGGTGTGGGTGTGGGTGTGGGTGTGGACTCCTTTGTAAAAAGATCTTGGTTTCAATGGGACTCCCTGCTTGAATATGGGACTCCCTGCTTGAATACAAAATAAAGAGTTCACTGTCATGGGAGTCAGAGAAGACTCACAGGCTTCAATCAAGATACAACATCAGTCATTACACCAAGGGGTTAGATCATGAAGTGGAAAAAAACACAGAAACACACACACACACACACACACACACACGCACACACACACACACACACACACACACACACACAGGTGAGAGGGAACACCATGTACATAGGATAGATAGACAGGTGAATACATGGAGAGAGGATTTCAGAACATGTACATGTTGTTTTGACAGAGGAGGTGAGCTGTCTTCACATCCACTCCCTGCTATCTTACAGATAGCTCCTTAATACAGCATCAGAACTCAAACACACAATTTTACCAACTCTTATACACATCCACTCTCTCTCCTCAGGGTCAGAGACTCTGGGTCTCAGAGTTCATCATCAGTCTGACTGATAATCTAATGATTCATCTGGATTGTTTCATGATCAGTTGAATTCCAGAAATAAGTTTAAAAAGTAATCACATAATATATATTTATATAATATAGAAAACTCCCACGCTTCTGTTTTGTCAGTCTACTAATAATAATAACTTTTATTTGTATAGCGCTTTTCCTGCAAACATTGCAGCTCAAAGTGCTCCAATCATTATATAATCATGATTAAATAATTTAGTCATTTAAAGGCAACATTAAAAAGATGGGTTTTTAGTCTTGACTTGAACATATTTGCTGAGTTTGCATCCCTAATGTAAACTGGCAGTGCATTCCACAATTTGGGTGCATAAAATGAGAATGCAGCCTCACCAAATCTCTTATTTTGTACAGAGAAAACCAGTGTCAGAAGACCTGAGAGCTCTATTGGGCTGATATGCTAGCAAAAGGTCTGAACATATTCTGGTGCTATGCCAGTGAGAGCTTTATAAACAAGCAGAAGGATCTTGAAATCTATTCTGAACGTAAACAGGAAGCCAGTGTAGAGTTTCTAAAATAGGAGTTATATGAGCTCTTCTGCTTGTTTTGGTTAAAACTCTCGCTGCTGCATTTTGGACTATTGCACTTTTTTCCCCCCACATATTTCACGATGAGCAAATAACCATCTGGTTGTCATCAACTGCTGCAGACAGGATCTGAGGCAGGAGTAGAAACCTACACTGTCTGACACAGGCCTGAAGGCTTTACAGTCAGAGACTCCTCCATCTCACAGGACCTGGACTGCTGCCCTCTAGTGGTCAGAGTGGAACTGACACTACACACACAGAGGACACATCACAATCACAATCACAATTAAGTGATTGAGTATATTTACACATACAATAAATTGACTTGGTGAGGTTTGTGCATAGGACATAAAAAACAACAATATATAAGCAAAAACTGTTTAAAAATACAATGGCAAAAAGAGCAATAGAATAATAATTACGTAGGCTGTAGATTTGAATAAATGTAAAACTAATATAAATTACACTGTCAGTGTGTGTGTGTGTGTGTGTGTGTGTGTGTGTGTGTGTGTGTGTGTGTGTGTGTGTGTGTGTGTGTGTGTGTGTGTGTGTGTGTGTGTGTGTGTGTGTGTGTGTGTGTGTGTGGTGTGTAGTGTGTGTGTACTGTGTACTGTGTACTGTTGATGTGGTGAAATGAGTAGCCTATGGCTAATTAAAACTTGTAAGTCCCATCGCTGTGTGGGCATGATTCGCGCGCGTGCATGAGAACATTTCGCACTGTTATTTTGGAGACCCCCACAAAGCTCAGCTTATAACTCGAACCCTGATCATATCGCATTATACTACTTTCGCTTTTAAACATGGTATGACTGCTCTGATGAATTACACTACTTTAATTGTTAATTGTTAATTGTTAATTTTATTTATAATGCGCCCCCCATCCAACTTTACATCGGCCCAGGGCGCAGAATTTTCGAACTTTCGCTTCCGATGACGTCGGCCTCGTCATGGCGATCAAAGATAGTTACTCTATCGTTACGGGGCAAGGGCGCAGATGGTACTGAAATCAATTGTTAAATCATTTCAAAGTTCTATGAAAAAGCAGACTTTTGAATTTCTTCAAAATTAAACTCGTTAATTAAAGGAAATAGAGCCTGCGTTCGTAAATTATCTCTCTGAGCGCCGGAGCGCACACTAGGTTCAACGTCATAAAGAGACAAAGTAATTTGATTGGACAAGAGGCATTCCATGAGTGCTGATCAAATTTCCAGCGCGAATTTACGAACGCAGCCCTAGTGTCCAGATAGAACCGTGAGAGTAAAGGATCGAAGGAAATGGAAAGACGTCATGCATGTATTTGAATGGCATTCTGTAGCCTTCCTACACTACACAGCCATTGATCAGCCAAATGGTGTGTTACCACCTACTGAGTTTTGATTGACACTTCATTATCATATTGGATTTTTTTTTTTTTTACAGAAATAACTAAATACAGAAATGAATTAAATATATTAAGGTGTGAATACATGAATAATTAAATGAATAAATACACAAAATAGATAAATAAAATGCTTTACATTTGCATATTTGTTTTTCCTCCAGTGTTTCACAACTATCAAAAATGAAACAATGTTGCGTTCTGTTTTCGTCTAATAACAGACCGCTGATACCCGGAAGGGTGGTACCTGCGCAAGTTCTGCAATCACCGGGTTTTGTTCGGGTTAATCACAAATGATCTTTGGCTGCTGTTTGAGATCAAGAGTTTGGATACGATTTTGGATTAAGTGCTTGACTGCCACTCGCCCATTTATTCGTATATGTTTAACTTCTTAGGGTGTTAAGGACACTTGTCAGCGACCTACCTGTAGCTGTGTTCACACACGCACGCACACACACACACACACACACACACACACACACACACACACACACACACACACACACACACACACACACACACTCACACACTCACTCACTCACACTCCTCTCCAGGTTGTGGGAAGAAGGAACGTGTCTTCGGTACAGGGGAACGTAGCGAACGAAATCATTGCGGATAAAGCGATCCTTAACAAGGTGGGTAAACTTCCCCCTGCCCCCTAAACTAATGTAGCAGGATCATATTCTTACGTGAGCATTTAACATATTTCTATGAGGATTGTTTGCATATATGACTCTTGCCAGTGTCAAAACCAGCACCATATTGTGCCTATTTCGTCTTGTGAATAGGCGATGTCCATGATTTTGACATTGCCTCTACCTAAACTAGACTATTTATCTCTGTTACCTAACTAACTAACTAACTAACTAACTAACTAACTAACTAAGGACCTACCTAGCTTATAGTTTGTCATTAGAATCCAGAGTGTTTAGCAATATCGTGAGCTTAGAATGATAAGGTTCTATCTCCGTTTAGGGTAGTTCAGAGATATTGAGCGTCAAAGTTGTTACATTCCATTATGTTCTGTGAGATGGAACCTTTGTATTTTATTAATTACTCACTCAAAAATGTCAACATTTTAAAAATAACACCACACAGGCATTAATAAACACCTAATGGATCAGATTATGTAAAAAAATAAATAAAAAAAAGGCAAAAATGGAGATAGAACGTTATCATTCTAACGTCACGATATGTTCTGTTACATTCTACGGGGAAGTTGGGAGGAGTGATTGATCAGGTGGTGTTCAGCCTCCAGCATACCTGTCCTGGTACCAGGTTATCTCAGGTGTGTTTGCACCTGAACGGTGTCTGGATGTAGCGGGGCCCGTCCCAATCCCGTGTTGTCCATCAACCAACGCCACCTCGTGACGTTAGAATTATAAGGTTCTATCTCAATTTTTGTCAAAATTGAGTTTTTTACATAATCTGATCCATTAGGTGTTTATTAATGCCTGTGTGGTGTTATTTTTAAAATGCTGACATTTTTGAGTTAGTAATTCATAAAATACAAAGGTTCCATCTCACAAAACATAATGGAATGTAAAAACTTTGAAGCTCAATATCTCTGAACTACCCTAAACTGAGATAGAACCTTATAATTCTAAGCTCATGTCTTGCTATGCCACCATAAGCAATCTTGCTCCAATGCAATTCGTCTGACAGCTGAATTGATAGATAGCCTTCCTTCCACCCTGCCATGATCAACTGAACAGGAGCTATTATGACTACTCTCTGCCACTTCATTGAGTTCCTTTGAGGCATGCTGCAGCACAGGCGAATATGCAGTGCTGTCTGTCAGCCTTCCAATGCACTGCTCATCTGCTCCTCTGACTCAGCAGAATCGTGTGGGTCTGGCTGCAGCTCACTGTCACAATAGTTGCTGGGCGAGTTACTCCATACAATGTAAAGCACTCTCATACCTCCCTAGTGAAATGCACATTGTCAAGTCATTGTTGTTGTTCTGTAAGGTCGCAGTCTAGGATTTGTGTTTACTGAGCAGATCTGACCTGGTTCTCAATGAGTCCACAAGGACCTCACCTGTGGTATATAGACTGTACGATATTGACTGAACAGGGCTGATGTGTTCACCATACGTAGGGGTTTGCGACAACCACTCTATTACACTTTGAAGCTAATTCCTTTAACTTACCCTGACCCATTTTTCATCTCTGCAGTGGTGCGTGTGTGTGTGTGTGTGTGTGTGTGTGTGTGTGTGTGTGTGTGTGTGTGCGTGTGTGTTGATAAAAGGGCAGAGGAGGACATGTATCTGTTGTCTCCCAGTCCAGGATCAGTTACATAAATGGTGCTCGCTAGCGGCTGGCTTTGTGTTCCCCTGTGATGTATGCTTTTCCACCGCAGCTTCCCTATGGCTGTAAATGATTACCTACAGTACATACTTTCTCTGTTCAAATGATCCTCTGTGATCTCATATGATACACTGGTTTGACAGTGGACTCTGTGTGGGGCCCAGGGGGCCTGTATGCCTGTGTGTCATAATAGCAGGTCCATCATCATCATCTGGGAATGACAAAAGCCAATTGAACCAGATTGTCACGTGAAATGGAGTTAAAGATTTGGGGGTCAGTTCATGGGCAAATTGACCCATGAGGACTAAAATGTAAAGTTCATCAGAGAATATCAAATAGGGTGTCAAATGACAGCTAAGAGTCTGGAGTAGGCCTATATTTACATTTTGGGGAACATTTGGAAGTGAAACATTGAATCCCAGCGTCATTCTGTGGTGTGGAATTGCCCTTCACCTAAGCGAGTATGTATGCTTTTTTCAAGTTTCAGTTCCAATGTTCTAGAAGGTTTTTGCTTCTGTGTTTTTTCTCCTTCTTTCCACTGCACCCAGTTGTCCCCCCCCCCCCTATGTAACTCAGCAGTTTCTGTTTCCAGCTCTGTTTCCTGTGATCACGTCCTAAACAGAGTTCCTGTTGCCATCACAAACAGAAATGCCATACTGTTGACCCCCCCCCCCCCCCCCCCTCTCTTCCCATCCCTAGTCCTCATCTTTCAGATAAGAGTACCATCCCCCTTCCCCTCACAGACTCACAAAAGATACCACAGCTAGTAGAGAGTTAACACCGTCCCCATCTACAACCCTCCCCCTATCGCCCCTGTCACCTGGTCCTCAATCCGTCCCTCTGTCCTCCGAAAGCGTCCCCATGATGAACGTGCAGCCTCGGCGGATCCGTCTGAAGCCCTGGCTCCTCACCCAGGTGAACAGCGGGAGGTACCCAGGCCTGCAGTGGCTCAGCCCCGACCACCGGCTCTTCCAGATCCCCTGGAGGCACGCCACGCGCCACCTGCCCACGTCAGAGGAGGAGAACACCATCTTCAAGGTCAGAGGTCATGTTCAGAATAACAGAGACCCGTTACAGTCTCTGACCCTCTCGCTCAGGCGGTTGTGAAGGTGCTTTTATTGTGATCTCTTAGATCCTTAGAAGAAGTGGATGTTCGTATGGTTGACCATGTGTAGGTCCACTGCTGCCTATGTCCACTACCCCATTCACTTTACTCCAAATTTGGCACATTTTTTGTTTAGCTTTTTGCACACAATTTTACACAGAAAACACTCCCACACAGTGCAACATTTTTCTGCACGTACCACCATTCAATACGTTCCTACAGAACTAATCTCTCATTGATGTGTCAACTGTTTTAGTGAACTGAAAGAGCCATAGTTTCATTTCCAAGTTCCCCTAGTATCCTTCTTCGGTAGGGTTTTTTCGGATCTCGCGCTTCTGTTCCTTGTTCGCAATTACCCTGTTCTCCATTTCTTTCTGACTAGTGTGGTAGTTTAACTTTTCAGCGCAGTAACCCACCTGTATAAGGATCAAGAGATTATTAGGCAGTAGACTTTCACTGGGAATGAAAAGAGACATTCACATTATGCTGAAATTCCGTTGTCGGTTGTTTATCATTTAAATGTGCCTTGTTAAAAAATAAGCGAGCGCCTTGTTGAAAGCTTTTGTAGTAAAATGTCAAGGTGTGAGTCGGCTTGCCAGCCATAACATGCATACTCTGTAGGAATGTGTTTTTAACATTCATATATAACATTTTGTTTTGGCCCCTGGTCCTAGCATAGATTTGTTTTTCTTATGATGACTGATTTATAGATGAGTCACTTACTTTAGACGAATGTACTTGTTGTAAGTCGCTTTGGATAAAGGCATCTGCTAAATGTTAAAAAAAGGTAAAAGATAAAAATAAATAAATAAGTGTTATATTGTTGAAATGTTTCAGGGTGCTGCCGTTTTAGCACGTTTACACTAGTTATATGACCCCTGCCCTTGTGTCACCCGTATTCACATATAAACACCCTCATCCCCCCCCAGGCCTGGGCTCTGGAGACAGGCAAGTATAAGGAGGGGCTGGATGAGCCTGACCCCGCCAAGTGGAAGGCCAACCTGCGCTGTGCTCTCAATAAGAGCCGGGAGTTCAAGCTCAAATATGACGGCACCAAAGAAACCCCTGTCCAGCCATACAAGATCTACGAGGTGTATGACCAGCCCTCCAATGGGGGTAAGTGTTTGGTCTGTGTGTGTGTGTGTGTGTGTGTGTGTGTGTGTGTGTGTGTGTGTGTGTGTGCATGTGCATATATGTGCGTGTGTGTGTGTGTGCATGTGCGTGTGCACATGCTTGCATGTGCATGTGAGTGAGAGAGAAGACTAACGGATCGACTGGCTACTTTGATGGAATTGAAATGATAGAGCTCAATTGTTGACTTTTAAAAATTCCCTGGAATTAATGTTAGGCGATATGCTCCTTTTGCTTTTGTTCCAGATACTGTTGATGAAGATGAGGATGAGGAGGTAAGGTGAAGAAACGCTGCAACTACGACACAGAAGCGTGACGTGTTTTCAATTAAACCCATGAATCAAAAATCTTTAACGTTACGCATTTATTTTCAGATGCCGAATATTGTTAGCCTCTCCATCGGTAAGGAACTGTCCCTCTTGACTTGAATATGAGTATCAGTGTTGAGTATGTATACTGTGATATCATCACTCCATCGCATGCCAGGGTCCATAGATAGGAGGAACGGCCTGAAGGAAAATACTTTTGAGTGTTGTTTGTCTGATGCGTTTGTCCTGCTGTCTCTCCCAGACCCCAGAATCTGTGACGCGCCCTCTTTCCCAGCATTCCCTGCACACGCGGCTGACGTGACCTACGGCTCCCCACTCAGTGAGAGATTCGGGCCCTCTACCCTAATCGCATTGCCCCTCCTGCGTGACGCCATGCACCCCAATCCCAACAGCGGTGTGGTCATGGCGGTAGTAGACCTCCCTCGGCCGACCATGGCTCCCCCGGAATTCCCTGCTCACGTCCCGCTGGTGGGGGGTGTGGAACGCGGGGGGTTCGTCCACCCCGGGGGACCCTCCAACGGGATGGGGATGGTTGGAGGGAGTCTGCCACCCACTGCTATCTCAGAGCTGCCCTCCATGGCACCCTCTACTGCCCCAGGCCCGGCGCCCATGGAGACCGGTCCTATGCCAGGAGTCCAGAACCAGGGAGAGGCGCAGGCGCAGCCCTACAAGTATGACCTTCTGAGCAGCCTACCACGTGAGTGAAGAAGGCCCCTCCACACACACACCTCTCCTTATCACACCTAGAGACTTTGCTTTGCCATTCAATGTCCATTTGAACAGTAATTCCTTTTAATAATACAGTATGTGAGGGGTAATTGTTCCTCAGAATACACCTACACAACCTAAAGTTTGTTTGGTGTTTTTATATGCTCAACACAATATAATTGCCTCCTGTTTGAGTCATTGGAGGGATTACAGTGGGCATTAGAGCGCATTAGTCTGGGACACTGGCTGCTACACCTGCATGTTTGTCTGTCACACCCATCCATTGGCAAATACTTCTGAAGGTGTGGTGAATGGTACGAATGTTCTGTTGTTGAGGTGGCAAATTTTGGGTTCAACGTTATTGTCATTGCACAATACAAGTACAAGTTACTGAGCCAACTAAATATAGTAAAACGTGCCTTTACAGATAAAAATGGCACCGTGTTTCATTTGTTGCCGTGTCCCCAAAGAGCAGCTTTACGATAACTACCGGTTGGTAAAACCTGTCAGGTTATTCACAATGACAGGTGATTAGTGTTGTTTATGTTATTCTCAAGTGCCGTCTTGGGTTTGAGCTGTTTACCAACCACTTCTCTCTCTCTGTGCTGTGAGACTCTGGTTCCAGTGACTGACCTGGACCTGAAGTTCCTATACCGGGGCCGTACAGCGGGGTCTCTGACCGTGAGTAACCCCCAGGGCTGCAGGCTCTACTACGGCCACCTGGAGCCCACCCCGGAGCAGGTGGACCTGTTCGGCCCGGTCACCCTCAACCAGGTCCTGTTCCCTAGTGCTGCCGAGATCCAGAACGAGAAGCAGCGCTTTTACACGGAGCACCTGCTGGACGTGATGGACCGCGGGCTGATCCTGGAGATCTGGGAGCAGGACATCTACGCCGTCCGGCTCTGCCAGTGCAAGGTGTTCTGGTCCGGACCGGGCGTCCCAGAAGAAGGCCCGCCCAACCCCATGCAGAGGGAGAATAAGATCAAAGTGTTCAGCCTCAACAACTTTCTGCAAGGTGAGTCAGGCTATTTTTATTATTTATTTATTTATTTTTAATTTTTTTACTTTTTGTGTTTTTAGTCTTCCCTGGCAGTAACTTCCCTGTGAGGGTTTTTTTAAGAGACACCCCTACCATCAGAAATTTAAGAAATTAATAAATGACCTCTTTACATACCTCTGTATTGCCTCTGTAAAACCTTGAATATTTCAGTCAACAAACATTACCCATTCTGCGTGAGCTCTTGAGACAAGCTCACTGTACAGTACGCACTTTGTTGCATAGCCTTTGTACAAACAATGAATTAGCAGTAGAACAGATATCATATTCCCCAAGATTATAGTAATGCAGTAGACTATTGCTCAAGTGTTCAAGTGTTTTTCTTTCCCTGTCACTCTCTCTCTCTCTCGCTCTCTTTCTTTCTTTCTTTTTTTCTTTCTTTTTTCAAACAGGGCTCATTTTGTACCACAAGGGTGAAGCTCCCACCCCCCCGCCGTTTGAGATCTACTTCTGCTTTGGGGAGGATTGGCCTGACAGAAAACCCAAGGAGAAGAAGCTCATCATCGTCCAGGTGAGCACTGTGCTCTGGTTCTGGAGAAACGTACCGGCCCATGTTGTACAATGGCTTTTGTGAGAGATTTATTTGGTTTACATTTACATGTAGAATACCCAGCCACATCATTCTTTACACCAGTGGTTCTCAACCCTCTCCTCGGGGACCACCAGCCGTTCCACATATTTGATCTGTTCCACCACCAGCACACCTGATTCAACTAATCAAGTACAAACCATAATTGCTTTGCACTTGATTAGTTGAATCAGGTGTGCTGGTGGTGGAACAAATGAAATATGTGGAACGACTGGTGTTCCCCGAGGAGAGGGTTGAGAACCACTGCTTTACACAATAAGCATAGGCAGAGATGTTTCACACCCTCAGAGGTTCACAGCGACCCCCCCCCGTCTTGCGTCCAGGTGGTCCCGGTGGTGGCGAGGATCCTGACAGAGATGTTCTCTGGGGAGCTGAACTGGTCCACAGACAGCATCCGGCTGCAGATCTCCAACCCAGACATCAAGGACCAGACGGTGGAGCAGTTCAAGGAGCTGCAGAGGCTCCTCCAGAGCCAGCACGCCCACGGGCCTTGGGCCACCAACGTGCCCTGAAGCCCGGCAGGGCTCACATACTGGAGGGATCCACTCTTCAACAGGTCCTTGATTATATGACCTTCCAAGTCAGGGACTGGGGGGCTATTCAAGACCCCCTCCTCTGGAACTACCCGCTAGGAACTGTGCTTCCCATGAGCCATTATCAAGGTAGAAACAAAGGCTGGGTACATTTAGCTGGATGCCTCAAAATGACTGAAGTAAAAGCGAAAAACGATATGTTATAATCCACTAATTTCCTGTAACAGAAAGGTGGGTAAACTCTACTCGAGCCTCCCCAAAAAGTTGCGTACGTAGTTTTTTTACGTGGCGCCGCTTACACTCCACTACATCCCTGGTCCTTAAGGTGGAGGAGACCTGCAGCACACAGTCTGGTCAATAACCTCCTTCAACACTGACCCACTCATCTGGCTCTGATCATACTCAACGCTGGAGGTCCCGGCAGCAAACAATCTTCCACACCCACATGCCAAGTCTTTGAACCGGGTGCCCAGCAACTGTTGAACTGACCCTGCTCCGCCCTGGGGATATCCCCGCCACTGCTTTTAACTTCCTCCTGGCCCTATTGTGTTAGCTATTTTGTACTTGATTTTCTACGGTCCCATGAAATGTGTTTGTTTAGTATTTTTAATGAATACCGTTGCAGTATTGTTTTTTCAGATGGTGGCAGGTAGTATTCTTCTTCCCTTTTATAAGTCACTTTTTCATTTCCTTCCATTCCCTTTTTTTTCTATCGTATCCACCTTTTTAATGTACTAGCGCAACCACAACACTGTATGTATGTATGCGTCTGTCAGACCTGGATTCAAATAGTATTTGAAATAATTAAAAGTAAATTCAAATACTTTACTGTGATTTGAGTTTGCCTGGCATAATGGAATATTCCCCCACATGGAAAACCCCATCCGTCTGGTGCTCCAGGCAAGGCCCAAGCAAACACAAGTACTTTTTAACCCAGGTCTGGGATCTGTTAATGATTGTGGTCTATTATTGGCTTCCTCCTCCAGAGTGGACACTGTGCCAAATAATGATACTTTTACAGCCGTACACAACAATGTCAGTCAAAAATATTGGAATGTTATATATTTTTTAATAAATACTACATTATGAATACATTCAGCAATACGTGGTAACCGCTTCCCTGGTCTACACAAACACAATGACATATCGTGAGCTCAGAATGATAAGGTTCTATCTCCGTTTAGGGCAGTTCAGAGATATTGAGCGTCAGTTTTTACATTCCATTGTTTTATGAGATGGAACCGTTGTATTTTATGAATTACTAACTAAAAAATGTAAAGATTTAAAAAATAACACCACACAGGGATTAATAAACACCTAATGGATCAGATTATGTAAAAAACTCGATTTTGACAAAAATGGAGATAGATCCTTATAATTCTAACGTCACGAAATGTTTCCTAGCACAAACAGAACTAGTGGAAGCGTCAAGAAATTGCCTAAATGGTCAACAGGTGAGAGCGGAGTTGCGACACAGACTGTTCCTTTCATCTGCAACGCGTCCTTGTAGATCAGATCATTTTTGGCAAAATTTTAGTTGGGAAGATTCCAGAACAGTGAAGAAAACCCTTTTGCAGCCATGAAACAAAGTTGAACCTGTTGGACTTGAACACTAAGTTGATGTAATCCAAACAGTGTTGGTAACAAGGGTGATTCTGACAGCAGATTACCCCTTGGGGGAGGCTTGTGAGTGACAGCTGTATGCCTCATCGGGGGAATTCCACAGTTCTATACACAATCAATAGAGGTGGGATTCAGGTTACAAGGTGTGTGGGAGAGTGAGGACAGTAGGGGTGTGTATATGGATACACGTGAAGAATTGTCTGGATAGATCACCACCACCACCACCACCCAGCTGAGTCACAACAGCCTGACTGGGGTGTCTCTGCAGAGTTGTGTCAGTGCATGCGTTTGTGTACATGTGTCTGAACACCACTGAGGACTAACACCTACAGTGCATGTAGCCTACCGTATGCATACATACATCAAAGTGTGTGTTGTCTGACTGACTATAGTAGCTCCACAACAAAGGACACCTTGTCCAACTGGTTTCCAGGGAGAATACGTGGGGGTGAGGGGTCTGGGTGCCATGCCACAGGGGGGGGGAAATATCAGCCTGATACCCACATGACTGGAAGCTAAAACATGATACACGGACAAGGGTATGTTTGTTCCTCACGGTCGTTTTTATTGTTCACAACATGGCTACATCGCCGACAGTGGTGTCTGCCTCTCCCAAATATGGTCGATGCCAGAGGGTGGAACAAAAAAAAAAAAAAAAGAAGAAAAAAAAGATACCATTTTGCCATCCACTTGACCTGTCACAATTCTCTCTCCCTCTCTCCCTGGCAATAGATAACAGTAAAACTCCAGCCAACATGTTTAAAAAGGTCAAAGGTGACGCCAAATCTCCCAGCATTCCCCTTCCACCATTTCTTAAATGCCTCCACAGGCACTGGCAGCCATTTTGTGAAGGGCATCATGGGTTTGCTATTCATTTTTCTTATGGCACGGACAGCAAGACCATGTTAAAGTTCTAAAGACACGTCCATGAAAATAAATCATTTCTCAATTTTTAAAAACTTACAAGTCTTTTTTTGATGCATTATGATTTGCAACCAGGCACATCCTTTGTTTTTTTTTCTTTGTTGTTTTTTGTTGTTCTTTTTGAAGATGGATCCTGTAGAAATCCAACTGACGCAGAACTAATCCATTCCTTTTCATTGAATCAGTGAATGTCGTTACTCCTTTGGACCTGGCCCCCAACCCGCCCCCTTTCAACCCTCGTGCCACCTGTTGCTGTGGCGACAGTGAGGCAGGGGAGCAAGAGGGAGCTGAAGGGGGGGGCTTCTTTTCTCACACGGTCAAAGTCGATGCGCGTTTCATTTCACCCTGTCACTCCAATCCTGCGATGCGTCTTATTGGCTTTCCACAGTGCCAAGTCCCGCCCATTCTTCCAGTAGGAGTTCCCTTTAGATTCTCGTCTGCGGTCTTCAGCTTCTTTGCCGTCACCTCTGAATGTTTGCCAACAAAAGATTAAACCTAGAGAGGGGAGAGGAGAGGAACAAGTGAATGAAGGGGTATATAGACAATACCCATGTTGCGTCTGATCAGATCTTTTCTTAGTTAAGTGGGACAACAGAAATAAACAACACTGTTGTGAGTACAACGTTGAACATTTAATGTGATGCGGCATCTCCTATCCATTATTTAAGACATTCCCAGCATGGTGTCTCTGAGGATATGCAAACTAGCTCAACCAGCCAACTCTAGTAGCAAAGGGTACCCAAGCCCAAACCTGCAGCCACAGAGTGTGTGTGTGTGTGTGTGTGTGTGTGTGTGTGTGTGTGTGTGTGTCTGTGTGTGTGTGTGTGTCTGTGTGTGTTTCTGTGTGTGTTTCTGTGTGTGTTTCTGTGTGTGTTTCTGTGTGTGCGTGTGTGTCTGCGTGTGTCTTACCTGGTGTTCTGGCAGAGCTCTTTGGGGCACGGCTATCGGAACAATCTTGTGAACTCTCGGATGGCCCAGCACACCTGCTTACACTCCTCTGCACTGGAGGGGGAAAAGGAGGGTTAGACGAAAGCGAGTGAAAAGGTATGGGAGGAGAGACGGACAGTGAGAGAGGGACTTCGATATATGAGGCAAGAATGTATTTCCTTTCACCATTTCGTTATGAGGAAATACCATACCAACACTCCTATTCTCACCATGTATTATTCAACCTTCCAGTGCGTCTAGATTGAATCAGGCTAGCCAGCTCTGGTTCTCACAAGACATGTACTGTCGTGGCCTGGGGTGGGCCAGTGATCTATTACCAAGGCCTACAGTACACACATACGCCCATGTCGACATGGGTTCGAGTCCGGCCCATGCCCTGCTGACATGCCCTTACTTTCCTGTCTCTCTTCACTATCTCTATCCAATAAAAAAAAAAAGACATAGTGTGATTGCCCCAATCAGACAAGAAAAGTAAAAACCTTTAACACACATACTGTGAGGTCAAGATGCTTCCTTAGAAAATACTCTCATCTCCAGGACTGAAGCTCCCGTTCCCTTCCACAGAGTGTGAGGGGACTGTGGAGCGTTGGAAAACTGGGGCAGGGAAAGGGACCAGGGAAAGGGGACCGGCTCCTCTGCAAGCCTGAACGTGCAGTGAGATTCCTCACTCCGGTTTCCCAGCGTTCCACAGCGCCCTCGTAACAGCCTGTCGAGACACGCTCACCCGGGCCTCTCAAACCTGCAGGTTGAAGAAGTGACACCTAGGGTAGCGGTGTGCCTCGGGCTCAGATCTAGGATCCACTAACCCCCGCTCCGAAACCTAACCATTAGAATTCCGGAGAACACCGCAAAACGGACCCTTCTGTCGATAGCTAGCGGCAGCGTAGACCTAAGGTAGCAGCTGACGGGTAGAGTGGTGACTGACAGGTTAGAGTGGCAGCTGAGAGGTAAGATAACAGGTGAGGTGAAGGACTACAGGGTTACACACAGGGGGTCGCGTTACCCGACAACTGGCTGTCGTTTACCGATTTTCAGAAGTGCTGACGAATCGGATTCCACATCCGTCATGATTGACAAGCAGCAAAAAAAAGAACACACTACAATTACCCGCTGTGTGACCGAACTGGTGCTGTCATGGTGATTGACGCTTAACGTCCATACCAGAGGCATCTCTGGTCCACATGATCAGGCTGGTAGGCCTTCTTCAATCTAACTGATGTTGAAGGGAAAGTAATTCTTGTCTTGACGATGGTGTGGCGATTTACTTTCCCCTTTTTGCGAACGGGACGCAATAGCGAGATCAATCTTCTTAGTCTGACAGATCAGTCACTGGAACTTTGCCGCAATTTCCTCTGGGCAGATCGGTTGCGGATAGACTGTGTAAAATAGAACTTTCTCTGAAGACAGTTAGTTGACGGGTTGGGCAACAGTAGAGTTCTGTTGCCAAGATCTCTCACTGTGGGTTTTTTGGGTGCCCCCGGGGCCCTGATCGGTAAACATGTAATGACAGGGGTTTATTTTGGGCCAGAACACCTGGTTACACCTGTCGTGACTACCTCGGAGTGTGTCGGACAACGTGTCGGACCGCCTGGCTGGTAGGAGGAAGGCTCACCTGGTGACCTGCTTGTGGAAGTCTGTGAGCTGTTTGTGTGTGACGGTCACCGCGCCGCCTGACGTCTCCTTGGGGAGCCCCTTCAGCGCATTCTCCAGCCAGCGGCAGAACGTCTGCAAAACATTTAAGCATTTTGTTCTTTAGATATCGAGATAGATAGATCACAGCTAAGACCACAAAAACAAAAACAAGTAACAAGTGAATGATAGGCTAAAATAGAATAGAAGGGGGTAAAAAGTGCTTATGGAAGTGTTATTCAGGTTAAGAGTTAAAAGCAGTCTGTTCACAACAAGCATTTGCCTCAACAAGCATTTGAGTGAAAGTCAGGTGATGCCAGGTCATTGGAAGAGAGAAGAAAAATACAAATCTGAATTTCGGTCCATGTTGGAAGACGTTCCCTCAGTGCCATCTTGTGGTAAAAACAGTGTGTGACTTTCCAAGACACGTGAGCCTTGAGAATGTACTGGAACTGCATGTTTGTCTGCGTCATGTATCTGTGTGTGTGTGTGTGTGTGTGTGTGTATGTGGGGGTGTGTGTGCATCACTCACCGGCCTGTCAAACACCATGATCTCCCACAGCACCTCGGCCACGTCGGGGAGTGTGTAAGGCGGCAGACAGAAACAACACGTGTGCATGAGCTGGGTGACCAACTGCTGCCCGTGCTGCTCCATAGCCTGGCCAATCAGCTGCTTCCGCACCTCAAAGTCATCTTCGTGCTGCGACACGATGAACACACAATGCTGCTTGTTAATCATCAACGACTCAATCATGAATTGACCTCAGTTGACTAGATCAGAGGTGAAGTTCAAACAGGCGGCCTGAATGGGGGCCTGTAGCTGATTAAAATGGATTGTTTGATGGAATGACTGATGAGATTGTTTCCTTGTGTAGAGGAGCCTCGACACTGATTACCTGGGATTGATAGTTTGATCGTTTTAGAAGAGAGCAGGGTTCCGACAAGTTTCAACAAGTCAAATTTAAGACCTTTTTTAGACCTCTTTAAATAGATTTTTTGACCTATTCGCCACACCATATGATGGCTTTTTGTCATCCTCGAGGTGATGAAATTAGGGATTTCACTGCCATACAGACAAAAAAGGAAGCGAATTGGCATTTTTGGGGTTCCAGCTTGATTAATTTCCGCGTAAACAGATGTGGTCGGACTGATTTCCTTGCAGGATCTCATTTTTAAGACCTAGCACCTCATTTCTAGACAGAATAGCTAGAATTTGCTACCTTTTTTAGACTTTAAGGCTTTTTAAGACCAGCGCGGGAACCCTGAGAGAGTCACTCACGTCGTTGCTCACGCCCGTGTGGATGAGGTCTCGGACAAACTTCATGACGCTGCAGTTGGCGTCCCGGTGGTCCAGCGTGGTGGCGGCGATGGCACACTGGATGATGTGGACTATGATGCCACTACTGAGCAGGGTGACAGGACTACGCTGTACAAACCTAGAGAGAGAGAGACAGAGAGAAAGAGAGAATGAGATACGTTATGACTGGCCAGCTAGTCATGACACCCAACACCACACCAGCCCCCTGGGTTTGTATTCTTTCCTCGTCAACCAGAGGAAGTGTACAGACACTTAAACATGACCCAAACATTCAGTTTGACAGGAAAGTAGAAACCCAGCAGAAACACACACACACCCACACACACACACCCACACACACACACCCACACCCACACCCCCCCCACACACACACACCCACACACACCCCCCCCCCCCCCCCACACACACCCCCACACCCACACCCACACACAGAGAGAGAGAGAACATACCGTGTGGCTAGCCTGAAGAGGTCGTCGACTGTGTCTGGGTGATTACGGAGTCCGTTGGGCTGCTCCAACAGCTGGAAGGTGGGCATGCATAGAGCCTGCAGGGAGGGACAGACTCGGGCTCAGAACTCAACTAAAACTGCCTTTAAAAACCCTCCTTCTTGCTGTACATTCACTGTACAACACCGTCCTCTGGCACACGTCTGAAGGAGGTGTGTGTGTGTGTGTGTGTGTGTGTGTGTGTGTTACCTGTAGCATGTCCAGTAGTCCTTGTCTACAGCCGTCCTCCATGCCGTACTCGTCCACCAGGATGCTGCCCAGGTACAGAAAGCAGGAGTGGGGATAGACCTGGTACACACTGACCATCTGGAACACAACAGTCACACACCATTAAAACGTGTACTCTCTGACGGACGGGCGGGCACACACACACACACACACACACGCACACACACACGGGCACACACACGGGCACACACACGGGCACACAGACACCCACACGGACACCCACACGGACACCCACACACAACACACACCTGTGTGACGAGAGGCTGTAGTAAGGAGGCGGAGCCTTTGCCCACGCAGCGGACGGCGAATCGCAGGCAGCGACAGCAGCGCTCCACGATGCGGTTGTCCGCCTGGTGTGTGTTCAGAGTCTCTGACAGCACCGGCCAGATCTGGAGACGAGAGAACGGGACAGTCAGAACACGGCCACGTGCAGCGAGCCCTACCAATGACTCAACAGCCTGAGCTTGTAGGAATGAGGATACTCTGTCCACAATCTCCACACAGGGGGGTAATACAGGACAGGTGGTGAGAAGGAATCCATGGTATGAAACTGTGGCTTCGTCCAAATACACATGGGCCAGGGGGGCGCTAAGCCATGTATAGTCCAGGAATGTGGCGCGCGTGAATAGGACTGATTTACCTCCTGGATGACTTTCTGGCATGGGTGTGTCTGTCCGTTCTCCACAATGGGGTTTGTGTGTCTGTCAAAAAAAAGAAACCACAACAAAATAGCGTGTTAAGATAGTGAAACATTTCCGCGAGTTAGCGCGAGTGTCAACAATCTCCTCCGTCTGACAGCGGAGAGCCGCGTTAGGACGGTTTAGGACGCGTGTGTGCGGAAATCAAAATAGAATCAGACCGGAGCTTACCGGAATATGACTGCTAGTCTGTCCAGCCAGACAGTGGGGTCAGCGGCTTTCCCGTTGCTGGGGTCCTGAGAGAGAAGCTGGGGATAGGGAACGTAAACCACCGCTGTTTAGTTTCACACTGTGGTACTCTCTCTTTTAGTTGCACTCAATGGCTTACACGTGCACGCGCTCACACACACACACACACACACAACAACACTTTCCTCAGAGAACATGTCACAGACACACACACACTGACCTTTTTGAGGGCCATGACCTGCACTGCACACAGGTCACTCAGACACTCGGCGATCTTCTCCAGGGGCAGACGGGCAAGGACCAGCGCCGTACCTGCACCAGAACACAACCACCGTTACCACTAAAACCACAGCATCAGGGGAAACCGGTTACACCGGTCTACACAGCTACGAGTGAGAACACAACCACCGTTACCACTAAAACCACAGTTACACCGGTCTACACAAGTAAGAGGCAGGGGGGGTGAACGAACCTTTGAGGAGACCGACGGCGGCCTCGGTGGAGAGGGCGAAGGTGTCGAGGGCGCGGGCGATGTCCAGCAGGCCCTGGAAGTGCTGGGCCATGTGGTCCCGGCACACCGAGCAGATGTTGTGGATGGCCTTGGCCGCTACGGACGCCAGGGGCTTCTCCCTCAGCCCCTTCATCAGGTAATTCAGCACCGGGTCTGAGGCGGGCCAGAGGCAACGGTCACACACAGACAGTACAGGACTCAGGCCTGGAACAACTATGAAATAATCGTCTAATGGCGGTTATTTGACGTGGTTTATGATAATAAAGAGGTCGTGGTTTACTTCATAGGTTGCTGTGTTACTACACTGTCTGGGTCACATAACAGTGAAACGGTAAACAGATTACACTTATATAGCGCCTTATACCAACGAGCTTTACAATGGCCTCTCATTCACCCACACATTCACGGCAAGCTACCATGCAAGGCGCCGGCCCGCTCGTTTGGAGCAATTTGGAGGTCAGTGACAATTATAATTGTCAATGACAATTATTTCTGAGACAATTAATTCTCCAGAACATTTTGGAATTGTTAGTCCTAACAGCATACCCACGCAGATACCCAAACACAGGCACGCAGATAGGCCTACGTAGGAATGAAACATCCATACTTCTCTACAAACATGGGGGTACACACACACACACACACACACACACCTAGGAAGCGCGGGTTGCGGTCGACGACCTCGCTCATCTCCCCCACCAGCTCGATGCTGGTGTAGCGCACGGCGATGTGGACCGTCTCGGGCAGCTGCACCACCTGCTCCAACACCTCCGTCAGGGTGGGGTTGTTCTCACTGCAGGGAGGGACGCGGCATGTTAACACACACACACACACACGGGGGAGGGGAAGGATTTACTTGTAACACAGAAAAATACACAGGAGGGGAGACAGACATGTTAGGTACGGGGTGGCGGGTGGGGGAGGGAGAGTAGGTGACACTCACGGGTCGACACTTTTGGCGATGGCGGCCATGATGAAGAGAACAGCCTCCGTCACCTCCCAGGGTGGGTTCCCTTCTCTGAGGGTGGAGTACAGCTGAGGGGAGAGAAACAATATCCAACGTGAGAGGCGTTCACAGTCGTGTACATGTTCTCACAGAGTTTTGTAGGTTTTTGCCTTTGATTTGACAGCGGTGGTGATATTGTTGCGCAGGGGCTGGGGGGGGTACCTGAGAGAAACATTCCATAGAGCCCACGAGGAAAATGACGTCCTTCACGAGATCGGACACCCTCATCCGAAACTCGCCAAAATCGTCGGTGTCTTCTGGGATTCCCTCCTGTTGGAAAAAGAGACAGTATAGTTGAAGCTAACAGATAGCTAATTGAGTTATTGGGGGGGGGGGGGGGGGTTAATCATGGGTAGTTAAGGGTTGCATTTGAAAATGGTGTGAGGTGGTACATTGGTGGGGTCGAGAGCTGGGATACGTGAATTGGCCAGGGAGGTACATTTACATTTTTACCAAAACGGATAAATAAATTAAAACATGACAGGGACAGTCTCCCTGGAGTAACTTAGCCCTGAGTGCCTTACTCAAGGGCACACTAGTGGGTTGTTCCCAGGTGGGATTTGAACTCATGACCTTCTGATCACCAGTCCAACTCACTATCCACTAAGTCAGGTCTACCCACCGCTAGGTAGATAACAAGGGGTTGTGAACAGTTTGGTGTGAGATCAGAGTGTGAGCCTGGAGGGTGGTGTTGGGTGGAGGGTGGTGTGGGTGGAGGGTGGTGTGGGTGGAGGGCGGTGTGGGTGGAGGGTGGTGTGGGGGGAGGGTGGTGTTGGGGGGAGGGTGGTGTTGGGGGGAGGGTGGTGTGGGGGGAGGGTGGTGTGGGGGGAGGGTGGTGTGGGGGGAGGGTGGTGTGGGTGGAGGGTGGTGTGGGTGGAGGGTGGTGTGGGGGGAGGGTGGTGTGGGGGGAGGGTGGTGTGGGGGGAGGGTGGTGTTGGGGGAGGGTCTGTGTGGGTCTGTGTGCTGCTTACGTGGTCGGGGTCCAGTTGGCAGTGGCGGGCCAGGCCGTGCAGCAGTCTCTGGATGTAAGGTCTGAAGATGCCGTGGAGCGCCGGGTCGTTGGTCTTGTACAGGTGCTCTCCCAGACGGTACCAGAAGTTAAACGAGATCTCCACGACCTGAGGCACCGGGACACGCATTAGAAACAATGTAGAGTCAATTGCGTGCGTGTGTGTGTAATGTGTTTGGTAGAAGGCCATAAAAGAGTGATCGGGTCATTTCAATATGTTCAGGGTTCAGGGTGTACTGCAAAGATAAGCAATAGATCCTCCTGTGCATTGGTGTGTGTGTGTGTATGTGTGTGTGTGTGTGTGTGTGTGGGCCTACCTCATATTGGGGGTGTCCTGCACAGATGAGCAGTAGTTCTAGCGTCCTCAGGTCTCCCATGCCCTGGCCTGGGCTCCGGACTGTGGTCTCCAGAAACGTCTCACACAGCTCAGTGAAGATCCTACAGTAATTCAGTACTCTGAGAGAGACAGAGGGAGAAGGGGGTGGGGTTGTCATGTCATCGTTCATCATTCATGGCATCCAAACAAGTCAGTGCAGAGGGGTGAGAGAGAGAGAGGGGCAACAGGTCGGGGTGCATTCTTACTTGTCGAGGTCCTCCCGCGCCACGGCCATGTGGTAGGCCGTTTCCAGCGTGAGGACGCCCTGGAAGAGCTGCAGAGCCAGGGGCATGTGGGTGTCCACGTTCTCGATGGCGTACAGCGCTGAACACACGCAGTCTGACGCCGCCTCGTGCAGGTTTGTGGAGGTCTCGTCCCTCTGCTGTCATGGGGGAAAACACAACAGCGTGTCAGAGGCGGGGTTCGTCGCTGCGTCGCGTGCATTATGTATAACGCTAACATCCGTAACTCACATCAATTATAGACACGGCTCTTGCATGGAGGTAGGGAATTAGGGATTTGTAAATAACCTCTGCTGCAGGTATATTTGGAGTAATACTGTAATGAACCTAATCTTGTTCTTCAAAAGGTACTATATATTTGTGACAATGGGGCAGACAGAGGGAGAAGGGGGAAAAAAAGGCAATTTAGCTGATGCTTCTATCCAAAGCGACGTACGCTGTGCATACTTTTCAGTATATATGGTCCCAGCGGGAATTGAACCCACAACCTGAGCGTTGTTAGCGCAATGCTCTACCGACTGAGCCACAGAAAGAGAAGAGAGAGAAAGATTTATATATAAAAAATTGTTTAAAAGGTCACACGCTTACCAGCACTTGGAAGAGGACCATGAGGAGCTGGTTGTTGGCCATGAAGTTGCTATCCAGGACCCCCAGATTGAACCAGCTGCCTAGACAGCGGAACACCTTGATCAGCATCTTCTCATCGCTGCCCGTCTTCTCCACACACGTCACCTGGGGGGGGGGGGGGGGGGGAGAGAGAGAGAGAGAGAGAGAGAGAGAGAGAGAGAGAGAGAGAGAGAGAGAGAGAGAGAGAGAGAGAGAGAGAGAGAGAGAAACACACCGCGCGGTTAGAATCCACACGCTGACTCGTTAAAACACAGAAGCGTGAGATAAGACAACCGCGCCACAAGGCTAATCATCAGGGGGTCCTGTGTGACCAGAAACAGCTTAGGGAGGTATCCTTCTGTAGTCTTCTGTTTGTACTGCCCGCGAGGCCAGGCTTAAACAAAGAAACAAATATTGAAAGAAGGGCCCAGGCTCTCCCTCTCCCTCTCTCTCAGACCTGGAAGCCATTCACAGTAAAACAGGAACATTCTCAGGGGAAGAGAGGGCTGCCTGCACACAGTGATTCAGTTTGTCGCCAACTGGTGATAATGAAGCCGTACCCCTGGGTCTCACGGTGTGTAATGAGCGGAGGGGACCCACGGGAGGGCTGCTTATCCAAGTAAGAGGGGCTGGGGGACGATCTAGTTTCTGGGCAGCGCTGGGTGGAGGGTGGGCCTTAAACAGCCAGGAAACTAGGCTAATGCGGGAGAGAAGTGGCTGGGGGGGGGGGGGGGGGGTGGACGAGAGAGAGAAAGAGAGAGAGAGAGCTCACCAACAGGGTAACCACGGTGCTGGAGTAATAGGCCAGATCCTCGATGATTTCCGTCCTGCGATTGGCTCCGATGCGCAGAGAGCGGCTGTGTACCTCCTCTGGCAGCACTGTCAGGATCTCTATAAGGAACGTCATGGAGCTGGCGTCATTATTGTACCTGAGAGGGGAGGGGGAGGAGGAGGAGAGGTTAGGAGGCGAGGGAGACGAGAGAGAGTTGGACAGAGGTGAATAAAAAAAGGTGGACGGATATAAAAGGGGGTATCTGGAGAGAGACGGCGGCTGATCGAGAGCCAACAGGTGACGTCTTACTTTTCGATGAGGGTGTGAACACAACCCTTCCAGGAGGCCATCTGAAGGGCGAGGTCGGCGATGGCCAGAGCGAGCTGAGAGAGAGAGAGAAAGAGAGAGAGATGAGACATGACAGTAGGCAGGATCTTGTGGGCAAGAAAAGGGGGGGGGGGGGGGACAGTATTTCAACACAAATACAAATAAACTACACCAACCATACAATAACTATTAACTACTATACTCCTCCATAGTGATGCTACACCAGGGTCAATACAGCCAAACACAGGTCCCTCTGCAACCATGTGCAGTGTGGTAAGCCACTGGGACATTTAGATGGCCGGTGGTACATTCCCGAGAGACGAGAGAGAGCATTGAAGCCACACACACACCCAAGACATTCGGGAGTTTTTAAGGAGTTGCAGTGGTCCCTGTAACCAAGAGTGATACCTGGTGGACAATGACCAGGAGGTACTGTCTTGGGTTTTATAATTATGCGGGGTGGGGTGTGGAGGGGTGCTGCCTACATAGGTGACAATGGTTGTGGTGGTGGTGGGGCGTTACCTGGGTGACGATGATGGGGGAGAGATCTTTAAGGTTCTGTATGTGGGAGAGCAGCGAGTCGCGCAGGGCGATGTGGGTCTCTGGGGGGAGCTCGAAAAACGACGTCTGGATCTTCATCTTCATAGTCTGGGCGGCGAAGTAACAGGACTCCACGTCCTGCTTCAGCTGAAGGAGCTGGTCTGCTATCTCCCATGCATACATCTGCAGGGGGAGGGACATAGGTAGAGATCATAGTTAATAATGACAATAGTTAGCCAATAGCCATGTACTAAAAGACAGGGTGTCAAGAGTCAGAACACGTATGGGTATCTCTGGTCGTTATGAGAGTCCAAGAACAGGCGGCAAAATGTAAATACCATGTTAAATATGGGCAAAACTGCAAATAGCAATCTCAGAAACCCACAGCTGTCACTGCCACGCCTAAACAGGTCCCAGGGACGACCATACGGCAAAAGCGGCTATTTCCTTCATCAAGTCTCGTCTCTAGACTACTATTTCTATATCTGAGTTGTGTGAATTTGGACCACAAAAGGTTGTAGCTTAGCCTTCTGATCTGGGGGGGTATTCCATCAACGTCACTCACGAAATGTATCAAAACATGCCTGGGCTTTCCTTTAGTGCCGTTGATGGAATACCCCCCTGGGTCTCTGTGTGGATTCATATCACTGAGGTGTCTCAAAAGGGTTGTGGGCCTAATTTACCTGAATGACAATCTCTAGCAAATGCCAATGTGACCAAGACAAACTCATGCTATAGGTTCAGGCAGTGAGCATTCTAAATGGAGTAACAATCAATCATCTATCCCAGTCAACACCATTAGGTTTCCTTTCCCACAGTAGGGTTACTTTAGGTAGCCCTAGCTGAGGGCAACCCAATCCTGGAAGCAGACAGATCGCTTCACCTTTACATGGACTTTGCTTTCAGGCGTGAAGGCGTCACTGAGAGTTAGCCTATGCCTAGATGGCACAGTGGAACAGCTGGGCCACTTCCCCAGGTGTCCAAATGTCCAGTATGTGGCCTACTGCTAGCCATGAGAAAAGGCTACATTGAGTAACAAACAATCATCTATCCCACTCCTAAACCATTAGGTTTCTGTTCCTACACTAAGTTTCTATTAGGTAGCCCTAGTAGGGTCAAGCCAATCATAGAAGTAGGCCTATCACTCACTAGTTGGCAGATCACTTCATCTCTACAGGTATTACGGTGTCAGGAGTACTGAGGAATTACGGGTATGAGAGTTATGCCAAGATCACACAGCGAAATAGCCAAGCGACTTCCCCAGGTGTCTGCAAGTGTCCAGTATGTACTGGCAGCCATGAGGAAAAACCTGCTGACGGCACACACTATACTCGGGCAGCACTGACTCAGACGACCTGCTCTCCCAAAATTAGCTCTTAAGATCCGCAATTGACAGCAAACTGTTGAGTGCAGCTAATATCACAGACTTTAACAGCTCTCAGCATGACAATTGTACAATTAGGGTAGTGCTTGAACAATGTCACATATTACATTGTTTTTTATTTTTATTTTCTCGACTGTCAAATGAAGGTTCGGCTGGATGAGCTCAAATGTTTAGTAACCCTTTTACCTACAGGAAAACCCTGGCCTGGGTTATTTCAATATTCAAAATATAAGTCCTCTTTAGGTCTTGGTTTTCTCTGTGTACCCCCAAAAGAAGAGATTTGGTGAGGCTGCATTCTCATTTTATGCACCCAAATTGTGGAATGCACTGCCAGTTTACATTAGGGATGCAAACTCAGCAAATATGTTCAAGTCTGGACTAAAAAATCCATCTTTTTAATATTGCCTTTAAATGACTAAATCATTAAATTGATGAATGATTGGATTATATAATGATTGGAGCACTTTGAGCTACAATGTTTGCTATACAAATAAAAAAGATATGATTAGTATCATTATTACTTAGCTAGGGTAGGCCCTTGACATACAAGAATTGCATTTACGGAAACGAAGCCTGACGCAAGTGTTTGAAGGAAATCTACCCAAACAAACGCGGAAACGCCAAAGTCTAAACGCCCCAGCCTGTAAACTGTCAACATGTCACGGTTCTTAACAGGCCGGGGCCACCAACTTTATTGACACGACACTCCTAGGCTATTACATAGGTAACGTCCCCTCTCGAGAACTCAAATGTAACCGAATACAAAAGCTTCTCGATTTAACCAAAGCTGGGGTAACATTATAGCTTAGTAAACTAACTCCTGCTTCGGTGGGAATAACACACGCCCCTCTCAGCAATGTTAGCTAACGTTTAGTGAGGGTACCTAGCTGGCTAACACAAGTAGGGATGCTAACGCTAGTTAGCTAGCGGGTTAGCTCGGGTTCCTCCCTCGCCGCTGGTGTCAGCTAGCTAGCTAACTCCTCTGTCATCCCAGTCTTAGCCGTGTATGAGCCTTATAGCGAAAGCTAACTAGCTAGTATGTTATCCTTGACTAACGTTAACCGGCCATAGCTGCCTGTTTGCTGCACCCAACACCCGAAAGTCCCCGTTGATTTCCCCCATCTGTGTTTTGCATTGGACAGTCTGGCCCCGCAATGTGCAATGTGTGGCTAATGCTAATGCTAATTAGCCAGGCTAGCTACGCTCGTGCTATGCAGTGTTCTAGTAGCTACTCTGTCTAATTCGTTGACGGCTTAGCTAACCTACATAAAACATGTAAAGCATGTCTGGATGTCGTAGCTGGATCACAGTCTGATAGTCTGCTTTCGGCCTTCCACTAACTCGCTAACTTAGCCGACTACTGCTGCTTTCCCTGCGGCTAGGCCCGTTCCCGGTCCCCGCTCTCTCCCCCGTGGTACGTACCGATCTCTGCAGCTCCCCCAGCCACACGGAGGCTCGCTCTTTGCCGGCAGGGTCGGGATCGTGATAAAGAGCCTGCACGGCTTGGTACACGAGCGCGAGGGTCGGTTTGCCTCCCTCCATTGTTGCTATGTTTCGTCGCGAGTTTAGTAATACGAGGATTAAATGTGAAGGCGCTACTTAAGTTCCACAATAAATTTCTGGTAACATTTATTCGGTCCTTGTGTTCGCTGTTCCGACCGCCATCTCAATCGCTACACAGGATCCCCGTGTGTGTGTGTCGGCAAACGCCCCCGTCTAGAAATGCAGACACAGGAACTAAAAGCTTACGAGCACACGCCTCGGGAGGACACTGACTGCGCTTCTTTTTCTGGCTTAGTGACAAATTAGTATGCATAAAAACACTAGAAACCATATGCATTTTATTTACTGTAATTTTGTATAATTATGTATAATTGTGGTACGGTTAATGTCAAAAACATAAAAATAAAAAAACGTACAAATCAAATACTTTTTAATACGAGAACCCATGTACACCACTAGATGGCAGCAATGCATAATACTTTACAAAGGAGGCCGATTATCCTTTTGGTTTCGATCACTGAGCTGAATGCACATTCCCTAACCATGTTCCCTAGTCAGACAGTCTGTTTGAATAAACTTCTGGGACTAGGAGTCACATATAATGACAGATAATGACTTTTCTTACAGTAGGCCTATTGTGTGGTGATGATGATGAAGAGCTAGGCTCCCTAGTGGGTATAGTGTAGCCTACACTACATTTTAGAAAATACATGGACATTACATTTTACATTTACATTTTTGGCATTTTTGGCATTTATCATGGTTAAAAACATGTGCTGCATCCCACAAACTAGGCCTACATATGCTCCCTGCTAACCGTCTGTGCAATCATTGGTTTCTGTGTCCTATAGGAACGCAGGAAGCATTTTTCTTTTTTAAAGCGTGGTTTTACTTTAATAAAGTAGTGTACTCTGCCTGATATCTGTCTACTTGACATTACTTCCCTCTCACAAGGTTCTCCTACTGTCACCCCACAGCTGACAATTGAAATTAAATACAAAAATATCCCTGGGATGAGTCCCTGGGATGGAGCATAGACAGAATGGGCACACTCAAGTAATGCAATTTCATTCAGTGAAATGAACAGATCATGCTTTACAGGTTGCTTGGTCACAGCAAATACCAATGGGACTAATGTTAACCCTCCTCTCCACAAAACATTTTTAAAAATTGGAGGCTAAACAAAAGGTGATATTGTATTGGTAATATCATCCTTTGTCTGAAGGCAGCAGCAGCCCACCCCCAAACCAAGGTCATATCATACCCATGCGTTTGAGCCACACAGCTTGGTAATGACATAACCTTGTGTCTGAGGATGACTTATCTCTTCTTCTCTCATCCACTCTCTCGTCACTCTCTTTTCCTCTGTCAAAGCGCTCTTAAAGGACACCAATGCCTTCTTCGTCGTAACCTAGGGGTCAAGAGGAGTCAAGAGGATCATCACAAACAAAGCACAAAAAGTGTTTGCAGTATTGAAACACACACGTTGGTCTGCATTGTCATAGCAGTGAGAGTTCTCCTAATAATTGAATCACATAATCAATCAAGGGAAATGTCAAATTTGGTATAGACATAGATCTAGCAAAACTACAAAAACGTTTTAAATAACTTTTTTTTTATCCAGGAACAAATCTGTATGGAAGCTGCATAATAAACAGTTCTCCAAATTGCAACTCAAATTGCTAAATAAACGAAACAAATCACACATTCAAAGGTTTTCTGGGAGGGATGCTGCATCAAAGCTCAATCGAGCCAACCAGACATCTCTATCTGAAACTGCAACAGAGCAGCACTGACCTGCAAAGACAGAGAGATGATGGAGAAATGGATGAAGGAGCATGTAGTAATAAGGTTCCAAAGAGAAGACGCTTAGGGTTAGGGTGTGCAGGGGTTTATAAAGAGGAGGAGGGGGTATGGTGAGAAGGAGGAAGTGATTTAGCAGTAAACCCACTCCATATCCTTCCCCAGATTAGCTAACCTGACCCATAATCTGACCCAGAGTTTATGATGATGGGATGAAGCTGTAGTTTGGTCCTAATCCCCAGTTACATCCCTGTGGTTTGTTGGGATTTGGAGGATTGGGCAGGTAAATCTTGTTTCCAGATTAAGGTTGATCCCTGTGTTTATGGTATTTTAAGACTCTAGTTTGCCCTAGCCCTGCTGATGCCAATAGGTCGGCAGTACATGGCAGGGGCAGGTTGGAGCCACCACCAAACACGTGTCAGGAAGGTCAGACACAAGCCCACTGATGACAGAAGCAGGCCACTTAGGTACCTGATACCAAACATTCCTGTCACCCATGGATACGTTTAAATGAGATGTTCCACAACCTTAAATCGTACCATTGGTCCCATTCTGTTTTACTTAAATTAACCGACTGGCCTTTCACAAATAAACAGGCCCTTGAAGAACATAAATTACAGCCAGACCAATCAGCATGCTCTGAAAAAATATGGAGCTGGTGAATTCTTAGTTTCAGTTCCAGAGTGTTGTACCTGGGTTTAAAGACTTGCCTATATCTGTGGACTTTCTGCATACTGTACTGTACGTCCCATTGTACAAAACTGTTTCTATCTATAACTATTTGAGCAGCATCGACTTATCGTACACATCGGTACTGTCTTACACTGCCCACAGTGATACCACCATGTTAATATACAGAAGTTATACAAACATACATGTATTACCTAAAGTTTAATGTTTACACCACAAAACTGAAACTGAACATCCCCTCACACACCCCAACACCTCTCCCGCCCTCTTCCATGTACCAAACTAGTATACCATACCCCAACAATGCTATCTTACACAAGCTATCACAAGGTAACTGCGCTTAAACCGACACTGCTTCCTACCCAGACGTACCCCCCAAAAAACAGGTTGAACCAAATCTCATCCATTTTCCCTATTAGTACTTCATGAGCACATCCAAACACCACACCAAACAATCCAATCACACCACATCTCTGGCAATATACTCCAATAATCATATCTAACATTCATCAGCTCTAATGGCCCCTCTTAATGGGATTACATGGCCAAAAGGTTAATGTGATGGCAGAAGCTTAACCCCAAAGGTTGTTCCAACAAGATCAGGAAAATCCTCTGGAGGAAAGCTTGTTCCTCCCATAATTTATAAGTGGTTTATGACTGTATAAAAAGGAGCCTTAAAGCATCACAATGCACAGGGCGAGGGTTCAAGCCGGACACAGAGGAGCCAAGATGGGGAAGGACTTCCACTTGTACGAGAACGTCTCTAAGATTGGCCCCTTCGAGGGACCACAATTCTACCTAGCACCGGCATGGGTGTTCTACCTGCAAGCCACCTTCATGTGCTTTGTAATCTGTTTTGGCTTTCCTCTGAATTTCATTGTTCTCTTTGTGACAGTAAAGTACAAGAAGCTGAGACAGCCACTGAACTACATCCTGGTCAACATCTGCCTAGCAGGTTTAACTGCCGTGACGTTTTCTGTGAGTCAAGTGTTCCTTGCTAGCACAAAGGGGTACTTCTTCTTGGGCTATACCTTATGTGCAATTGAAGCTTGCACTGGTTCCATCGTAGGTAAAAGAGCAACAACAACAACAACAACAACAACAACAACATCTATATTCATGTCAACAAATTGTATGAAAAGTTATTGTGTAACAAGCTTGCTTGCTATGATGTCTTTGTCTGTAAAGAGCATTCCTCTCATCCTCAGGGTTGGTGACAGGTTGGTCCCTGGCTGTTCTTGCCTTTGAGAGATACGTGGTCATCTGCAAACCTTTCGGCACCTTCAAGTTTGGGAATAACCAGGCTTTAGCGGCCGTTACCTTCACCTGGATGATGGGGATTGCATGTGCCACCCCACCGTTCTTCGGCTGGAGCAGGTCAGCCTCAGTAAGATGTTTCTTGTGCGAGCTTTGTAAAATAATATGGAGTGAAATAGCTCATCAACCTATCATTACTTTTTTATAAATGTCATATTATTACTGTTTAAGAGACACTGCATAGGGGGTGGTGGTTGTTATATAATCTACGTATATGCGTACTGTAGAGTCTAATGAGTACTGTAGAAATACAGTGATTGATTGGAGTATACTAATTGCAGAATCAGAATCAGAATCAGAATCAGAAGACTTTTATTGCCATGACATGTAAACATGTTAGGAATTTGGTTTGGTACCATGGAGCACGGTTTACAGCAGGACAGGTGCAAGACAGGACAAGACAGTGCAAACCAACATCAAAGGGGTAGTGGTGGTCTAGTGGTCTAGGGCGTCGATGTGGGGCCCCCACTTCAAGTCCCGAGAGACTGTCACCCCAAGGAAGCGGCATGACTCCACTGTGGTGACTGGAGTGCCTCCCAGTATGATTGGAAAGGGAGGGGGTGGGTTCCTCCTGAAGTCCACTATCAGCTCCACTGTCTTAAGAGCATTTAGCTCTAGGTTGTTCCGGGTGCACCAGGAGACCACCTATCAAGAACTGATACACCTTGTCAATCCTTTAGCATTTGTGTATAGAAATTTAAAACAATCTACTTTTGGTGATTTAATAATTTTGGAAAAAAACTATTTTATTTTTTTTAAACATGTTTTTAAGGCATTTCTGCTTTATTGGGATAGAGACATTAGAGATTGACAGGAAGGATGGGTGAGAGAGAGGAGGGATGACATGCAGGATAGGTCGTTGGCCAGAATCGAACCAGGGACCCTGTGATTACGTGGCATGCGCCTTAGTGAGCTATGTCACCCAGGTGCCTCATAATGAACACTTTAGATGTACGGAAATTATTTGCAATCAGATTATAGGCACAGTGGCTAGTGAGCATTAGGTTGAGAGGACTCTTCCATCCTAATTGGCTGCAGTGGTGATGAAATGGTATGGTGTCCATATGAGGTCTACGGAGTGTCTGAATATTAGCATGATGGGTCTTGAAGGAAAGTCAAGGGAAACCTTTCACGATAAAAGGGTAGTGTAGCGACCCTCTCAATGTTAAGTAAGATGGTCAGTCATGTTAATTCTTAATACTGTATTTGCATCCCTCTCCCTCCCTCTCCTGTTACACGTGTCTGTTCTGGCTGTCTTCATATTATGAGTGTTTTCTCCATGTTTGTTTCCCAGGTACATCCCTGAGGGTCTGGGCTGCTCCTGTGGTCCTGATTGGTACACTAACAACGAGGAGTTTCACTGCGCCAGCTACACCAAGTTCCTCCTGGTTACTTGTTTCATCACGCCCATAACGATCATTGTATTCTCCTACTCCCAGCTATTGGGCGCACTGCGTGCTGTGAGTTTGATGCTCTCTGATGGCCTTCAAATTGCATAGAACATGGCTTTGAATATGTCCCTTTAATTTAGCTTTGCTTTGGATTAGGCCTCTCATGCAATGGTGTGTGTGTGTGTGTGTGTGTGTGTGTGTGTGTGTGTGTGTGTGTGTGTGTGCTTGTGTGTGTGTGTGTGCTTGTGTGTGTGTGTGTGTGTGCTTGTGTGTGTGTGTGTGTGTGTGTGTGTGTGTATACATGTGTGTATGTGTGTATGTGTGTGTAGGTGGCAGCTCAGCAGGCTGAGTCAGCCTCCACCCAGAAGGCAGAGAAGGAGGTGTCCAGGATGGTGATTGTGATGGTGGGCTCCTTCATTCTGTGCTACGGCCCATACGCCTTGGCAGCCATGTACTTCAACCTGACAACTGAACCAAACCCAGACTATCGCCTGGTCACTGTCCCAGCCGTATTCTCCAAAAGCTCCTGTGTGTACAACCCCATCATCTACGGCTTCATGAACAAACAGGTGAGTCTAACCAGAACACACTGACAATTATTATTATTATAATATTTTTTTTTTAAATATCTGCTTCTAGCATAGATTACTTTTTGTTGCTATGACTAACGGATAGATGATTCACCTACTTAGACAAATTTATTTGTTGGACAAAAGCGTCTGCTAAATGCCAAAAATGTCAAATGTAATGTAAATGTAAATGTCTAACCATAACACACTGACAAAGGGACACTACACATACACTGGTACTACACATACACTGGTACTACACATACACTGGTACTACACACACACAGTCAGATGTGTCCAACATGATTAGAGACTACAGAGGTGTGTCCGTACAAGTAAAGTTACTGTACACTATCTCTACACTGCAAAAAGTAAATCTAAGTACCGGTAAGATGAAATATCTTAAATCAAAGCAACATATTCTTGTTTTTTGTCTGACTGCACTAGTTTTAAAATATATTTTGCTTAAGAAAATCTTGGGAGTTTGTGAGATTTTCCTGTTCTGTTGGCAGATAATTTTGCTCATTTTAAGTAGTATTTCTTTTTTTCTATTCTATTTTTTTTTTCTTGTTTTTGAGAGTTGACTTTTTGCAGTGTGCCTTCCGCTCTACCTACCATTACCTGTTCATTCTTCAACTTATCAATCTGCTTTTCCCTTTTCCAGTTCAGAGCCTGTATCATGGAGACAGTATTCGGGAAGAAGATTGAGGAAGCTTCAGAATCGTCCAGCAAGACCGAGGTGTCCTCAGTCAGCTAAGAGCTCTGACCCTGGTCTCAGTCCCTCAGGACTCCATCCCCACCTGGTGCCCCACCTCCATTACTCCAGACAAGGAGTGCTACCATCAGAGCCCATCTTCAAACTCCGCACATTCACTTTTATGAGAACTAGAGTGTCATTTCTGTGCAATTTGTGTGATAAAACAGAGTGGGGGTTGGGTTGAAAGTTGATTTAAATTGAAATTGGAACTCCACAGAATGGGCAGGGGTAGTGGGGAATGGTTGTCATGGGGGTACTTCTCTTATAGGACATGAGCTAATAAGAGGGTTTCTCTTGCAAATCACATGCTGATGATAATTGATATGAACCATGAAAATGTAATCCTGAATGACATCTGATGATAAGTGATACAGTAGCTAAATACCCATAGTAGCTACAGTAGCTAGATACCCATAGCTAAAGTATAGTGGACAGGGAAATGGCATTTATTGAACCTACTCCCTGATGTAATACTTCTGATTTATTGTAACATATCTAGAGTAAATAAAGCTTTATACTGTATTACAGGAAACTTTTAAACCAGTGTTGGTCAGTGTTGTGATTTCAATACACTCCCCATATCACTTCTAGCTTTAATTGATAAATAATACAATCACAACAAGCTCGCCCTCACAAACCCCTACAAGAAGATTCAACGTTTTTCCTGGGCAAAAGAAACTACTGGCACAGAGGTTAATATAAGTATGTAAAAACACATTCACAAATGTACTCAATTTACTTTTTTTTATTGAGAAATAGGCTTTGGAATCCAAGTACAGCATTTAGTCCAAAATATTAATGTTCATACATTCTGTGCGTAAATTCAGAAAAAGTACACTTACTATTCAAAAGATAATATTTCAATTCAGTATATTGTTCATTTCCTGTACAGCACGGTAAATTAGTGACAACTCTACAAGTTGCTCTTGGTCCAACATGCCCCATTGGGTTCCTCAGCAGGTCTCATAATAATATGTTATTGACCAATGGAGAGGCAGATGCCTTCTCACACTTGTTGCCTGCCTCTCAATAATCCTGAAGGGCATAATTTCATGTCCCTCAGCGGTTTTAGAGTCAGCACTCACTCTTTCTTTGACCTAAACTGTGTTTCCATATCAATGCAGATAAAATATTAGGGGGAAGCCACTGTAGACTACAAAGAGGTATCCATTGACATAAGAGAACAAGGGCGTGGATGAACTCAGTAACATGAGTATAACACCCAACAGTCTGATACACATGAGCGACCAAACACAACAAAAAATTAAGGGGTCAAACGTGTTTATAGAGAAATAAAGCAGGGTGAGGTATACTTTCATCATGGCAGTTGACTCACATTTGTATTGACCCTTGACCTTAACTGATTAAGTGTCAAAGGCTGAGCTCTCAAAAGAGAAGGCACACACCGGACAAAAAGAAACCAGGTACAATAGCATTCATCATCTACCAAACTAAACTATCACTACGAGAAGTGCATGTTATCCAACACATGACTGTAAGACACTAAATAATTACCATATTTGAATAGTTTGGTGGGGAAATGACAAATTACTCTACAAGGACTATTCAGTGGTAGTCTTGAGTATCTCAAATCATATCCAAGGAAAACAAATTAATAAGCTAACAATACGTCATGTGTGTGAACAAATTAATGTAACAGTAATGTAACAACAATCAAACATCACAATATCTGAAATTGGTAGTCATCGAATGTAAACACAACTGTAGGAATCCATCATAAACAAAGTTGGAGACAATATAGTGTTTGAGTAGGTTTCATACAAAATAAATGATATAATTTAAAATCAAGTTAAAAAAACTGTTTTATCTACCTAGTTCCTAGAAAAATAATAAACTAAAACTCATCATGCCGAACTAGTGCCTCCCCAAAGTCAGTTGCTTGACTTCCTACAAACAGGTCGTACTTGTTCAAGATTTCATCCTTGGTTAACTTCCCATCCTGAAAAATAAACAGAGACACAGTGATATATATGATACTATTCAAAGTGACACACACAGAGTGAGTGCGAGAAAGAAAGGGAGAGAGTGGGAGGAAGGGAGGGAGGGAGTGAATGATAGAGGCTGTTTGAGGTTGCTCACCTTGTTGTTGTCAGACTCGTAGACCAGGTGTTTGGCCTCTGCCTCTGCATGGTCGTAGTCTGAAGGCAGGATCCAGTCCATCGTCTCCTCCTTGTCCATCTTCCCATCTTTGTTTTTGTCCCGGAATTCTGAAAACTGCTCGCGCTCCGTTGCAACCCACTCCGGCTCCTCCATCTCGTCCTCATGATTGTACATGTCACCTAGGAAACAAGGGGAGTAGAGGGAGAAAACGGGATGGGTATGGATAAAGCAGAACATATACCATACTGTATGTCTTATGAATGGAGCCCTCAAATATGAAACATAAAAAATAACTTGGTAGGACCTAGACAGCATGGAATTAATTCAAGCCTCAGTCCTTACCGATGTACTCATTCAAGTCAATGAAACCATCGCCATTCTTATCAATGTCCTCCATGGTTTCCTTTGGGGGAGGGGGGACAAGGAGAAATAGGAGGGTAAGAGTGAGCCCTGGTCTGGTCATAAACAAGTCATAAACATATTTTTACCAAACCAACACATAGCATGAAGACACATACCAGCACTACTATGTCCTTCATGTGGTCATATTCCTCTGGATGAAGGAAGGCTGTGAACTCCTCTTTGTCAGCTATATGGTCTCCATTTTTGTCTGCCATTTTGAAACGCCTCTCGTCTCTCGCCATCATCTGCTGGTAGTTGTAACTGTCATCGGGTTCGGGGTCATCTGTGGAGTCAAATGGAAGCATAATTGCCACTTTATTTACCGTGCCTATTTTTTTAGTTTTAAGAACTATTGACACTTTATTGGTCTTGTCGCTGCAATGTTGAGGAACTGAAGTCTAAGACTTTTACTCTCTTATACTTGTATAATGGGATGTAACAATAAACTTGAAAATGTATTATACAGCGGATGGACTTGTGTTTACTCTTTACTCAAAGAATCATATCCCGTTATCACTCCAAAGGCCCAATAATGGACAGCATGACAATGTTTTCCCCAATTGCAGTTCTCTGGCTCTATAGTCCCTCCCTCCTTACCCAGATAGGTACCATAGGTGACGTTCCTGTACTCCTCCCACGAGATCATGCCGTCGTTGTCCACATCAAAGTCCTTCCACTGCCGATCCACGTTGTCGTAGATGTATTTCTTCTGAGCTTTCTTAATCCAAGCCTTAAGCTCGGACTCAGTAACAAATCCGTCCTTGTCACCGTCGATTCTATCTACAATCACACTGTATCAGGAAGAGAGGGAGAGAGATCAGCCATTACAAACAACAACAGAAAGTTCAAAAGAGGTCAAACTGTGTGGTATTAGCAATTATCAATGTAATACCAATATACTGATCCAATACCAGCAATACTTGTTCTTTGTTGTTTTGTTTTTTTTACTCCTCCTGTAACTACAATATTTCCATGTCATTCCACATTTACTGGAATATGGAAAGATGTCCTTGGATGAGAGACAACCCTTAGTTTTCCAGATGGGTGAGATAGGAGACCACAATAGGGAGAATCACTTTGTTCTATTGACTTACAACCAAGGAAGCTGCTGTAGACTATTGAAATGAAGCAAGACAATCCAGTGGACTCACCCTAACCAAGGAAGCTGCTGTAGACTATTGAAATGAAGCAAGACAATCCAGTGGACTCACCCTAATCTGCGCTTGCTCTCCTCCGGAGAAAGGTCATCAAAGGACTTGGCCTCCGCCTGGCCCAGGAAGGCGTCATGGTCGTAGTCGAAGCCCTTAGCGTCGTTGTGCTCGCGGCTGCTGAGGGTTTCATCATGGTGAACTCGATCCTTTTTATCTGTGGGCTTACTGGTGGCGTAGACCACACAGAGAGCAAAGCACATGAGCAACGGCCTGATCTCCATCCTGAGAGTGAAAGAGAGAGAGGGAGAGAGAGAGAGAGAGAGAGAGAGAGAGAGAGAGAGAGAGAGAGAGAGAGAGAGAGAGAGGGAGAGAGAGGGAGGGAGAGAGAGAGAGGGAGAGAGGAAGAGCGAGAGAGAGGGAGAGAGAGGGAGAGAGGAAGAGCGAGAGAGAGGGGGAGAGAGAGAGAGAGAGAGAGAGAGGGAGAGAGAGAGAGAGAGAGAGAGAGAGGGAGAGAGAGAGAGAGAGAGATTATGCTCTCACGTCTGTGTTTGCAGATGGGCAGCTCCACCCTTGAGAATGTAAACATTGCTACAGCTCTAAGATCCAATTAACTATAGACTCTTTTAACATTAAAGTGTGAGAGGACTTGTTTGCATGTTCGACTGTTGGGAGTTTGTTTAAGCTGTGAAGACATTGCTGGCACCGTGTCAGCACAAACTTGTGACAGGAAATGTAAAAAAAAAAAAAAAAAAAAAAGAAGAAGATAAAAAAATATATAATAATAATAATAATACATTTTATTTATAAAAGCACTTTACATATGAAATCTCAGAGTGCTACAATTAAACACAGGAAGATAAAGCAAAAAAACATTTTCAATTAAAAGGCAAAAAAAAAAGGCTCTATTCTTAATAATATGAAGGAAATATGAAACAGGCAGTAATGCCAGCATGAAGACCAAACATTAGAAATCAGTATAGCATGAGTGAAGGCAACACTGATGTAACACTCACATCTGATTTCCAACTTCACTCAAGAGACCAAAATCGTACTTGTGTATTATTACAAATGTTTGTAGCCTACATTTCCCATCTCAGCAGTGTGTGATACCGTGGCCCAAATACAGTAGAAAACAGAAATCTGCTTTCGGGGAAATCTAAGTAGCACAATAAACTGATAAGATGTGGCCACTGGTCGTACATAGTTACATGTTCATGATTTAATTATTCACACATTAGGCTACATTGTCTTTGTAAAAAAAATGCCAACATGCCCAAACACGCAACAATGAAGCAGAAATCAACTGTTGACAGATCTCCAACAATATTCTGACAGATTCTAAATTTGGAAACAGTTTCTGGCCGCTGTCAATTGGGTAAGTAGTAGAATGCGCCCGACATGCATACCATTTACGGGAATAGCCCTTTTTGATATCAGTTTTAGCTGATCACACCAATTAGGTTTATCAATATGTATCTATAGCATATTATAACAATAACGGTCAACCTACCTGAGTGATGATAATGATCCCATAGGCTACACACTACACAAACAGACGTGATTCACAAGCCGACACACACACAACACAGCTCGATCACACCCGAGTCTCGGCCCGTTTCCTTCTAAAATAAGATCCAATGGGATAATAGATTCAGCCTTCTCGGACCATGATTGGTACACTTCAGCAAAAAAGGCACATTTGGCCGATGACCTCATGTATCTAAATCGGACGCTTATTCATCGCGTTCGCTTTCTATTGGCTTCCATCACCAGTATGTACTGTTTGAGCCAATCAAGGTTTAGAGAGTCGATTTGCGTTTTTGCATTCTAGGAATCTGATTGGCTACTATTTGCCACGTCCCCAAACTTGTGAAATGTTTACTGTCTGCTCGGCGCTGTCACCCATCTATTCGTCTATCGCTCTATCGATCTATCTATCTATCTGTCTATCTCTCCATGAATCCATCTATCCATCTATCTGTTCTATTGATAGGAATATACCGTGATTCTGTTGCATTAGTATTACGGTTGTCAGATATGTTATCGGCCACTCGATCAGGCTCTTGTCTCGGTCCCCAGAAGGCTTGTTTTGTCTGACCAAGCTGCTGGTGCTACTCTCATTCCCTAGTGATAATAATAATAATATATATATATATATAATATATATAATATAATATAATAACAATATAATATAATATAATATAATATAATCATATATATATATATCACTGTCGGTCAAAACAAATATTCTTCAGCAGGTTATCACTGGCGGCCCACGATCAATAATAAAATTGAATAAAATATCTTTTTTTTTTTAAACGAATAAATGTTATTTTGATTTAAAGACAGGAGGACAGTTGATACTGTCGATAGGCCTCTGGTGTGGTAGGCAATAATTATTTAACTGTTGGACTAGGGAACTCCAAATGTTCATTTGAGATATGCAAATTTGAGGTAGGCAGCGTGGTAAATGATTTGATTATTTTCGTCCACCAGACAATAAAAATGATTGTACGTAAGCCTTGGTGAGAGCAAATTCCCCAGGGGGCCATTCCACTAAAGTGGATTAGTATATCGGCGATTGAAATAAATCAGGCGATCAGGCAACTCGGGATTGGAATTCAAGCCTCAGGTGATTCCTCGAACGAGGATCAGGCTTGTGTCATGAGTGTTCACAGAACACCGGCTTACAAATCCTCGATATGGGCGTGCACGCAGACATAAAGAGCCCCGAAGAGTCGATCTGTCGAAATGAAGATACTCCACTCTGCAGGGGTCCTACATTTGCGCAGCATTCCGAATTATTGATCTTTATGAAGACGGAAAAATAAGATGTAAAGTGCAATACTGCCGCAATTAACAAGGCGAGGGAAATGGTTTGGCAAGAAATTGCTGACCGATTAAATGCATAGGTCATACTAGCCCTAGTTATTGTTATATGTTCATATTTTAATAAATGAACATATACTACTGTGGTGATATCAGCAGCAGGCTAAAATCATCTTATCGTCACGATGGCCTAGTGGTATTTACCGCTGCCGTGGTATTTATTCGTCTTTTTAAGACGTTGGTTCGAATCCCTCTTCAGACATACTTTTTTTATTGCATTTCGTTGTCTGAATCTAATCTAAAATCTCATCTAAAATATAGTAATAGTAAGTATATAGGCTATAAAATGATGGTGCAGGCTAATTTACAAGAACTGACACGATTACAATGGTGTTTGAAGCCTTTCTGAGTAAATTATGTTCTTAAACTAGACCCTGGATTTGGCATAGATTATTTTTTCTTACGATTACTGATGGATAGATGATTCACTTAGACAGATATATATATATATATATATGTTGTAAATCGATTTGCATGAAGGCTTCGGTTAAATGTAAAAAAAAAAAAAAAAACACTTAAATCAAGTCTCAAACCCGCAACCTTCAGAACTTTAGCTGGTTGCCTTAACCACTGCGCCAGCCAGACCGCTGTGACAAAAGCAATGCAAGTTGATAGACATACCTATTTATTTTATTTTATTTTGTACACTTTTTAATTTATTTATCTATCGATCTATCACACTTTCAAAATATCAGGTTATCTATCTATCACACAGTCAAACTATCTATCTATCTATCTCGTGTGAAGTGGGAACTAATATTTCCTAAAAGACACTTGAGGAACTGTCGTTCGGGATGTAGTTTCCGCCTGTGAGCCTTTTTTGACGCAAGCATTACGTTAGCCAGCCTGTAAGTCTGCTCGGGACCAGGCTAATTATATCTGACTCAGAAGGATATGTTGCATAGCAACCAAGCAGCGAATTATTTGAGCCACATTGATGGAACCGACTGCAAGCTTATTTCAACCTGGATCAGAGTTAATCGCTTGGATCAGAGTTAATCTCGCTTAGTGGAACGGCCCCCTGGGCACTCAATAATGTTTTTACAACCGTGCAGTTGAAGGAAACGCTACTGATAAAGGCTTGGTGCTCAACAGATGCAGCTGTCTCTCCATTTATATGAATTACATTGTAAAGTTCACATCAACCAATTAATCTTTCAGAGGATTATGTTGAATTATATTTTGTTATTGGCGGAAAGCTGACATTACCTACATCTACTCCACAGTGAGTAATACCCAAAGCCTCAATCTCGGGTACTACTTTCACTCAGAAGCTGTTGCCTCTGCAGACACACTCCCTTGTGGCATCTGTGACAAAGCCTGTTCAAATATGCAGGTGTGTGTGCATTGATACAATTACACATTCAACAAAAATGATACCTTCCGATTGAATTACATTTTTCATATAATTTGTTGACAATGTACGAACTCTACGTCACATCAATTGACAAAGGTGATGAACATTTGTATCAGGCATTACTTGCAGAACTTCAGTTTAGTGGTCCTCTTGCACACACAGGATTTTTTTTGCCTAGCACTCAAGTTCGATGTTTATGTTGACAGAAATCGAAGGTAACAATGTTTCTGGATGTTTTTTTGAAGTGAAAGATATTCTATAATCATGACTGTAATGGATGTGTTCATGTGGGTTATGCAAACCCTTGATGTCGAGGCTGGAGTTCTCGCGGGATGGTCGACAAGCTATTTGTTTACCTCTCGACTGCTCCCTGACGGCCTAGCTACAGATTAGCTTCCTATCTAGTTGGAAATCATTTTTATTTTATTTTGGCGAGACGTTCTATTTTAAATTGTAACTCCATGATATATTTAATCCAAAGCAATTGAATACAATTGCAAGAGAGATTTGTACTTTTTAAAACGGTAATCATTATCACGCATATCCCGGTGGGATTCTTTGTAGCTAGATGTAGCTATGGACGCGCAAGCCATAATCAAATGTCAACAGAACCTAGCGAGACTGCAAGGAATTGTACCCTAACTGTTCATATCAACTCAAGTTGATAAGGACCTGAACGCGTTATTGAAGTGCAGTCAATTGCACATCAAATTACTAAAGTTTACAAAGGACAAGTGTTGCAAGCGAGCTATTTAGCTAACGAATTAGCCGTCAAAGTTGTTAGCTCGCTACTAAACAGGGGATGCTTTGGAACGCTCGTCAAACTTAATCTCGAGACTTTTACCAACGGCAATCATCAGTCAATCTTTTACCAACGGCAATCTCAGACAATCAAACTGTTGGGAAGGTTAGTTGAAACACTTGGCTAGCTAAATAGAGCAGTTAGTGCTGGATATTTAATGAACTTGAATGTATGATCATGGAGCTCATGAAGTAATGTGATAAGATGAATATATCGTTCCGTGATTAATACTAACTAGCTAACTAGAAGTATTTAGCTAGCTACTACGCAAGCTGACGAGTCCTGTTGGTCTTATTTGATGTCCAAACTGAGTTAACTGCTTTTACATGTACCTCCCCATGGGTTTTATTTTCCTAGAATGCCTGCTGAGCGCAAGAGATCAGTAAACATGGATGAGAAAGAGACATGCTCATTCAGTAGCAAGGAAAAAGAAAAAGAGAGGGATGGTGAGAGGCGTCCCGCCTCCTCTCGAGAGAAAGGGAGGGATGAGGCCAAGGTGAGTGGCAAAAAAGACAGTGGCAAGGCTGCAGAGGATAAGAGGAGGCGCCTGGAGGAGGAAAAGAGGAAGAGAGAAGAGAAGGAGCGTAAAAAGAAAGAGGAGGAGAAACAGAAGGCTGAGGAGGAGCAAAGGAAAAAGGAGGAAGAGGACAAGCGGCTGCAGGAAGAGGAGGAGAAGAGAATTATGGAGGAGGAGGCCAAGAGGCAGCGTGAAGAGGAGGCAGCTCAACTCAAGTAAGAGATCAATTCTTGGAAAGCACTCGCTACTGGTTATACTGCTTGGGGGGGCGGTGTAAGCAAAGCGATGTGCAGATTCTTTCAGATTCTTTCAGCTTTCCACAATACAGGTCTGTCCATAGTATCTGTTGTTTTTAAGTTGATATAATGATATAGACAATGTAGTCTGGGTTGTGTGTTGACAAGGCTAAACGCTGTGATTTGAACAAGCCTGTATTCTTCATCTCTCTTCCTCACCCAGGGAGAAGGAGGAGGGCCACCAGCTGCACCAGGAGGCCTGGGAGCGCCACCAGTGCAGGAAGGAGCTGCGCGGCCGGAACCAGAACGCCCACGAGGGCCGGCCCGAGGAGGCCTTCTTCAGTCGGCTCGACTCCAGCCTGAAGAAGAACACCGCCTTTGTCAAAAAGCTGCGCACGCTCACCGAGCAGCAGCGCGACGCCCTTTCCAACGACTTTGGCTCGCTCAACCTCAGCAAGTACATCGGCGAGGCGGTGAGCTCTGTAGTGGAAGCCAAGCTGAAGATCTCCGACGTGGGCTGTGCCGTGCACCTGTGCTCCCTCTTTCACCAGCGCTATGCGGAGTTCGCCCCGCTGCTTCTGCAGGCCTGGAAGAAGCACTTCGAGGCGCGTAAGGAGGAGAAGGCACCCAACGTGAGCAAGCTGCGCACAGACTTGCGCTTCATTGCAGAGCTCACCATCGTGGGCCTCTTCACCGACAAGGAGGGCCTGTCCCTCATCTACGAGCAGCTGAAGAGCATCATCGGGGCGGACCGCGACACGCACACGCACGTGTCGGTGGTCATCAGCTTCTGTAAGCACTGCGGGGACGACATCGCCGGCCTGGTGCCCCGCAAGGTGAAGGCGGCGTCGGAGAAGTTTGGCCTGGCGTTCCCCCCGAGTGAGATCATCAACACAGAGAAGCAGCAGGCCTTCCAGAACCTTCTGAGGGAGTACTTCACCTCGCTCACTAAACACCTGAAGAAGGATCACCGCGAGCTGCAGAACATCGAGCGGCAGAACAGGTGAGGGGGGGGGGGGGGGGGTGTGAGGGGGGCACAGCAGAATATTCACTTACCTTTTAATGTAACATACTCTGAGGTGTCTGTGATGGAAGTGCTGAGACAGCTCCATGCTTCTTCTCCCTCCAGGCGTATCCTCCACTCCAAAGGTGAGCTGAGTGAGGACAGACACAAGCAGTATGAGGAGTTTGCCACCTCTTACCAGAAGCTGCTGGCCAACACCCAGTCACTGGCAGACCTGCTGGACGAGAACATGCCAGATCTCCCCCAGGACAAGACCGTGCAGGAGGGTAAAGACTTCATATATGAAGACTGACTGTGTCTAATGGATGGTCTGAACTTTCACTGAACTTGAGATTTTATTTTTGGGGGGAGGAGCTGTTTTGGCAAGTTTCGAAACAGTGACTGTTGGAATCCCTGTCATGTCTTGTTGCTGTCTGTTATTTTTTTGTGATCAAGATTTTTTATTGCTTTTAACAACACATAACAATGACAATACAGAACAAGAAAGGAAAGGAGGGAGAAAACAAAGAAAACAAAAAAAAAAAGGGGTAGTGTAGCAGACAAGTGGGGCGGCTGTGGCGCAGGAGGTAGAGTCGCCGTCTAATGATCACAAGGTTGGCAGATCAGCAGTTCGAATCCCGGCTGGCCACATGTCGAAGTGTCCTTGGGCAAGACACTGAACCCCAAAATTGCTCCCAATGAGCAGGCCGGCGCCTTGCATGGTAGCTTGCCGCCATTGGTGTGTGAATGTGTGTGTGAATGGGTGAATGAGAGGCCGTTGTAAAGCGCTTTGGAATAAGGCGCTATATAAGTCCATATATATAAGTCAGTCCATTTACCATTTAGACAAGTCATAGCCAAATAGTAGAAATATAATACAATCCGGATTGGGGTAAATGGGAAATCAAATTACAGAGTAGTCAGGTTGGCTGTCTGTTATTTGTGGTGTGTGAGGATGTGTGTGAGTGTTGGTGTATCTAACCACTGTTCCTCTTTGTGCTATTAGAGCACGGCCCTGGGATTGACATCTTCACCCCTGGGAAGCCCGGGGAGTACGACCTGGAGGGGGGCATCTGGGAGGACGAAGACGCACGCAACTTCTACGAGAACATGGTGGACCTGAAGGCGTTCGTCCCTGCCATCCTGTTTAAGGACAACGAGAAGGGCAAAGACAAGGATGAGGCCAAAGGTACACACACACACACACACAGACACACACCACTTTTGTCTATCTGCCGTTGCGGATGACCTGCTGACTGAGCCCTGCTCTCCCACCCGTCCCGTTTGTTTAGATGCCAAAGAGGCCAAGGAGGTTGCCACGACAGCAGAGGAGCTGGAGCTGGAGTTGGAGGCGCTGGACATCGCCGACGACCCCCTGGCTGAGCTGGAGGGTCCCGACGAGGCGGAGAGCGAAGAGCTCGCCAAGAAACTGTTGGACGAGCAAGGTAAAGACCGAGGTACTCTTACTCTACCCGCGGACGGGGGGCCGGCGGTAGCCTAGAGGTCAGAGAGGGCCCGGCTAGCAATCGGAAGGTCGCCGGTTCGATCCCCGCCTCAGGAAGGGAGCCCTCGAGCAAGGCACGTAAACCCCTAATTGCTCCAGGGGCGCCGAATATGGCTGACCCTGTGCCTAGACCCTGTGCCTAGAGCAAAAATAGCAAATTCCAACAATTCACAAGTTGATTGCATAGCAATAAATCAGGTGGTGGTCATGTCGACGAAGCACAAGTGGTGATTGTATCCAAATATATCATACTGTACTTCTAAGCAAGATTTATTGAGGGACCTCTCATTGTGCATGTCATCCATGACCGCGTCATCCTTTTTAGTGTCTTACCAAGCTTCCCCCGGCTTCTGGATAATGGAAGGGTGTTAGTTGTGTGTGATGTCTCTTTCAGGCCTCAGGTTAGGGTCAGTGAAAGATCAGAGAAAGGGAGGTAGGAGCTGTCATGCCAAAACCTGGCACTGCCAAATCCACAGCCACTCAGGTCTGTATGGTGAGTTACACAGTTAGTGTAGTTGCGCTAAGTATTAATGAGAGTCATAGCAACAAATAATTAGAGATTTTCCGTGTTGTATGTCCATTTGATTTTGTCTATCATTATGCCATGGATGCTTTGCACTGCATATGTTTTTGCTGGGCTCAATGGTGATCAGCAGATGTAACTAACACTGCATGCTCTGCTGCCTGTTTGTGTGTGAAGAACAAGAGGAAGAGGAGGCCAGCACCGGGTCCCACCTGAAGCTCATCGTGGATGCCTTCATCCAGTCGCTCCCCAACTGTGTCAACAGAGACCTCATAGACAAGGCAAGGAGTGCCCCCCCCCCACACACACACATTTTAAATGCTTTATTTACTGTATGTCCACATACATGTACAATTCTAAAGGACATAAATACTAACAGTGCATTTTGATATCATGGAAACAATCTGTTACAGTAATGCTGAGCCAACAACCAGTTCTGCCACACACAGGATGTTATTTACACCAGATGATACCAGTGGGTTGACAGATACAGTATCAGTACTGTAAAACAGACAGTATTCAGCTTATGGGTACAGGAAGCACCGCCTTCTCCATATTGAGCGGCTACCAATAACAGCGGATACTGAGCAATATTTTGCTAACTGTTTGGCCCTTCTCTTGGGTAGACCAGCCATTTGAAGGCCTCTAACAACAGACTTATGAACATGGCCCAGGCTGCCAAATATGAAAACTAAAAGTTGACATCTGTAGCACACACACACACACACACACACACACACACACACACACACACACACACACACACACACACACACACACACACACACACACACACACACACACCCCTAGAGTTTTCTAATGAAAATGTCAGTTTAGCCATAACAGACATGAGGACACTCCTGAGTGGCTGTTATGATGTTTTGCCATAGCTGTTTATTTATATTTAGAGTCATGTTACGTTTTTTTGGGGATAAGATATTTGATCACGATAATAGGCTATATGCACACTCTCTTCCGCATTCCAACTCTGCCATGTACTTTATTTCCGATGTAGCTTGAAACATATAGTCTAAATCCCTTTTCCTTTTTACTTGCTGCGGTAGCGCAAGATCCCTGGATAAATCGACCCACATCGGTGATTGAAAGCTTCGGTAAAAGCAAAAAAAAACAAACAAAAAACGCAGCCTTGAATTTTAAATACACGCGCCGGTGGGGGGGACGTGGCACCGGAAGTAAAGTACATGGCAGAGTCGGAATGCAGAAGAGAGTGTGCATATAGCCTATTGGCAAGACATGGATGGAGTTAAAGAGGCCCTGAAGAGTTTTTGACAACATCTCAGAGGTGCTGAGTGACGATGAAACCTCCTGTCTAACTGTCCTCACAGGCCGCCATGGACTTCTGCATGAACATGAACACAAAGTCCAACAGGAGGAAGCTTGTCCGCGCCCTCTTCACTGTCCCCAGGCAAAGGTGAGTCTGAACTCACCCCCCCCCCCGGCACATCACGGATGGAACGAGACTGTCACTGCCTCCTTTTCCCCACCCGGTGGCACTGTTGTCCTCCGTTTGGAACAGCAGCGAGGAAGTCAGGGAGAGTCTCTGTGGTTGTGAAGACACGGTGAACCTCATGGTTTTGTCTCCCCGACAGGTTGGATCTGCTGCCCTTCTACTCCCGTCTGGTGGCGACCCTTCACCCCTGCATGTCAGACGTGGCCGAGGACCTGTGCTCCATGCTCAAAGGAGACTTTAGGTTCCACGTAAGGATCCCCAGTACTACAACTAGCCATGCCTCCCCATCCACTAATATAGCCATATAGCAATTCTCCAGGCTGAAGCTTCAAGCCTCAGACAACTGCGCATGTATACTAGTTTTAAGCCAGACCTGCATGTGCTAAGGAATCTCGGGAACAGAGCAGATCGAGGAAGCAGATCTAAAATACACAATTGCCCCTTGTTTCCTCTTAGATACGGAAGAAGGACCAGATCAACATCGAAACGAAAAATAAAACGGTGCGGTTCATCGGAGAGCTGGCCAAGTTCAAGATGTTCTCCAAGACGGACACCCTTCACTGTTTGAAGGTAGGGCGCGTGCGTCGCTCTCACCGTGCCCCTCGGGGAAGGTCATAATGTTTGTTATGATGTGGGACGGCATGAGCTCTGAGTGTGTGTGTGTGTGTGTGTGTGTGTGTGTGTTTTCCTGTAGATGCTGCTGTCAGACTTCTCCCACCACCACATTGAGATGGCCTGCACCCTGCTGGAGACCAGTGGACGCTTCCTCTTCAGATCCCCCGAGTCCCACCTGCGCACCAGCGTCCTCCTGGTACACACACGCACACACGCACACACGCACACACACACACACACACACACACACACACAGAAACACTCACACACACAGAAACACTCACAGACACACACACACACACACACACACACAGAAACACACACACACACACACACACACACACACACACACAGAGAAACACTCACACACAGACACACAGACACACAGACACACACACACACTCACACACACACACACACACACACACACACACACTCACACACACACACACACACACACACACACACACACACACACACACATATGCACAGCTCTGACATTCCCCTGATGGTACCCCTGAAGGGGAGAGACACCCTCAGACAATCTTCTTGTTTAACCTTCCTCATCAAATCACAGCTGAGAGGTGTTGTTGGGCCTGAGACCAAGCAGAGGGTGTGACTTTATTCAGCATAATGCATAGCCTAGCATCTTATTGTTTTTATAGAACCATCACAAAACGAGTTGTGACAAGACAAACACGTCACGAGCAAACTCTTAGAACGACGCACTGAAAAGCAGCTACCGTGACGACGAACTCCGCCGAGAAAGTCAACTCCACCAGATTTCACACAGTGAAATACAATATAGTTCCGTTTTTTTTAGGTGCTTCAAAGAACCTTTCCTATCGGCTATATTGAAATGTCTCTCCTAACCTCCCGCGCGTGTCTCTCGTGCCTCAGGAGCAAATGATGCGTAAGAAGCAGGCCCAGCATTTGGACGCTCGCTACGTGACCATGGTGGAGAACGCCTACTACTACTGCAACCCCCCGCCCATGGAGAAGACCGTGAGGAAGAAGAGACCCCCGCTGCAGGAGTACATCCGCAAACTCCTCTACAAGGACCTGTCCAAGGTCACCACTGAGAAGGTGCAGATAGTGACAGTTCACCCCAACATAACAGTCGACTTTTCTTTACTAATAAATCCAGATTTTATTGACAATTGACTCCCTCACAAGTCACAACCTCCTTTTCCTTTCCCCCCCCCTGTTCTTCTCCTCTTTGTCCTCTATTTGTCCTTCTTCCCCCTGTCTCCTCCTCCCTCTTCCACCTCTCCCTCTCATTCTCTCCTCCTCCCCCCCCCCCCCCCTCCCCCTCATCCTAGGTGCTGAGGCAGATGCGTAAGTTGCCCTGGCAGGACCCTGAGTCCAAGGGCTACCTGATCTGCTGCATGGTCAACATCTGGAACGTCAAGTACAACAGCATCCACTGTGTGGCCAACCTGCTGGCCGGCCTGGTGGCCTACCAGGAGGACGTGGGCATCCACGTGGTGGACGGGGTGCTGGAGGACATCCGCCTGGGCATGGAGGTGAGGAGGGGGACCGTGGGGATGGGACGGTTCAGGAGAACCGCAAGCTCCAGGATGGGGAGCTCTTTGTGGCCATGGAGGGGAGGGAGGAGGGGGAGGAGGGGGAGGAGGGGACCACTGCAAGCTCCAGGATGGGGAGCTCTTTGTGGGCATGGAGGTGAGGAGGGGATCAGGGGAGGTCAGGGGAAGCCAAGCCAAGCCCAGGATGTTGAAGAGGGGGGAGCTGGGTTAGGGGATATGCTCCGATCGGTGACCACTATTTCTGGATGTAAGGAGTGTTTTAGAGGCCTAGCGAGACCGATTGTGATGAGGCTTTTCTTAATGACCTGAAGAATCGGGAGAGTTTAATGCCGCATTAGCAGGATGAGTTTGGCAGTCGGTGGAGATTGAAATGAGGCCTAAGGCGATGTCCTTTGCAGCAGCGTATGAGAAGGATGTCTGTCTGCAAGTAAAAACGCCTGGGTTGGTGCGACGCTGAATGACGCCTTGAGCTCGCCACTGAGATCAACACCTCGATCGGCTTTCAAAAAGCAACTGAAAAAAATCGTTATGAGCTGTTTATTTTATATTGTAGTGCTTTTCCCGTTGAAAGGTGGGCAAGATGGAAATCTATGTTTATTTTTTTTACTAATCTTACTATCCTTGTATCTATTTTCAGTTTTGTTTTTTTGTTTGTTTTGTTTTTGTCTTGTGTGTTTGTATGTGCTATCTTACCTTTCTGCCCAATGGATATGATTTTGTTTGTGGTTTCTTTTCTCCTATTGACGTGCAGTAAGTGTCCCTTGATTTTTATTTGAACCATTGATATTGACGTGGAGTGGAACTATGCACAAGCCTTCTGGGCTTCGTTCCCTCCTTGCACAATTTCTTGTGTGCTAAATAAATAACCTAAACTAAACTAAACTACTTGGGCACCGTATTTGACTCCCAATTGAAATTTGATGTAAATGCTGATTCTCTTGTTAAACGGGGCCAACAAAGTCTTCATTTACTACGAAACCCATTTTGTGTACTGTTTACTTGTCTTATATCGAGAGCCTATTAACTTTTTCTTTGATATGTTGGTTTAACGGTTTGTCTGTGAGAGATAGAAACAGCTTGAATAGTGTAGTCAAAGTCTGCTCCAAAATGATTGGAGTCCAGCAGAGTGACTTAAACACTCTCTGGGAGAAACGTGTAGTCCAGAAGGCCAGAGGACTTATTGCCCTACAAGACCATGTCCTGTCCTGTCTAGACCATGTCCTGTCTAGACCATGTCCTGTCCAGTGAATTCAGGCTACTGCCATCAGGACGGCGCTATCAGGCACCCCCCAGAAGGACAAACCGTTACGCCAAATCCTTTATTCCCTCAGCCATTCGGCTGCTAAATGAGTAGACCCACCTGGGAAAGAAGGGGTCCTGCCATCTTTTTTTTTTTGCACCCCTCGAATCTGTTAAACTTAAACTTGAACTGTGAACTTATGCACTTTTTATGTATCTCTTGAACTGTTCTTAAACTTGAACTGTTGGACTGGCATTTGTGAACCCGTGGACTGGGTGCTGAGCTCCAGTGATGAGTGTGTTGTTGTGGGATCGTGCATTGTTTGTGGCCGCGAACTGTGGAAACTGAATTGCCCCTTGGGGGATAAAGTATTCTGTATCTGTGTCTGTACCTACCGAAAGTGGTCCGAAGAGGGACAAACCTTAAACCTGGCGACAGGGTGTTGGGTGCCCAAGGCCTCATCGATGCAAGAGGGCAACAAAGGCCATCCCAACAGCACATTAGGCATGTGGTCATAACGCCTCATATCGCCCCCTCTCTCTCTACCATTTCTGCAGGTGAACCAGCCCAAGTTCAACCAGAGGCGGATCAGCAGCGCCAAGTTCCTGGGGGAGCTCTACAACTACCGCATGGTGGAGTCGGCGGTGATCTTCCGCACGCTCTTCTCCTTCATCTCGTTCGGGGTGAACCCGGACGGCAGCCCCAGCCCCCTGGACCCCCCCGAGCACCTGTTCCGCATCCGCATGGTTTGCACTCTGCTGGACACCTGCGGACAGTACTTTGACCGCGGCTCCAGCAAGAGGAAGCTGGACTGCTTCCTCATCTACTTCCAGGTCGGTGTTCTACCTCTCGAAGCCAACAGCGGTTCTCCTCTACACTCTCTCCATTTCGACCTTGTCTCTTTCTGTTTTTCTCTTCTCTTTCTCTCTGTGTTTTTCCCTTCTCTCTCTCTCCCTCTCTCTCTCTCTCATCTCTCTCTCTCATCTCTCTCTCTCATCTCTCTCTCTCTTTCTCTCTCTCTCTCTCTCTCATCTCTCTTTCTCTCTCTCTCTCTCATCTTTCTCTCTCATCTCTCTCTCATCTCTCTCTCATCTCTCTCTCTCATCTCTCTCTCTCATCTCTCTCTCTCTTTCTCTCTCATCTCTCTCTCTCTCTCATCTCTCTCTCTCATCTCTCTCTCTCTTTCTCTCTCTCCTCTCTCTCTCATCTCTCTCTCTCTCATCTCTCTCTCTCTTTCTCTCTCATCTCTATCTATGAGGCAAAGAAGCAGCACGGTTGCTTGCCAACCGTTTGACATTGTAAAGTACTTGGATATGATCATTCGTCATTCATTCAGTTCTATCGTGTTGTTGTCCTCCTCCTCGTCGTGTGTGTCCTCCAGAGGTACATCTGGTGGAAGAAGGGTGTGGAGCTGTGGAGCGTGGAGCACCCGTTCCCTATAGACATAGACTACATGATCACCGACACCCTGGAGCTCCTCCGGCCCAAGATGAGTCTCAGCAGCTCCCTGGAAGACGCCACCAAGGAGGTGGCCGAGCTGGAGAGGGAGCTCCTCGTCAAGCTGGGTAAGGCACAAGCACACACACACGCACACACACACACACACACACACACACACACACACACACACACGACCAAACGTACGTGCTGTACATGCCCACGGGCTGTGGAAGTGAGGCTTGTTGTAAGCAACCTCAGGTTGACCCACTCCTGCTCTCTGTCTTCCCAGCTGAGCAGCATTCCTATGAGAGTAGGTGGACGCTGCTCTCTGTGTCTGTCAGTCTGTCAGTCAGTCAGTCAGTCAGTCAGACAGGTCCAACTACCTTTTAAATGCATACCTGACTGACACGTACGTACACACACACACACACACACACACACACACACACACCAGTCAGACTGCTTGCGCAAGTTTTCCACGTGTAGGCTTCAGCTCTGTCCCTGTGGGAGCTTTACTGTGTTGTCAAATCATTTGTAATCTCTCCTCAGGGCGAAGTGGCTAATTTGTCTATGAAACGATTAAACAATAATGCCCTCCAGGCCGCGATTTGTCGTCGATATCGTCACGGGCACCGGAGTTCCGGCCAAAACCCCTTACCTAGTGACAGTACTGATGATGGATCACGGCCTCAAGGGCATTATCGCTTACACAACGCTTACACAACAAATCTCACCAAAGACATTGTGAGAAAGAAAACAATGCTGGCGAGTATTTCTTTCGTGATAGATTGTGGTGGTTTCTGCCCTGTGCTGCTGACAAATACAGTTCCCCAAACTACAAACGTCGTCGAGGGAACTCGATACACAAATCTAACGCGGTGTAGGATGACAGGTGATTTACCACGCGACATTATCGCTATTACATCACAGCTTCGAACGCCTCTCGCTACCAATCACAATGCTTTGTTTTCATCAACAACATTGTACAGTTTGTTCTTAACACCTCAATGAGCTGACATCTCAATGTCCTGCATAGGTGTGCAAGTTTGTATAGATCAGTAGGTATCTGCCCGAGGGTACATGTGTATCTACATTCCAGGGCTGGCAGGCAGAACGTTGGACAGAGCGATGAGGAGAATCAGAGAGAGAGGTGGAAACCAAGAGGAGCACCAACTAGGGAGAGACAGAGACCAGGAAGGAGGAAGCATTCCTGTAGCAGGTGGAATGAGTCACAAAGGCACAAACACAGACAGTTGTGATGATAGCGCAGACACAGACGCTTTGTTCAGGGTTTCAAGGTGTTGACAGGAATGTTGAAGGGAATGATTTCGATACCTACACACCAGCGGGCCGTGTGATGTGTGTGTGTGTGTGTGTGTGTGAGAGAGTGACTGATTCGATGGAGGCCCCCCAAGATAAACAGTGGCCTCATTGTTGTATCTCATCATCCTTTAACCAGGATGAGGCATTCCTCTGAGTACCCCGCTTAACTGAACCTGCTTAACTGAACATCATTGATCATTATGGGCAAGAAAGACAAATCCTTTCGTGAGCCATATTTCAACGACTTCTGTGCAAATGGGTTAGCTTTCTCCCTCAAAGTGATTGGCTTCAAGTCCTACTGTTGCCCTGCTGTATTCCCTTCTCATAGAGGTGTGTGTGCGTGTGTGTCCGTGCGTATGTGTCCTTGTGCCTGTGTGTGTGTTTGTGTGTCCGTCTGTGCGTGTGTGTGTGTGTGTGTGTGTGTGTGTGTGTGTGTGTCTGTGCAGGTCTGGCCATGGAGAAGGACGGCCGCAGCTCCAGCGCCCTGAGCGAAGGCGAGGCCCTGGACGAGGAAGACGACGACGACGACGAGGAGGGGGGGGCGGAGACGGAGGAGCTGTCTGGCAACGAGAGCGAGATGAACGAGCAGGAGGAAGAGGTGAGTCCCTCCCTCCCTCCCTCCGTCTGGTTAACACTCATCCCTCCCTCCCTCCGTCTGGTTAACACACATCCATCCCTCAGAATAGATTTCAAGATCCTTCTGCTTGTTTCTAAAGCTCTCGCTGGCACAGCACCAGAATATCTGAAAGCCCTTTTGCCTGCATATCAGCCCAGTAGAGCTCTCAGGTCTTCTGACGCTGGTTTTCTCTGTGTACCACATGTACAAAAGAAGAGATTTGGTGAGGCTGCATTCTCATTTTATGAACGCATCGACACCGACAGGCCTCAGAGCAGTAGGAGTGTAACAGGCCTCAGAGCAGTAGGAGTGTGACAGGCCTCAGAGCAGGGGGAGTGAGACAGGCCTCAGAGCAGGGGGAGTGTGACAGGCCTCAGAGCAGTAGGAGTGTGACAGGCCTCAGAGCAGGGGGAGTGAGACAGGCCTCAGAGCAGGGGGAGTGAGACAGGCCTCAGAGCAGGGTGAGTGAGACAGGCCTCAGAGCAGTAGGAGTGTGACAGGCCTCAGAGCAGGTGGAGTGTGACAGGCCTCAGAGCAGTAGGAGTGTGACAGGCCTCAGAGCAGTAGGAGTGTGACAGGCCTCAGAGCAGGTGGAGTGTGACAGGCCTCAGAGCAGGGGGAGTGTGACAGGCCTCAGAGCAGGGGGAGTGAGACAGGCCTCAGAGCAGGGGGAGTGAGACAGGCCTCAGAGCAGTAGGAGTGTGACAGGCCTCAGAGCAGGGGGAGTGAGACAGGCCTCAGAGCAGAGGGAGTGAGACAGGCCTCAGAGCAGAGGGAGTGAGACAGGCCCCAGAGCAGGGGGAGTGAGACAGGCCTCAGAGCAGGGGGAGTGTCTGATACGAGGAAACGGCGTTAGTGAGGCAACAGTGTCGCTGTTGGGAATCCACCTTTCAAACATAGATACCGCGTTGTCACGCACACACAGCATCTTAGATCTGCCAAGTTGATGTCTTGTTACAAAGTAAACAAACAGGCTTGTTGTTCCAGGAGGGGTCTGACAACGAGGAAGAGGAGAGGGAGGAAGAGGAGGAGGAGAACACGGACTACCTGACGGACTCCAACAAAGAGAACGAGACGGACGAGGAGAACAATGTAAGAGTGTGTGTGCGTGCGTGTGCGTGTGCGCTTGCGCGTGTGTGCGTGTGTGCATCTTGGTCAGCTGTGAATTGAACTGTCACTTATCCCTTCCCTGAGAAGGTGTGTGTGTGTGTTTCTGACTGTCCCGCCCCCTCCTGTAGGAGGTGACCCTGCGTGGCGGGGGGCTGAAGCACGTGGCGTGTGCCGAGGACGAGGACTTCATCCAGGCTCTGGACAAGATGATGCTGGAGAACCTGCAGGTACAGGCAACTAGCTGGCGGCTGCAGCAGTCCTGTGTAGTCGTAGTGTATTAAATATGATTCTCAGCGCGCGTGTGTGTGTGTCTCTCTCTCTCTCTCTCTCTCTCTCTCTCTCTCTCACTCTCTTTCTCTCTCTCTCTTTCCCTCTCTCTCTCTCTCCCTCTCTTACTCTCTCTCTCTCTCTCTCTCTCTCTCTCTTTCTCTTACTCTCTCTCTCTCTCTTACTCTCTCTCTCTCTCTTTCTCTCTCTCTCTCTTACTCTCTCTCTCTTACTCTCGCTCTCTCTCTCTTACTCTCTCTCTCTCTCTTACTCTCTCTCTCTCTCTTACTCTCTCTCTCTCTCTCTTACTCTCTCTTTCTCTCTTACTCTCTCTCTCTCTCTTACTCTCTCTCTTACTCTCTCTCTCTCTCTTACTCTCTCTCTCTTTCTCTCTTACTCTGTCTTACTCTCTCTCTCTCTTACTCTCTCTCTTTCTGTCTTACTCTCACTCTCTCTCTTACTCTCTCTCTCTTACTCTCTCTCACACTCTCTCTCTCTCTTTCTCTCTCTCTCTTACTCTTTCTCTCTCTCTCTCTTACTCTCCCTCTCTCTCTCTTTCTCTCTCTCTCTCTTTCTCTCTCTCTCTCTTTCTCTCTCTTACTCTCTCTCTCTTACTCTCTCCCTCTCTCTTACTCTCTTACTCTCTCTCTCTCTTTCTCTCTCTCTCTCTCTCTCTCTTACTCTCTCTCACTCTCTCTGTGGTTGTGTCTCATGGCGTGTGTGTAGGGGTGGGACGATTAGAAAATGTCATGTCACGATTATCGTGGGCAAAATAATCGCGATCCACGATATTATCGCGAGAATTTAAAAAAAAATAATAATAATTTTATGCCAATAAAACACACTGTAATCACTTTAACTTAGATTTTGTTGTATTTTTAGGACATTTTAAGTCAGTAATTCAGATTCTAGTGGCACATATCTCTGGCCATAATCTGGGTCCTTAAGAAAGAGCAATTCCTTTTCGGCCAATCAGCACCTTTCATTAACACAGTGTTTCCTCTATATGCATTTATTGGTGGCGGGCCGCCACGAACGAATTTCCTCCGCCACTAATCGATTCAGACAGTCCCCTTTGATTCAGGCTGCGCAGAAAGGCAGCGAGTTATTATGACCGGAGAACAGAAAAAAAGCAGATTGAAGCTAGATTTAGGCCGCTTCCAGACCAACATTTCGTTACGATTTAGGGGTAGTTATTTACAATATGTTACAATGTTGCAATTAACCTCGTCGTTTGTGTTCGCACTGCAATCGAGACTGAATCTCTCAACAGGCGGGCGACGCGCTTTCAAAACAGTTTTGTGATTGGTCCGAATTTAGCGGGACACACGCCGGTGCCTTTAATCCCGTATCCTAATCGAAAATGCAACATCATCAGCGACGACTGTGGGTTATTGCATTTACTGCTGTTCTCTGGTTCATGTTCTTATACCAGTGCTCACTATAGAGTATTTTAAATAAACATTCGTAATGTCTGTCTCTGATGTTCATGGTCAACTAAATCAGCCTATTTTGTGAAACAAATAATGTTCCCGCTAATGGGTTAACCGAGCATTCTCGCACCTAACGTGCAAGCACCTAGCTTCGAACTATTTGATCACCTTGTAGTGAAGCGAGCAGAGTATTCATAATACACGGCGTTCAGCCTTGTACAAAGCACTGTTATATGTTTGTGTTTACTCAATCACCCAGGCTGCTTAGCGGGTGATATGACGGGATATAAGTGGGACAGAGATTAATGAATGTTGTTGTCAGTACGCATGCAGAGAGTGAGAATAAAGCGCACATGATTGTTTTTCTACCTGCAAAACGACTACATCGTCCTGTTATTGCCGTCACTCCTACATTGGTGACCCTGATTTTCTCTCGAATGTTTTCGGAGATCATTGAAAATGACAACGAACGCAGTTTCACTCAAGCTGCCCGAGTTTTGGGAACAAAATGCCATAGCATGGTTTGCACAAGCTGAAGCTCAATTCGCCCTCAGGGATGTTACCGTGGATAATACCAAATACTACTACGTGGTAGCAGCTCTTACCAATTCAACGGCAGCGAGAGTGGTGAGTCTTATTGAAAACCTACCGGCACAGCACAAATATGTTACCTTGAAGGCGCACCTCATCAGTGTTTCCTCTATATGCATTTATTGGTGGCGGGCCGCCACGAATGAATTTGCTCCGCCACCAAATGATTCAGACAGTCCACTTTGATTCAGGCTGCGCAGAAAGGCAGCGAGTTATTATGACCGGAGAACTGAAAAAAAGCATGTGTCCCTGAACGCTCCGCCAATCACTGTGAGTAAACTGACTCTGAGAATGTCCTCACGTCACATTTTACCGTAATACCCTATATGTTGGTTGAAGTGCAACATCTCAGCTTTCAGGGACAGTTGGATTTTTTTCGATAGCACAAACCGTTTAGAAATTACGGTAATTACAATGTCGGGTGCGGATTTGTGCCGGTGGCGGTACATTCGGCGCAGAAGTGGTATCTATACCAGATAAATAATAACCATTTGCTTACGTAATTTTTCGTTTGTTTACATAGTCTGAAACTACAGATGGTAAGCTTTCAAATGATGCGTCATACATTGAAATCGAAAAAAAAATCAAGACGACACGAGTATTTGAATGTTTGTTTGTATCATGTTTTGCTCAAGAATGGTGACTGCTAAACGCTGCTAGCCTAACGTTTCGTTCTAAAACGAAAGTATAACGTCCCCACTTGGACAGTGGTTGAAATAATGACAGATAGCTTCTCTCATGTAATCTGTGCGTTTAATTGTAAACTATCTCATACACAACTTTCTTAGTTCACCCGAGCTCTCTCTCCCAACGGTCTCAATAACACACACAGCATCACAGGGGTGCATTGGCACACAACACAGTAACAGTGCGAACATGAACTCAAGCATTAATGAACATTAATGAACAGGGTTGTTCTATCTAATTTATTATGTTTGTGTTATGCTAATAAATGTAGATCCACACAGGTATACAAACTGAGATCCGTTTACTGTCAAGTGCCATTCATTCTGACAACACACACACACAGTCGTAAAGCTCTAACAGAACGTGACGTCGTAAAGTGCAACAAAGTGCTGCAATGACATACTGTCGTACATAACAATATTGGTATTTGATCACCTTCTATATAAAATCACCTGCTCGGCTTTAATGACTTAACCGCTATTTAAGAAATTATATTTGTTTTCGCGTGCACGCGTTGTATGCACGCGCACGCGTTTTATGCGAAAGACGACCACCCCGCCACTAATGTGAAAAATCCTGGAGGAAACACTGCTCATAGATACTTTTTTCTATATAAAATCACCTGCTCGGCTTTAATGACTTAACCGCTATTTAAGAAATTATAATTGTTGCCACCCTCTAGTTTTTGGTGAAACTACGTCTTTGTTTTGAGCGCCAGTGCGCGTGCACGCGGAAAACAAATCGCGAAAGACAACCACTCCGCCACTAATGTGAAAAATCCTGGAGGAAACACTGATTAACGTACCCAAGGAAGTTTAAAGAACGCACTCCCAGTGTTGCCAACTTCCAGAGCCCCTTGGCGACTTAATTAGTCAAAAGCGACCAGCGACAAATCTAACTTCCTTTTCTGGTCATTTGGGGAATTACTGTAAAGCATCTAACATATCCCGTATTCCACGGTTCACGTTGCAACCGAGCTCAGGAGAGACGAGTAGGGATACAGTCTATGGCGAGCGAGGGTTGCCGTCTCCTCTCTCCCTCAACACTCACTCCCACGGCCAGTCTGATAGCAGCCGCGGGGAGCGTACCGTTGTTCCCCGGGTCCTCGCAGGGGGTTCGGGCAAAGTTCGGGAAATAACGGACGGTTGTCATGTGTTTATACACATGGATGTTACGTGCCTAATGCCTTTGATGCGCACACTTGCTACTTGCCGCTTTAATCATTGTATTTAGCCTATAGCACGAGTCATGCATTGAATGTAACCTCAAGTGCTGAACAGTATTAAGTAAACCACAATATATTTGCTAAAGCTTAGGGGCGACCGTGCCTTTTGCAGCCATAGACTGTCACTGCCTGGTAATAACAAGGAAGGCCAATGACAGTATCCCGTCTAAAGTTTTTCACCAGCCATGGTGAGTAGGCTAGCATACGTTACCTAGTGACTGAACCAGCCATGGTGAGTAGGCTAGCATACGTTACCTAGTGACTGACTGACGAGGCTGACTTGACAGTAACGTTACCCATGCAGGCTGAACAATAGCGCGAGACAGGTTCTGTGAGGATATTCGCGCGCGGCTCATGTGAGGAATTGCAATTATATTACAGTAACAGTCGCTAACTTGACTGCAAAAGTAATGTAGCCTAGGCTGAAAAATAGCGCCAGACATTTGTTAAACACAGTTTATTCATAACATACGATTATGACGATTATTCAAATAATTAAAATTCTCCACGATTAAGTTATCGCGGGTGTTTTTATCGCGATTAACGATAAAAAACGATAATCGTCCCATCCCTACGTGTGTGTTGCATGTGTTGTGTGTTGTGTCTCATGGCGTGTGTGTGTTGTGTGTTGTGTCTCATGGCGTGTGTGTGTGTGTGTGTGTGTGTTGTGTGTTGTGTCTCATGGCGTGTGTGTGTGTGTGTGTGTGTTGTGTGTGTTGTGTGTTGTGTCTCATGACGTGTGTGTGTTGTGTGGTTGTGTCTCATGGCGTGTGTGTTGTGGTGGTGTCTCATGGCGTGTGTGTGTTGTGTCTCATGGCGTGTGTGTGTTGTGTCTCATGGCGTGTGTGTTGTGTCTCATGGCGTGTGTGTTGTGGTGGTGTCTCATGGCGTGTGTGTGTTGTGTCTCATGGCGTGTGTGTGTTGTGTGTTGTGTCTCATGGCGTGTGTGTTGTGTGTTGTGTCTCATGGCGTGTGTGTTGTGTGTTGTGTCTCATGGCGTGTGTGTTGTGGTGGTGTCTCATGGCGTGTGTGTGTTGTGTCTCATGGCGTGTGTGTGTTGTGTGTTGTGTCTCATGGCGTGTGTGTTGTGTGTTGTGTTTCATGGCGTGTGTGTTGTGTGTTGTGTCTCATGGCGTGTGTGTGTTGTGTCTCATGGCGTGTGTGTGTTGTGTGTTGTGTCTCATGGCGTGTGTGTTGTGTGTTGTGTTTCATGGCGTGTGTGTTGTGTGTTGTGTCTCATGGCGTGTGTGTTGTGTGTTGTGTCTCATGGCGTGTGTGTGTTGTGTCTCATGGCGTGTGTGTGTTGTGTGTTGTGTCTCATGGCGTGTGTGTTGTGTCTCATGGCGTGTGTGTTGTGGTGGTGTCTCATGGCGTGTGTGTGTTGTGGTGGTGTCTCATGGCGTGTGTGTTGTGGTGGTGTCTCATGGCGTGTGTGTGTTGTGTGTTGTGTCTCATGGCGTGTGTGTTGTGTGTTGTGTCTCATGGCGTGTGTGTTGTGTGTTGTGTCTCATGGCGTGTGTGTTGTGTGTTGTGTCTCATGGCGTGTGTGTTGTGTGTTGTGTCTCATGGCGTGTGTGTTGTGGTGGTGTCTCATGGCGTGTGTGTTGTGTGTTGTGTCTCATGGCGTGTGTGTTGTGTGTTGTGTCTCATGGCGTGTGTTAGAGATGCTCCGATCAGGGTTTTTGGTGCCGATCACCGATCACCGATCACTGGAATCAGTGATCTGCCGATCCGATATCACCGATCACCGATCACAGCGTTGAAAATGGCAATTGAAGCATTCTATTTATTGTGTAGCATTATTTATGTTTTTAATTATTCTTAACACCATTGACATTGTATATTAAGTATTCAAATGAAATTAGGAGATGAGAAAGTATCATGAATTGACAACCATCTGTTTTATTTAATTCACAACCACCTGTAGCTTACTTCAGGAAAAACAAATAAAATGTGAAAATAAAAATCATAATAAATAAAATGTACACTGTCACATCAAATGTGCAACATTCCACTCGAATGAGAGGAACTAGGGGCTCTTAGAGAACTTGGAGCTTATACTGTAGATTTCCTGAGGAACAATAAACATACCCAAACTAAACTGCAACATAAACAGGCTATAGCCAAATATAAAATACTGTTTCAAGTCAGTCAGTTTCAAGTCATATTTAGGAGGAGATAAGACAGCAAGTCAGCAATAATCAATAAAACAAAAAAACAAAACATTGCACCTAAGGAGATTTCAGACTCAAACCTTACTTCTTAAGCAGCATCACTGGCAGATTAGCCTTGAGAAATACAAGCATCTCACAGTTTTTGGCACTCAGCCTGTTCCTCTTATCATCTAAAATATGTCCTGCTATGCTGAAAAGTCACTCGCTATCTACACTTGTGCAAGGTGCACAGAGGAAGACCTAAAACTTGCGCGCTAATAGTTGTTGTTGCTATGGGCCTTAGCCTAGCTTAGTGACTTCCTGCTCGCTGGGTCACATGACGTCGCTGAACACTACCTACACTACGCTCGTGAAGTCGCGCTGGAACTCTGACCAGCACTCGTGGAACGCCTCTCGTCCAATCAAAGCACTCGGTCCCTTTATGACGTCGAGCCCAGTGTGCGCTTCGGCGCTCTCGGAGCGAATCGACGAACGCAGCAAATGCCGTATGATATTCGTGGTATTGAAATACCTTGCGTGCGTTCCTCCGCGAGGTATTTCTTTTGAGCAGACATTACAAACTGCATATTTGTTGTCTCTTTCCGACACTGTGTAATATTGCCAGACTGGCGACGCCATTTCTCTATGTAAACTGATCGGCCGTGTTTGATCGGCCGTTTTGAGAACTCCGATCAAAACCGATCAAGGGCATATCGGCCGATATCGATCGGCGCCGATCAGATCGGAGCATCTCTAGCGTGTGTGTTGTGGTGGTGTCTCATGGCGTGTGTGTGTTGTGGTGGTGTCTCATGGCGTGTGTGTGTTGTGGTGGTGTCTCATGGCGTGTGTGTGTTGTGTGTTGTGTCTCATGGCGTGTCTGTTGTGTGTTGTGTCTCATGGCGTGTCTGTTGTGTGTGTTGTGTCTCATGGTGTGTGTGTTGTGTGTGTTGTGTCTCATGGTGTGTGTGTGTGTGGTGTGGTCTGTGTGTAGCAGAGGAGTGGCGAGGCGGTGAAGGTGCACCAGCTGGACGTGGCCATCCCCCTGCAGCTGAAGAGCCAGCTGAAGAAGGTTCCGGGGCCCGTGTGCTCCGGGGAGGGAGACGCCGACATCTCTGACACCATGCAGTTTGTCATGCTCACGCGCAAGGGCAACAAGCAGCAGGTACGCACGCACGCACGCACGCACGCTAACACACATACACACACACATATACACACACACATATATATATATACACACACACACACACACACACACACACACATGTATATATATGTGTGGTGGCCTGGGAAAACCCTTCACATGGTGGCATTTTGACATTTTCCTTTTTTTATATTTCCATAAATTAGAAGTTCTCAGCTATTCATAACTGGTTGAATGACTGAGATAGCCCTTTATTTTAAAAAGTTATGAGCATTTTAATGTAGCATGTCAAAAAAAGTGAAAGGGGAGAAATCCTCCCCTTTCTCCTCCGGGTCGGGGGAGGAGCCTATGCAGATCGGCCGGTCTCGTTAGTCTGCTTGTGATGCGGTGGTAGTCTGCTTGCCTCGTCGGTATGCGAGGGACAGATCCATTTGTGTGTCTTCTAGTTAAGATGTTATTACTTTATGCTTATTGTGAGCATCAGTAAACTGGCAATAACACAGGTGGAAGTATCGTCTCTCCTTTCGCTCATGTGTGCGTGCGTTGCTTAACTGAGAATGAGACACGTTCAACGTGATGTTGTTTCGCTAGCAAACTACCCGCCACAAAAACATACAAATAAGTACTTTCTCTTTTGTTTTCTTAAAATGTTTATTCACCATAATGTAGTATGGAGTTCAAAGTACTAGAATACCACATAATATCAAAATCGCCAAAATCGCGATTTCCATCTATATTTGCTCTTTGCCACGAACGAACGCCAGCGACATCCGACGGGTTTTCCCAGGCCACCACACATATATACACACACGTATATATATATATATATACACACACACACGCACGCATACACCCACACACACACACACACACACACACACACACACACACACACATACACACACACACACACACACACATATATATACACACACACACACATGTACACAAACACACACATATAGACACACACACACACTCTCTCACGTCAAGGGTTCCTTCCCTGTTAGTTCAGTGAGACCCCCTTCACAGAGTCAGCACTGTCAGACAGACCCAGCAGGATAATATTGACTCTGAGTTGCAGCTCCGTGTGTATTCAGGGCCAGCTCCACTGGAGGAATGTGTGGGTTTGGGACTGAGACCAGCTCTTGTACTGTAGTAGGGTGTGTCCAGAGTTTTCGCCCAGCCAAGTCAAGCCGGGCGGAGAAGTCTAAAACCGAGTCCACTCGTTACATATGACTGCATGACGACAGTGGACGGAAATACAACACGTATGTCAACAGAATTATGCAACGACTTGTGGACAGAGACTTCATAGACGACGGTCTTTGTAAATGTTCGTGGTAAACCGTATAAAGGGGCGATGACGTTTTCTCCACACACCCCCATTGTAAACACCCCCCCCCCCCCGCCTCTCCCCTGTACTGGGTTCCCTCAGGAGAGAATGAAAGGAGTCCTGTGTGTGTGTGTTCACGTACGCCACGGTCTCACCATGTTACGTACCCGGGTCCCAGCTGGAGTCGCTCCCTGTCCATCACACACACCTCCACAGCACGCCCAGACTCAGCTCCCTAGCTCCACACGGCTCTACCCTGGGCTCATTGGAAACACTGGATCACAGCTTAGTTAGAGAGAAAGTGGTGGAATTGTTTTTGGGGGGAGCGTCATTTCTCATTCAAGTGCTGAGTGATTGTTCTCTGAGTGTTACCTCTCTGATCCAGCTACGGTGTTAGACCTTAGAACCTTCTCCATCCTCCATATGTGCCTTTCTCTCTCTCTCTCCTCTGTCTCCAGGATAAGATCTTGAACGTGTCTCTCTCTCTCCTCTGTCTCCAGTATAAGATCTTGAACCTGTCTCTCTCTCCTCTGTCTCCAGTATAAGATCTTGAACATGTCTCTCTCTCCTCTGTCTCCAGTATAATATCTTGAACCTGTCTCTCTCTCCTCTGTCTCCAGTATAAGATCTTGAACATGTCTCTCTCTCCTCTGTCTCCAGTATCAGATCTTGAAAATGTCACTCTCTCTCCTGTCTCCAGTATAAGATCTTGAACATGTCTCTCTCTCTCCTCTGTCTCCAGTATAAGATCTTGAATGTGTCTCTCTCTCTCCTCTGTCTCCAGTATAAGATCTTGAACATGTCTCTCTCTCTCCTCTGTCTCCAGTATAAGATCTTGAACCTGTCTCTCTCTCCTCTGTCTCCAGTATAAGATCTTGAACATGTCTCTCTCTCTCTCCTCTGTCTCCAGTATAAGATCTTGAACGTGTCTCTCTCTCTCCTCTGTCTCCAGTATAAGACCTTGAACGTGTCTCTCTCTCTCCTGTCTCCAGTATAAGATCTTGAACATGTCTCTCTCTCTCCTGTCTCCAGTATAAGATCTTGAACGTGCCCCTGTCGTCCCACCTGGCCGCCAACCACTTCAACCAGCAGCAGGCGGAACAGGAGGAGCGCATGCGCATGAAGAAGCTCACACTGGACATCAACGAGAGGCAGGAGCAGGAGGACTACCAAGGTACAGGAGAATACACTAGGGAGGGAGGGAGGGAGGGAGAGAATCAGTCTGAAAGACTGGGTGGGTGGGAGTGGGGGGGGGAATGAGTCTAAAAGTGTGAGTGAGATGGTGAGTGGGTGGGTGGATCGTCGGGAAGGAGGGAGAGAGAATGGAGTTTGAAAGAGTGAGTGAGAATAAGAGTATTTAATTAATTTAATTAAGTATAAAAGCGGACCACGTGAAGACGTTGTTGTTGTGTTGTTGCAGAGATGATGCAGTCCCTGGCTCAGCGGCCCGCTCCTGCCAACACCAACCGGGAGCGGCGCCCGCGCTACCAGCACCCCAAAGGGGCGCCCAACGCCGACCTCATCTTCAAGACTGGAGGAAGGTGAGACTCGCTCCTCAACTTGCCCGGTATTTACACTCTCCCACACGCTCGCACACACACACACACACACACACACACACACACACACACACACACACCTGTATTGACAGCTTTTAGAACGGACCCTGTTCAAGGACTTCATGCTTGTCATCTCACTGACACTCCCATGTTGCTATCTATCTTCTCTGTACTCAAACAGAAATCAGGAGAAACAGGAGAGATATTAAAGGCACGAGAAAAGAGACAGACAAGAGAGACAAGAGAGGCAAGAGAAACAGGAGAGAAAGGAGGGATTTGAGGTCCAGAGGCTAGGGCCGGCCAGATGAGCTGGACACGCTTCTGACCGCTCCGAGCTCAAGTCTTCTATGTTTTCTAGACAAGGCAGTCAGTATGATTTTTAAGTTAAGTTGTTGCTCCTGATTTCTGCACTCTCTGTAAACCGATCCATTCTGCTTTGCAGGTACTACATGTATAAGTGAGATATGTTTATTTATAAGTATTTATTTTATAAGCTGTTAAAAAAAAAAAAGGGAAGGGGGGAAAAAAGAAGCAAAACTTGGAAATAAAGATTGCATGAAATACCTATTTTCTGTACAAACCAAAGCAGCCTTGTGTGTCTTTCTCGTCCACTTACGAAAGAATCTCACAGCATTCAGAGGATGTTACTACACAACAAATTCATACATTGAGGAATAACACACTTTTTCTTCATTGTCCCACTTTCCCAGAAACACACAATAGCTCACTTGGTGGTCATCAAACACTGACTAGTACTGGGGAGGAGGGTGAGGGGAGGGATGGGGAGGAGGGTGAAGGGAGGGATGGGAAGGAGGGTGAAGGGAGGGATGGGGAGGAGGGTGAAGGGAGGGATGGGGAGGAGGGTGAGGGGAGGGATGGGGAGGAGGGTGAAGGGAGGGATGGGGAGGAGAGTGAGGGGAGGGATGGGGAGGAGGGTGATGGGAGGGATGGGGAGGAGGGTGAAGGGAGGGATGGGGAGGAGGGTGAAGGGAGGGATGGGGAGGAGGGTGAGGGGAGGGATGGGGAGGAGAGTGAGGGGAGGGATGGGGAGGAGGGTGATGGGAGGGATGGGGAGGAGGGTGAGGGGAGGGATGGAGAAGAAGGGAAGGAGGGATGGAGAAGAAGTGATGTATGTTGGGAAAGGATGGAGAAGCTTGCTTGGATGCATGCTTGGTGTGTGAGGAGGATGGAGGGACGGAGGGTGTTTTGGGGTGAAGAGGGGATGAAGAAGAAAGGGAGGGATGAGTGGGGGCGCTCTGTGAGGCAGCTCCTACAGTAATGTCCTGCTGTTTCCCCTAGGAGACGCTGATTGGAGTCTGGCCGAGGGAGCGAGCAAAGCGAGAGAACGAGAGAGAGAGAGACGACAAGAGAGAGGGAGAGAAAGAGCGGACAACCGGTCTCGCCTAAAACGGGGAGTGAGTCCGCCAGCCGCCAACTGACGCAAGCGCAGACCCCCCCACACCCAAACCCGCAAGCAGGAGTCGAAAAGAGGAGAGGTGTAAGGAAGGGCATCAACCATGGGGGTGGAGGGGGAGGGGGGGAGACACCCCCCCTTTACCTAGCCGAGGGGGTGGGAGGGTACAGACCACCCCATTCTTTCTGTCTGTCGCCTGGGGGATCACACCAGCACACAAACACCCGACTGTCTGATCGAGAGAACCAACCAAAAAAGGACACAAATTAACGACTGACCAGCTCACTTGACAAGGTGGACAGACACGGACGCAGACAGACAGACAGACAAGACAGACAGACAGACAGCCGAGCAGCAGGACAGAGGGACGACAGGCTGCCCTCTCGCTCCCCGTGCAGCACTGGAGGATGACACGTGATGTGGCACCGAGGTTCTCGTGCTCCTAGATGTGCATGAGGGAGGGGAGGAGGATGGACAGGATGTGTGTGTGTGTGTGTGTGTGTGTGTATGTGTGTGTGTGTGTGAGAGTGAGCAAGGGACCGGGTAGGGTGACTATCTTTTGGATACGGGCTGTGCTTCTCTTACTGGGAACAGACCTGTTCAGTCTTTTTACTCTATATCAAGCTAAGTCAAACGCTGTTTAAAGGGCAGCTCTGGGAGGAGTGTGAGGAGGGAGAGGGGGAGGAGGGAGAGGTGGAGGAAGGAGAGGTGGAGGAAGGAGAGGTGGAGGAAGGAGAGGTGGAGGAGGGAGAGAACAGGTCACCAAACTACTGTGGGACCCGGTAGACCAGGGACAGTGGAGGAGGAGAGGATATTGTATGGGAGAAAAAAATAGTTGGTGGTTTTGTGTGAGTGTGAAAGATGAATGTGAGGATCATAATACAAGGCGGTATGCTCCTCCTATCCCTGGTAGAGCAAGCAGTTGCCATGGTGACGACCCTAACCTGGGTTGAGGGCAAGCAAGTGACCAGCGTTGACTGACCAGTTTCATCATCAGAAATTAAAGAGTATATATATAAAAATGAATATCCTTATTCTTTTTTTTCTTTCTTTCTTTAAAAAAAAAAAACAACAAAAAAAACGTTTAGCTTTCTAGATGCGTCCTTATTACTTTCTGGAGAATTCAAGAGTTTTTTGGGGTGATTAAAAAGTTTGTTGATTTTGATATTTGTGCTGTATTGTGGTAACACCTTTTTTTTTTGACAAATGGATAAGATACTTATCTGTGCACTGCCTCCTGAGAGTCCTCCAGTGATGATGATTCTGTTTGGATTATTTCTGTCTTGTTGAATTGATAGAAAGATAGATAGATACTCTGTAGTCTACTGCATGGGCCTTTCTGCACCAGCTCTGTAAGCCAATCTGCCTGTGTTTCAGTAAAGTGTCTGTTTGTGACTCAACCTTGTCCTTGCTTTCTTTCTTTTCTCTGTCCATATAATGTCTGACTGTCTGGAATAGTAGCTTTAGGTCTGAGACCCTCTATTGTCTGCATGTACATGTATGTGTGAGTACAAGCATGAGAGAGTATGGCATGTACTGTATGTCTGAGGGAGACTGTTTGTCCGAGAGGGTGTGTCTGTTTGTCCTAGAGGGCGTGTCTGTTTGTCTGGATCTTAATTACAAGGCCCCAAACATGCTCATTTCCTCACTTCCTGCCCTTGTACCTCCCCCCAAACACTCACAAACATGCACTCCATGAATACTCATCCCTTACCGCACGCACACACACACACACACACTCTCTCACTCACACATTCTGCAGCAGACCACAGCCTCAGATACCCTGGCTCACTCTCCCAAAGATGGTAAAGCCCGAAAGTCCCTGGCGGGTCTCACCCATGCTGCGTCACAAATGCACCCATGAATGTTTTATTTGCCACGCGATCAACTTGTTAGTCAATTGTTGGAATTTTTTGAGTTTTTTTGCCCTAAGCACGGGGTCAGCCATAGTCGGCACCCCTGGAGCATTTAGGGGTTAAGTGCCTTGCTCAAGGGCACATGCTTAATGGCGTTCCACATGCCATGATGCTCCACAAGGGGGATAGAATGTTTTTTTTCTCTGTTGGAGCTCGGTATCATGGTCGCACACTCCGGTGAAACTGGGGGGCCGGCCCCGTGCCCCTGACTGACTGACAGGGAGACCCCAGTGGAAGTCAGCTCTTCAGGACACGTCGTCTACACTCGGCAGAGGGAGAAATCGGAAGTTTTGATACCGTTCCTAATTAGGGTGAGGGAGACTTCAGGCCAAAACATCGTCAAAACAAACAACAATGTAAGACGGCTGCAGTACTACAGACCTGGCAGAGCGTGTCTCTAAGGGTTTAGGAGCTGTGGGTCCTTGTGAGATTGTCTGAAAATTGTTCCACTCATGTTAAAATAGTATGGTGAATCATTTCCCAAAGAGGGTCAATCATTACCATGCATCCACTTATCCCTCACATTCCATAGTCAGCGCTCTGTGAAGAATAACAAACATGTTCTGTTCAACACAAACATAGATTATATCGTACATTACTCTCTTTATTTAGTGACACATTAGTTACATGTAGTGTCTATGACAGTGAATACAAAACACAAGTGATATTTCAGATTTTGAAGAGATGCATTACCATAGCAGCAACGAGTTGACAATTTTGCATTGCTCTTAAACATCTTTGTATCTCAATAAAACATCTTTAACCACATCGCCAAGCAGTCATTCCTCCATCTGGCAATGTAAACTACAGGTACATTTCCCTAGTGTGTGTGTGTGTGTGTGTGTGTGAGAGTGTGCGTGCGTGTAACACAATCATGTGTTAGGATACTTCAAAAGTGATTGTAGATAAACTACAAAACTGGAGTCTCGATACAAACCGTTACATATAATTGACAAACAGGTTTCACTCACACAACCATACTAACATGTGCATGGAACACAACCACTCGCACAACCATACTAACATGTGCATGGAACACAACCACTCACACAACCATACCAACATGTGCATTGAACACAATCATGTGTTGCACATGATACTTCAAGAGTTACTGTAGATGAACTACAAAACCGGAGTCAGTCAGACAAACAGTTGAACAAAAAATTAAATCGGACAAACAGGTTTCTCACACACCACCATACTCAACATACATACAACCATGTGCTCTCTCTCTCTCATACACACGCACACACGCACACACACACACACACACACACACACACACACACACACACACACACACACACACACACACACACACACACACAGGTTTTCATACCAATGTAGACCAGCAAGGGTGAGGGAACACAGGTCATTGGTTATGATGACAGTTAAATAATATAGTGACGTTAGCATACGAGGGCAGAACTAGAAACAAGTGTTCTCAGGAGTATTTCTGGATGCTTTTGGCTTCACTGTTTGTGTTTCGGACAATGCATGCACTCGCCGCCCATCCCTACGGAGTCCAAATGGTTTCATTCCCTCCAAGTAGTGAATTTCAAACCACATTCTGTGGTTTTGTGTGGGAGGCCAGCCCATGGAGTAAAAATACTCTTTAACCACCTCAGCAGTTACAGTAACACAGCCTATAACTACCCTCCAAGAAACTCCAAACTGTGAGCTATTCTGTAACTTACAAATCAGTCAAATGCCATTTGGGGTGGTCGACAAAATGGGAAATTCCCCCATGAAGTCCCCCATGAATCGCTCCAAGCATGTAAAATGTGGATCGATTCTGTCATTTTGCAAACTTCTTTTCCCGTCTTTCCTAGTGGGACTGATGGAGTTTCTAGTCACCTAACTGACAATCAATAGGCAGCAGTGGGAAACGATGTGCATAAATATAACAAGTTCCTATAAAGTAGAATCTCTTTCATATAGAGGACTAGGATAGGCACCTCCCTGACAGCTGTGATTATCATATACATCATGATTATTATTAGGATGTTGTAAGGATGTTATGTTGTAGACATAGTATATATGGACCCACGGTAAATACAAGTATGACATGAAACATTCACACACGCCCTCATAATATGAACAATTCAGAAAACAAAAATGTCGTAACTTTTGATCGGGTGGGCAACACGCACCCCTGCCCATAGCTACCGCCGGCCTGACAAGGATTCAGATTATTACTAGGAAAGTGCTTCAACCTCCGATTGTTCATGCTCATAACAGCTGCACAGTGAGACAAAACACACTCGCGACCTCCCAGACAATAATGCCCAAATGGGTAAACAAAAATCACAATACAATTGTGAGGTCCTCAATTCTTAAGGTTTCAGGGGAAGACTTCACAGCCAGTTTACAATGACTCAACACTGATTTGATCAGCACCTCCTTCAAACTGATCAGTAATAAAACATATTTTAAATCATATGGAGTAACTTAAGATACATCTTGTGGATATAAATCCATATTTGGAGAGTGAGATCTGTAAGGGAATCTCACTGGTAGCTGAGTGGCTATCTAGAGTCCCGGGAGAATTCGCTCCCAAAGATGTAGGATGATCCGGAATATTCCTTTCTTGCATTGTCTGTAATGAGGGGGTATGTGTATGTGTGCATGTGTGTGTTTGACTCAATGTGTTTGAGTGTGTGTGTGTGGTATGTGTGTGTGTGTGTGTGTGTGTGTGTGTGTGTGTGTGGGTGTGTGTGTAAAGCCACCCCACGTTTTGTGTCAAACCCGTTTGTCAGCGTTCTCTGGTTGCCAGGAACTCAGAACCGGGTGTGCAGGTTTAACACAAGATCCTGTTCCTTTCCTCCTTGCTGTAACGTAGGTTCCCCCTGCCCACTTCTCACGCCCGCAGAAACTTCTAGAAGCCTCACATCCTCCAGGTTAGAGGGAGGTTGTGGAGTTAGGAAGTCTCTTTAAGCAGTCCCAGTTTCCGCAGCGCCTCCCTGCGGGACTCGTCCGTCGCCCCTCGTCCGGAAAACTGCACGGTGATCCCCTGGGAGCGGAACGAAGGCTTGGAGGAGGAGGACGACGACTTCCGCCTGGGGGTCAGGTCTGGAGGCGGGTTGGCGGGCGCAGAGGCTCTGGGGGGGCGCGCCGGGCCGTGTGAGGGTAGAGGATCGGGGGGGCGAGGGGAGGAGGCGGTCGCCGTTCTAGACATCCCCCCGTAGCTTTGTTTGCGCTCGTAGGGCGGGGCCTTTGACTTGGCTGGGGGGGAGGCCAGCGGAGGAGGCCTGACTTGCTTACTCTTGCTTCCCTGGTGAGCGCTGATGATGTCCGGGGGCTCGCTCCAGACGCCGGGGGGCGCAGCAGGGGCAGCGGGGGTCATGACCTTGGTCTTCCCCCCGTAGCTGTTGAAGTCGCTGGATAAGGCCGCCGGGGGGGCCTTGCTGTCACGGCCACTAGCAGCAGGGACAACGTCCTCGCTCTTCGAGGACCCGGAGGGGTTCACCACCATGGTTTTACCGCCGTAGCTGTTAAAGTCCATGGAGGAGGAGACGTCAGATGGGCTGACCGTTGCCGGTGGCGATGGGTTCACCTGCGGCGATGGGTTCACCTGCATGGTCTTGCCACCGTAGCTGTTGAGGAGGTCTACCGGCGGCGGTGGTGTTTCTGGTTTGCCCCCAGGCGTCAGGGTAGGGGTAGGGGGAGGGGTAGGGCTAGGAGTAGGGGTAGGGGTTGGGGTAGGGGTGGGGGCGGTCGCGGTCGCGGCAGGAGGTTTGGTTACGCTGGATACGGTGTCGGTGTTGGCGCTGCTGGTCGGGGTAGGAGTGATTTGGACCGAGGACATGGCGCGGCTCCTGGTGGTCAGGCCCAGTTTGGACAGCGCCTCCATCCGGGACTTATCCGGAGTGGGATCCCGGAACGACACGCTGCGGGTGGGAATGTTCCGGAGGGAAGGCTGATGCGACTGCTGAGGCTGCTGCGTCTGCTGCGGCTCCTCCTGCTCCAGAGGGTGGGCCGTCCCCGAGAGGTTGGCCAACATCTGGGCCCTTCTCTCCTGCATGTTCACGTTGGCAGCTGATTGGCTGTGGTGCTCCTTACTACCGCCCAGAACCAGGCTGATGTTGCCGGGGTAGCGGGTGGGCTTGGCGGAGGTAGGCGGGCCGTGTTTGACCTGCTGCTGGTCGGGGCAGGCGGGCGGGGGTCTCTCGAGGTCCAGGCTCCTGCGGCGTCCGGACAGGAGGTCGGAGGGGCGGAGGTTTGTGGCCCCTCCCCCCTGGTGCTCGGCGATCTTGTGGGCGATGAGGACAGGGGTGGGGACAGAGCCCGCAGGGTGGTACTGGGCGTGGCCATAGGGGGCGCTGTCCTCACCGGGGCCCGGCATGGGCAGGTTGTACTCTGTATGGAAGCTCTCCATCGGGTCACGCCTGGCTTTCATCTCAAAATGGCTCTCGGGGTTCACGTTCATGCTCTGGAAATCTGGAGGAGGAAGGGGTTTAGAAAAGGAAAGGCTTCAGTTCTCTTTCCATCGTGTGTACTTCAGTACTCGATCGACGGCATTCTGGATCACATCAGTCCTAACATCAGTGCAATAAACAACAACGTGATATCTGTCATTTGAACGATAATGTCATCACTCTAACGATTGAATGCACTCAATATCAGTTAGTTCTAAATGAAAAAAACTACCAGGTCTAGAGTGAAGCAGAGGGTGGGCTGAGGTATACCTGGCATGGTGAACCCCTGGACCGGGCTTGGTTCTGTTCGGACCAGGTCTGTTCGGACCAGGTCTATGATGTCCTGGTCTTTGGGAGCAGATGGGAGGCCCGAGAGGGGAGGCGAGGGGCTGAATCTGGGGGTGGGGGTGGAGTGGGTGGGGGGGGGTCCATCGGAGTCATCAACAGGGTTACAGTTCCCTGTCGACTGCACGTTCAGTCTCCCCTCCTCCTCTAGGTCCTCTTCCAGAGAGTCAATGGTCTCCTCGAAGAACAGGATACACTCCTGCTCCTCTCGACTTAGGAACTGCAGCGCCTCGTCCTCCTGTAGGGGGCGACACAGAGCACGGCACACCACACCATTAATGCTAATTTCGCAATAAAAAATGCCTAGTTCCCGGTCCACTTTTGTGTCATCTCAGCTCTGGTGTATTAACTGTACACTCTGTTCCTGACCTCCATTAGAAATTAAAATATGTAAGGCATGTAAGCTCAAACACACATCCAGTTTTTCGCCTTTCCCATAATCACACTGAGAGAACTCTGTCTCAATCCACCCGGATAACTGCCAACTCCACCCAGCTGGCCACCGCCTCTCTCTCTCTCGTGTGTGTGTGTGTGTGTGTGTGTGTGCGCGCGCGTGTGTGTGTGTGTGTGTGTGTGTGTGGGTCACTGAGAACACAGGGCTGCTTGTTCCTGCGCCCCTACCTTCCAACCTTCTCACCTCCTCAACGTGGCTCAGAGACCCCCGCCCTGGAGACGTAGCCCGCATCCTCCCTACCCCCTGGCCCGCCTACCCCCTACCCCCTGGCCCCACCCACCCTCCCTACCCCCACCCCTAACCTACACCTACTACCTGCCCCGCTTTTACAGAGCACAGCCCCTGAGCTCAGCACAATGGGGTATCCAATGACAGTGCTGGTTTGACGGCTGCTGTGTGACTATTGATTTTTCCACTGCGCCCTGAGGTCTGTTTCACTCCAGATAATGCTCCGGATCAAAAGGAACCTTCATGTCACAGGAACCTGTTTACATTCAAACCTGATTGCTTTAGGTTTAGGTGACTAGGTAATTCTCCGTCACAGAGTCCACAATCCACACAAAAGACAGTCTATCTAGCTTTATATACGTAGAAAACGTGCACATGCTGAACGACGGGGTTGTCACAGCAACAGGATGCTAGCCCACTGACGGTTGGGATATAGCCCATGGGGACAGACCAAGTCCAATGAGACACGACACAGACACACGGGCACAGACATACAGACACACACACACACACACACCCACACCCACACCCACACACACACACACACACACACACACACACACACACACACACACCTGTGACCACACCCAGCTGAAACCAAAGTGAGGACAATAAGCAATAACTTCTGTTGTGTGCAGGAGCCAGAAAAACTGCAGCTCAACCGGTTCCACTGTCTGTTATGTTGAGTGTGTCATCGGCATGCAACAGGATTGAGTTGTTAATCCTGTGTGGTTTGTCTGTGACAGTCTGAGACGGGCTCTGTTTCCTGTATAAACAATGCACTACTCAGTCAGTGGTTGGTTTGCGCTTTAAGCAAAGAGAGCAATTGAAGCACCTGCTTTAATCCTGATGATGCAATAATAGCCAGGTGAGCGAAAATATTTTACAATGGTGAAAGGAGTGGAAAACACAATGGTCTCTTAATCAATTAAAGGTAGATTGAACACGTGGATACATATTGACCTAGGATACAGCAGAGTGAACAAATGATTAACTAGAAGGTTATACTATAGGTTTCCTATACTCACACATTGCCTTCTTCGGGCCCCATCGTGACCCCCGTTGACCCTGAAGTGGAGGTGAGGATTGGCCTGCACATCCATGGTGTTACTGGGTCAAAGGCGAGGGCACTCTTTGGCATCCCATGGAGGGTGTGCTGGCTTTTCCGAGCGGTCCTTGTTGTCGTTGAAGTCCGGAAATGTTTCCGGTCTCACTCTGAAGAACCATCTAATCCAACATCTTCAAATAGTCTCTAAAAAAAACAGAGAGAAAGAAATGAACATAATGAAATGCAATATTTCCTACACACAAGACACTAAAGATAACTAACCTGTACAAAGCCCTGTCCTAGAATAGAATGATTATGTTGGATGGTGTTTTGGTTTAACATAACATCCACATTGTTGTTGACTGTCTCTAAACTCTCAGAGGAGGCACTGGTGAGAACAAAACACCCTCTCACCACCGAAAATACCCCACATCCTCCCTCCACACACCCTACAAACTTATTCAGCAAAATGTACAACCAGTTGGACGATTTCCCCCAAACCCCTCCTCTGTCAGAGCTCAACTGAAGCATCAGGGACATTTTGCATAGGATCGTCATATTTGCCTTTGGGGGGTCTCCGTCACCAAATAGCTACCAACAAGGTGCAATGTGCGCCCAGTCCATCGACCCTGCCTTTTTAAAAACGCAATACCCATTCACAGTGTATGTATTCCTGTCGATCCGTGGTATAGCCATGGCACAGCACGACAGAGCTCAGTTACTGATAGACGAGTTATATTCTGGATCAGTGATGTTAGCGAGCAGTCAAGCTCTACCGGACAATCTCTCTGGTTGGGGGTCCTCGAAATAAACCCAGCGAGCGCTCAAAACCGGCGGTTCTTGTCAAGGTGACATCTACACATTCCATTCTCGCCACCTTTGTTGATATATTGTCGTATTGGTTTATCCTACATCGTACAAAACGATGGCATCGCGCGAACTTTCAATTAGTTTAAATAGACCTATGCAGTATGTAGTTAATATAATATATATAATATAGCCTAGGCTATGTCAACGTTTTTTTTTTTTTGTCACTACCAGCCTACATAAATAAACGTACCCATATAGCGCTCAAAGAGTCAAACAATGAATTAGGCTACTGGTGTGGACATATACATTTAATTATATATAATCCAGTCTAATCCACTAGCCTCGGCAACATAGATTAAAAAAAAAACGTTTTCCCCTATAGGCTATAAGTAAAATGAGTCAATCCTTCTTTACTTTGTTCTCCAAAGTTTTCGGCGCTCCCTCGTCCGCTGAGGTCCGGGCGTATCGAAGTCACTGTGCGTAATGTGGCGCGTCTCCTGTTCCAGACGCACAGGACTCCACCCAGCCCGGCCCAGCGCGGAGCTTTCATTCAGGTATTGGAGACTGCCCACTGCGCCGAAGATCGCCTTTCAAAAGGTTTTAAAGTATATCAGTCCATGACATTACGTGACGTTAGAATTATACGGTTCTATCTCCATTTTTGGTCAAAATTTTTATTTTTATTTTTTTTACATAATCTGATCCATTAGGTGTTTATTAATGCCTGTGTGGTGTTATTTTTTTAAATGTTGAAATTTCTGAGTTAGTAATTAATAAAATACAAAGGTTCCATCTCATCAAACATAATGGAATGTAAAAACGTTGACGCTCAATATCTCTGAACTGCCCTAAACGGAGATAGCACCTTATCATTCTAAGCTCACCTATTGGAGACTGCCCTCTGCGCCGAAGATCGCCTTTCAACAGGTTTTTAAAGTATATCAGTACTGTCCATGACATTAATCCAATGTCCACTAACAAAAAGCGCTCAAAGTATACGACAATACAGGAATAGGCCTATTATGGTAGTACGTGTAGCCAAGCTGCACATCTTGACTGCTCTGCATCCCACACGCCTATGCCTGTAATTTACCTAATATCACGGACGAGATGTCATGTGAACACATACTCGTCATTATGAACACGTCGTATTCCATCGTAATACTCGTTTAATAAATAGCGTTTCACCTAAACCCCGTTTCCATTGTCCCGAACTGCTACAAACTTGATAAACCTCCCGACTTGCATTGTTACCCTATTAATCAGGTTTCACTTTGTGTGAACTATGATGATGAATCATTGCCGATCCCTTTTCCAGTTTTGTAAGATAAATAATTGGGATATGATTATTATTAGATCGAGGCCTAATTAACCTAAATGAAAATAAATGCCGTTCTGGTATCACAGGCACACCACTGAAACTCGGTCTGACACACAATGTGATGGTGTGTAATCGTGAGCTTAGAATGATAAGGTTCTTCTATCTCCGTTTAGGGTAGTTCAGAGATATTGAGCGTCAAAGTTTTTACATTCCAGTATGTTTTGTGAGATGAAACCTTTGTATTTTATGAATTACAACAATTTTAAAAATACCACCACACAGGCATTAATAAACACCTAATGGATCAGATTATGTAAAAAAAACTAAATTTTGACAAAAATGGAGATAGAACCTTATCATTCTAACGTCACGTAATGTCGCCTACTTTTACACACATTCGTTGCATCACTTCAGCGATTCTCTCATTCGAGGACTTTTATTGTGACATCAGTACGGCCACAACCCGGAAGTGGCGGTTTTGCGGCCATTTCACGTCAGACAACAAACACGGAGTTAAGTTCTCCAGACATGACGATGGCCAGACGCTTGTTGTTCCTCCGAGCGGCTGATGTGGTTCTCCTCAGCAGGCTGTCTCTCCTGGCCGGCCCACGGACACTATGCACACGACCTCAACCACAGCCGCTGACCCTCACACAGCAGGAGAACGGAATAAGGTTGGGTGTTATAGCTTCATTCAAGACACAATGGCTGTGTTCGAAATGGCATACTAGCATACTGCATACTAGCATACTCAATGAGTATATACTGCATACTGCCCACTAAATTCATAGTAAGTATGCCATTACCAGCCGACCGTTAACACTGCAGTATGCATACTGTACTGTGTGAACGCTCTCGCATTCTCAAATCTACGTCATATCTAGTATGAGTAGTATACTAGTATGCCATTTCGAACACACCCAATCTTTCTTTCCACAACAACACGCTAACCACCAAAGTTTATAGTGCCATGTAACTGTGCCAATAGCCTGACGCGCGGCCATCGTTATAACTTTGGGGGTGTCCTTTGCTTTTATTTCAGGAGAATCACATTAAACAACCCCAGAAAGCGCAATGCCCTGTCCCTGTCCATGCTGACCTCCCTGCGGGAGAACATCCTGGCTGACATTGACAGTGATGACCTCAGGGTCATTGTCATATCAGGTGTGCACCGTAAATCTCCTTCACACAGTAATACACAGGGGAAATACAACTTTCAATGTACAGACAAACGTTGACTTCCCCTCTCTGCATTCCCTGCTACTTTCTGGAATGGAATGGAATGGAATGGAATGGTGCGTGTCTCTCTGTCTCCCTGTCTCTCTCTCTCTGTTTGTCTCTCTCTTTCTCTCTCTGTCTCTCTCTGTGTGTGTGTGTGTGTGTGCAGGCTATATTTAAGTTAATGAGACAGCCTATTGGTTATTGGTTTCTCTGTTTTCATGTGTCACAGCAAATGGGCCTGTCTTCTCCTCTGGACATGACCTGAAGGAGCTGACGTCAGCACAGGGCAGAGAGTACCACACCAAAGTGTTTGAGGCATGTTCAGAGGTGAGGCCTGTGTACACACACACACACACACACACACACACACACACACACACACACACACACATTGTGTCTACACAGACACAGACAGACACAGACAGACACAGACAGACAGACACAGACAGACAGACACAGACAGACACAGACAGACACAGACAGACACAGACAGACACAGACAGACAGACACAGACAGACACAGACACACACACACACACACACACACACACACACACACACACACACAGACACACACACACACACACACACAGACACAGACACAGACACAATAACCCACTACACACAACATATGTGCCAGTTCAAAATCTTTCCACATTATGATGTACTGTTAAGCGCTCCCCCATACAGTTCTATATAGTGAGTGTTAAATTGTCATGTAGTAGTACAGTAGTATTATACTGAGCTAAATTGAACTAATTGTATGTAAACAGTAGCTTGTTAGACAGATCAGAGTTCAGCCACGGACAGTCATACATGCACTTAATACGTTTAATCACTCAATCATGGTTTCACAACTGAGTTGACAATACAATTGTGTTTTCCCATGATACTTTTCTCTATGATGCAGCAGCGAGAGTTTTAATGACAACTCTCCCTCTCCCACAAACACACACATCAAATATTTATTCGCCACAAATTTGAATGTTTTTGTTTCAGGTCATGACCCTAATACAAGACATACCTGTGCCTGTCATCGCCATGGTGAATGGGGTTGCCACGGCAGCAGGATGCCAGCTTGTTGCCAGCTGTGACATGGCTGTGGTGACGGAGAAGTCCACTTTTGCCACACCGGGGGTCAACGTGGGTCTGTTCTGCTCAACACCAGCTGTGGCTATCGGAAGAGCTGTACCCAGGAAGGTAAATAGTACACACACACACACACACACACACACACAATTAATTTGATTGCCACTGATGTACTCTTGCGTTGTTCAGGTTGCAATGGAGATGCTTTTCACAGGAAGCCCCATCTCGGCCCAGGATGCTTTGCTGCACGGGCTGGTCAGTAAGGTGGTGCCTGAGGAGCGTCTAGAAGAGGAGACGTTGAACATCGCACGGCGAGTGTGCACGGCGAGCAGACCTGTCGTAGCCCTTGGCAAGGCCACCTTCCACAGGTGTGTGTGACGCTTGTCTTCTTCACCACTGTCACAACCGCCTGCTGCGCTCCATCCTGCCACTGTCTTTCTCTAGTTAGTTGATGGAATGGACCTATTGCTAAGCCACGCCCCCTTTGAAAACGTGGACAAACAAACAACGCTTCACTGACAGTGACTGACTGACTGACCGACCGTGACTGAATGACATTCAATGGCGGGAGTTGGCAAATTTCTGATTTTTGATTTACCACAGCAAGTAATAGTCATGTTTTTTTAAAGATGACAAGAATATTCCGTCTAGAAGCTTTTCACCATCAGATATTAGCGAGTTTTCTGCCTTTAGTGACTTTCGCTGTGATATGATTGGACAATTTCTATTTTGGGGCGTGGCTTAGCGATAAGTCCATTGGATGCATCCGTGTTGACCTCTTTGTTTGTTCAGTAACGCATTCTTTTAGAAAAAAAAAAAGTCCTTCAACATGATCTAATCTGACATTCACATGGTGTTGGGTTCTCCCAGACAGATGGCCCAGGGCCGCGACGCAGCCTACGCCACAGCCTCCCGGGTGATGGTGGACAACCTGGCCCTGAGAGACGGCCAGGAGGGCATACGGGCCTTCATAGAGAAACGGAAGCCTGTGTGGACAAACAGAGCAGAGAAGGCCCATGAATGATGGCTACAGGGCTGGCCCTCAGTGCCCTGTGTGGGTCCCCCTCTGGACTGGAGAGGGAGGCTGTGGACCTGGGTTAGCACCCTGAAACACTGCCACAGACCTGGGGCCTGTTCAGGATGGTGGAACAGTCAGTGATTGGTTATATCAGATGGTTAGGGTTAGGTTATACACTGGTAAAGTGGAATGTCACTCATGACAACCAAACAAATGTTCAGCAGCTTTTATCCTTGTGAGTGACATTCCCTAAATCTACTCCCTATTTGTTGTGAATTGTATGCCTGAGTTTTACGTTTAAGTCGTCTGTGTCTGATTGCTTTCTGTGTTCCTTGTCTTTGTCTTTATCTGTTCCTTTACCCGGGCTGCGCCCCGGGCCGATGTAAAAGTTGGATGGGGGGCGCATTATAAATGAAATTAACATAACAGTGGTGTTCTTTGTGATGCAATCCCTTAACCAGCGTTTAGAACTGAGAATACTCACTGTCAATAGAGAATCCTGTTCAGGCTGAGCAATCCATCTGCAATCCATCTGCAATACCATGTTTAACTAGCCCTCGATACACAGGACACATGGGGGTATGATCAGGAAATTGTTTGTTTAAATCCCTGGTAATTATTGTTGTGATTGAGGGATATTCCAGGGCTTCATCGTGCCTGAGGACAGGGAAGAGGTCTATGGTGAGAACACGAGGAGAGGAAACCACACGAGTCTATTCAGATGCTTAATCGCTTTCAGACTCTGTGACAGGAGAACCAACAGGGCAGTGAACCCATTCAGATAGACAGAACTTCCTACGTTTATGATCTGTAATGTGATAGAAGCATCATTTATGAATACTGTCCAATTATCTGGATAATTGTACTGTTTTATCAGTCAACTGAGGTACAGTTGGAATGGTGAAGGTGAGATGAATGAATGAATGATCTTTATTGTTATTGTAACAGGTACAACAACATTTAAATGCAAGCCCTAGGTGCTAACAATCAACACAGTCCTAAGATAATAAAAAATAAGAATGAGACATAAATAGGGGGGATGATGGTGGACAAACACGTGTATTGTTGGTACTCACACGGTTGTGTGATGTGAGAGACAATGTAAACTAATGATTCATAAGAAATTAAATGTATAAAGAACAAATAGAGTCAATCTGTTGATTATTTCACATGTAGACATGAAACTAATTTGAAAGTGTTGTTCTTTCTTTGTTGTCATTATTTCTGACCCTCTGACCTCTTCGACTGTCACGATCCAACTATCAGGGGTGCAAACTTTTTCAGGCAAAAAACAAATGTCACCTTTTTGGGCCATCACCAGTTTGCATCTCTGAGGGTCTGAGGGTGGGGGAGTGGCTTGCCCGTTGGCGGGTGTCATGAAATGTGCTGAATTCCCACGTGGGAGAAAGAGTGGAGGAGAGTGTGGAGAATGGAGGTGAAGGAGTTTGTAAACCCTTGTGATATTTACCCTAGGTAACGTTATTCCATTGGGACTGTGACCTACCCCATTGTCTTGTCCGGTTTGTTTATTTGTTATATGTCAAAACTGAATGAATGGGACACCTTGCCCTATCATCCCATGCTTGGACTATCCCTGAACAAGGAGACAACGTGACCGGAGCACAACAAGACCGGAGGTAAGCCTCTCCTCTGCCACTACTTAACCCGGTATCATCAAACTGCTAGTGCGGCATGAAACTTTCTACAGTGTTTCTATAGACTGTAAACTTCATTTTTAGACGTGGAACCACTTCAGATTTGACCTCTGGTGTCAGGTAGACTCTAGAATGATAGAATGATCATACAATGATAAAAATGATTAAAAAAAATAATAAAGTGATAAAAAATGAAAAAAGAACATAGTATACTTTTTTTTTTCTTAGAATGATAATAATACATCATATTATACTATAGAATGTTAGAATGATCATAGAATGATAAAAAAAAAAATAAAGTGAAAAAAATGAACATTGATCATAGAATGAGAAAAATTAGAAAAACAAATTAGTGAAGAAAAATGAAATGATGATTTTTTTCACTTTATTTATTTTTCCTTAGAATGATAGAATGATCATAGAATGATAAAAAATGATTTTTTAAAAAAAAGAATGAAGTGATAAAAAAATAATATATATGTATAAAATATATATATAGTATACTGTGTTCTTTTAAATATTTGCATTTTCCATTTGGCAAGAGAAAGGCAATCCCTAATACACACTCGTTCTCTCCCACTCTCTCTCTCTCTCTCTCTCCCACTCTCTTCTCTCTCTCTCTCTCTCTCTCTCTCTCTCTCTCTCTCTCTCTCTCTCTCTCTCTCTCTCTCTCACACACACCATCCCCATCTGATGCTGTAAACGGATCAATGACGGATAAGGTTTTCAGAAGTGCAAAAAGTTAAATAACACATTTTCCATTAATAATATATTTTATATTTTTTGCACCCAAAGATGTGCAAATAGGACTAACATAGATTGTCATCATTCGGTACAACCATTATATTTATATTTAACCAGATTTCTGGTTGTACCGAATTATTTTCTTCAAGTAAACAGTTAAAACAGGCACATGTTTAGCTACCTATGTGAGAACTTGAGCTTGAATTTAGCAATATAAGAATTCATATTAAATATATCTTTCTAAAATATTTAAACATTTCCAGTGTGTTTTAGCGGTTGTACCGAATGATGTGATATTTGAGGATATTCATTACGGGGAGCGGAAAAGAGCATTTATCAAACATTTAAGAGAGAGCTGGCTACTTTTCTTCTCACCCAGAGGGTCTGCTGCAGGGGTCTTAATGATGTAATATCCTGTCACATGATGATTATCAATTGATTTGATCCAAAATGGTGCCTTGAAATTGGTTGCTCCGAATGATATCAGTGAAATAAATTTTTTTGTGACAAAAGTGATTTGAGGAAAGCAAACATTTCTACTTTAAAATCCTTAACCATTTAGCAGTATATTGTTATAAACCCTTGTAAAACCATGCCAGAATGTTTATATAATAGTTGTAATATCATTTTAGATATTTTAATGGCACATTAGCTGGTTGCATTTGTGTTCGGACGGTTGTACCGAATGACTTTTTAACCCATTAAAGAGCTGAAAGTGCCTGATATTGTAAAAAAAATCACCATAAACTCTTTGTGTATTCAATAAAGGAGAGCAAATAGTGTTAGTTAACATAATGTATACATATATATTAATTGTTAATTTTAGAAAATATTACATTCGGACACAAAATGTACATGTCACGTCATTGACCCAAACACAGTTTGTTAAGTTAAACATCAGACTGCTGGGTTTGTGAATAACAATCCCAAGCACACAGATGCAATACCACATGTCTTCCAATAGTGTGATTGTATCTACCAAGGATAAGCACATAACAACAAACACCATCTTTTTTTAAACGTCTTTCATTTCAAATAGCTAGGCATTAACGGCAGCAACACACTACGAGAGAAACAGCCTCCTCTTCCTCTCCCGGCTCTCCATGGACCCCGCAGTGGTTTTGAGGATAAGGGTCTCATTCCAGTGACCGTAGACCAGGCCACGGTCTTCCCTCTTCACTGTGAACTCATAGCACCTCTCAGGCAGCAGGTTCCCGATCAGAACAGAGTAGGCGGTACAGGTGACCATTCCCAGATGGCTCCCTTCCTCTGCGTTGGCCGGCTGCAAGAGCTTGTAGTGGATCTCAAACTTCTCCCGCGGGTCCTGGGGCGCATGCCCAAAGACGAACCAGTGCAGCTTGGCACTGATGCTAAACGCCTCTGAGTGGAGCTTGTCAAACACCACGGGCGTCTTGATGGTCAGTGACACCATGGGCATCTTGGTGCTGCGGCCACAGTCGGGGATGAGCTTGTGCTTGGGGTGCAGCTTGCCAGGCCTCGCCCGGGAGTCAAAGTCCAGCAGGGCCTTGTTGAGCTGGGCCACCTTTCCTCGCCACCTTTCGTTCTCCTGGGCGAGGGAGAACAGGTCCACCTGGTCGTCTTTGGACTCCAGCATGGCCTCCAGCTCCTCCTTGCCTTTACAGATCAGCTCACAGAGCTCCTCCAATAGGCTCAGCTGGATCTTCACCTGGCTGGTTCCAAGCTTCTTCATGCGTTCAAGCTTCCAAGGGTCTATGAGTTGAAAGAAGGTGGCGGGGGGCAAGTAGTTCTGCTGCTGCTGCTGCAGTTGTAGCTGCTGTTGCTGCAGGTCCTGAGCCAAGGATGGCTGGTCCTGCTGCTTGACATCCAGGTAGAAGGAGCACTTCTGAAGGAGGTCCAGGTGACTGATACGGGCCTTGAGGGCGCAGGGGGACAACTCAGTGGAGAGTAGCTGCAGGATCTGGTGGCGGGTGTCCATGAAGGTGGTCCATGAGTCGTTGGACACGGAGTGCTGCTGCTCACTGATGTCATTGCTTGGGCGGGTCACCTTTATTCTTTTCATGTTAACTGCAAAGTAATGCATACACTAAGTTGAATACCTCTGCATCCATTTTTCAAGCTAACTTTCTCCTCTCAGATAAGCCTGCATTTAATATAATAATATAATATGAATACACTTTATTTATATAGCACATTTTTAAAACATTGTTACAAAGTTACAAATGTACAGATAAAACAGATATAACAAAAATCTAAGTAGAAAACTGTAAAACATTTAAAAGAATAAAGGCAGCTTCAATTGCAAAGGCTAGTGTACAAAAATGAGAGATTTAAAAGAAAATACAGATATTGCTATCCTAATGTCATCAGGCAGAAGTCTTCCAGAGTCTATGGGCCCTAATGGCAAAGGCACGGACACCTTTTGTCTTCAGTCCGGATCGGCCAGAAGGCCCTGCCATTGAGGCTTAAAAGTTATTAGTCAAATCTTTAAATAAATTAACAGATAACCAGTGTAGAGAGGCTAAAATTGGTGTGGTGTGGTCTCTTTTCCTAGTTTGGTTAAAAGCCTAGTTGCTGCATTCTTGGCCTGTGAGGAGAACGTTTTACTGAGGGAAGAATAGAGAGAGTTCTAATAATCTAAACAAGATGAGATTACTTTTTGAGATGACTTTTTCTAGATTGGCAAATGACAAGAAAGGCTGTATTTTGGAAATGTTTCTCAACTGATAAAAAAGATGACTGTACAACTGTTTTGAGTTTTGAGCTAAGACTGTTTTGCTGTTTTGCTACCGTGGAGGTAGGAGGACCAAATATGACTACCTCAAATTTACTATCATTCTGTAAAGAGTTTTGGGACATTCTGTAAAGAGTTCTGGGACATCCAACATCTAATATCTTCCAAGAATTCATTAAGAGAAGCCAGTGTTGTGAATCCCTCTTCGGCTCCGCCCCCTCCTGCCTCGTTGGCGCTCGTTGAGCCTCATCAGGCTCAAGTGGAGACAGCTGGACCTTCCACAGCAGGTGGCTATCTACTCAGGAGGAGGCAGCCCTATAAAGAGCCCCAGAAACCTTCCTCCGACGCTTGATTATTTTGACCCATGTGGTTAGTTGTTTGGCTCTCCCTGTTGTCTATTCTCGTTCAAGTAGTTTCACTTCAGAGTTTTGTTTGTTTGTTATTTTGCTAACTTTAGTTGTTTTCTTTGTTTATCCTCGCTCCCCAAAGGAACCTGCCTCCCCTGCCTAGACCCCCTGCCTGCCTATCGACTACGTCTCCTGCCTATGTCCCTGCCTGCCTGCCGACTACTCCTCCTGCCTAACCCCCTGCCTGCCTGCCGACTAATCCTCCTGCCTAACCCCCCCTGCCTGCCTGCCGACTATTCCCCCTCTCTGCTCTGGACTGGTTAGTACACGTACATATTTCAACACTTCACTCATCTACATATCTACACCACACTAGTTTTTGCACGCTAGACACTCACACCCAGACACATAGAGTACAGTCCCACTCACACCTCATTTACATTTTCTAGTTCTCTGGCATCCACACATTCCCCCCACTTAGGGTTAGAGTAACTACAGTTAGAGTAGGTTTATTCTTTTTGTCCATCATTTTAATAAATCCTTTTATTGTTATTTTGCCTCTTGTGTCCGTCTGTTCTGGGGTTCTGCCACACTTGACTCTTTTTCTAGCGGTTAACATAACAGAATAATCAAGCCATAATGAGTCAAGGCAGAACCTCGGGGCAGACGCCCGCAGTTAAGCCCAACCCAGTTTCCCATTCGGTTGACGAGCTTGTTTCCGCCCACGCGGCCCGAGCTCGCGTCCCTCCAGGCGGAGTTGAGTAAAGCTTTCCCCTCCGTTCAGGGTAACATCGCTGAGCTCCAGGAGTCGTCCACCTCCGCCTCAGCTGCTCTCGCCTCCCTTGGTGTCCAGATGGGCACTCTTGCCTCTGCGGTGGCTTCCATCCAGCTGAGGCTGAACACGCTCCCTGGAGGAGCTGCAGTCCCTGCTCCCCCTGCTGATTCACCGGGGGTTCCAGCCCCCCCAGGGCGAGCTCCCGCCCAACCCGAGCCCAACCTGGTTACCCCTCGACCCTTTGGAGGGAACTTTGATCTGGGTAGAGGGTTCCTGACCCAGTGTGAACTTTTTTTTGCTTTCCAACCATCCAAGTATGGGTCAGAAGAGGCTAAAGTAGCCTTCGTTATGTCCCTCCTGGTGGACAAGGCTCTAGACTGGGCCATAGCCGTGGTGGGCAGAGACCCACATCTTGCCCAGGACTACGAGGCGTTCCGCCGGGAGTTTTCCTTTTTATTTGACCACCCCTCTGACGGCGCGGACGCCGCCTCCAGGATGCTGGAACTCCGGCAAGGCTCCAGGACCGTCGCGGACTACACCCTGGAGTTCCGGATCCTCGCCGCCGACAGCGGGTGGGGAGACATAGCGCTCCTTTGCGCCTACCGGCGGGGTCTGAGTGAGGCGGTGAAGGACCTTATCGTCCGGGACCGCCCAGGCTCCCTTCAAGAACTGGTCACCTTGTCCCTACAAATGGATGAGCGCCTGCGGGAGCGCCGCCAGGAGGGCAGCCAACGCGCCGTGGGGCCCCCTCACTCGGTCCCCAGGTGCTAACAATCAACACAGTCCTAAGATAATAAAAAATAAGAATGAGACATAAATAGGGGGGATGATGGTGGACAAACACGTGTATTGTTGGTACTCACACGCGTGTGTGATGTGAGAGACAATGTAAACTAATGATTCATAAGAAATTAAATGTATAAAGAACAAATAGAGTCAATCTGTTGATTATTTCACATGTAGACATGAAACTAATTTGAAAGTGTTGTTCTTTCTTTGTTGTCATTATTTCTGACCCTCTGACCTCTTCGACTGTCACGATCCAACTATCAGGGGTGCAAACTTTTTCAGGCAAAAAACAAAAACACCTTTTTGGGCCATCACCAGTTTGCATCTCTGAGGGTCTGAGGGTGGGGGAGTGGCTTGCCCGTTGGCGGGTGTCATGAAATGTGCTGAATTCCCACGTGGGAGAAAGAGTGGAGGAGAGTGTGGAGAATGGAGGTGAAGAAGTTTGTAAACCCTTGTGATATTTACCCTAGGTAACGTTATTCCATTGGGACTGTGACCTACCCCATTGTCTTGTCCGGTTTGTTTATTTGTTATGTCAAAACTGAATGAATGGGACACCTTGCCCTATCATCCCATGCTTGGACTATCCCTGAACAAGGAGACAACGTGACCGGAGCACAACAAGACCGGAGGTAAGCCTCTCCTCTGCCACTACTTTACCCGGTATCATCAAACTGCTAGTGCGGCATGAAACGTTCTACAGTGTTATAGACTGTAAACTTCATTTTTAGACGTGGAACCACTTCAGATTTGACCTCTGGTGTCAGGTAGACTCTAGAATGATAGAATGATCATACAATGATAAAAATGATTAAAAAAAATAATAAAGTGATAAAAAATGAAAAAAGAACATAGTATACTTTTTTTTTTTCTTAGAATGATAATAATACATCATATTATACTATAGAATGTTAGAATGATCATAGAATGATAAAAAATAATAAAGTGAAAAAAATGAACATTGATCATAGAATGAGAAAAATTAGAAAAACAAATTAGTGAAGAAAAATGAAATTATGATTTTTTCACTTTATTTATTTTTTCCTTAGAATGATAGAATGATCATAGAATGATAAAAATGATTTAAAAAAAAGAATGAAGTGATTAAAAAAAAAATATATATATATATAGTATACTGTGTTCTTTTAAATATTAGCATTTTCCATTTGGCAAGAGAAAGGCAATCCCTAATACACACTCGTTCTCTCCTCTCTCTCTCTCTCTCTCTCTCTCTCTCTCTCTCTCTCTCTCTCTCTCTCTCTCTCTCTCACACACACCATCCCCATCTGATGCTGTAAACGGATCAATGACGGATAAGGTTTTCAGAAGTGCAAAAAGTTAAATAACACATTTTCCATTAATAATATATTTTATATTTTTTGCACCCAAAGATGTGCAAATAGGACTAACATAGATTGTCATCATTCGGTACAACCATTATATTTATATTTAACCAGATTTCTGGTTGTACCGAATTATTTTCTTCAAGTAAACAGTTAAAACAGGCACATCACCTATGTGAGAACTTGAGCTTGAACTTAGCAATATAAGAATTCATATTAAATATATCTTTCTAACATATTTAAACATTTCCAGTGTGTTTTAGCGGTTGTACCGAATGATGTGATATTTGAGGATATTCATTACGGGGAGCGGAAAAGAGCATTTATCAAACATTTAAGAGAGAGCTGGCTACTTTTCTTCTCACCCAGAGGGTCTGCTGCAGGCACCGCTGGACTGGCCATACAATCTACCTGCCCACTGGCAGGTCGGCCGCGCTAGTTTTGGGCCGGTCGGGCCGGTCGGGCTGCCCCCCCCCCCAATTTCTTTTAAATAAACATGTTTAATATATATATATAAAACTAGCGAGGCCGACCCCAAACTAGCGCGGCCCAAAATAGCACGGCATCAACTAGCGCTGAATCAAGCGGCGGCCCCCATTTATACTAACACATGGGCTGGCCCAATCACATGCTTAGGCCCTGCTGTCCATCGGCCCCCTCCCCCACTCTGATCCCTCGGCCGACAACCCAAGTGCAGTGTCATGTTTGTAGATAAGATAGTGAAAGGGGGTGCCCAGAAAATTAGGGAGAAAAAAAGTAAGAAGCTAGCAGAGAATGCCTCAAAATGTCAGAAACTGACAGATATGTTCTCTGGATCGACTGTGGGGGCTAGGCCTACTACAGATACAGCAGCCATGTCTCATCACCGTGGAGTACGTCAACAGTGAGTGAGTACACTGGTTCACACTTGCATTGGTATACTTGCTGTCCATGTCACTTACTCCGCTCTATAGGGGGGGTTTACAAATGGTATATTCAACAGACTGCCAGCATGTTGATCGGCGGTGTCGGACCGATTGTGTTGGGCCGGTCTGAGCCACATGGCAGGGCCTAATTTTTGTCCCAGTCCAGCCCTGGCTGCAGGGGTCTTAATGATGTAATATCCTGTCACATGATGATTATCAGTTGATTTGATCCAAAATGGTGCCTTGAAATTGGTTGCTCCGAATGATATCAGTGAAATAATTTTTTTGTGACAAAAGTGATTTGAGGAAAGCAAACATTTCTACTTTAAAATCCTTAACCATTTAGCAGTATATTGTTATAAACCCTTGTAAAACCATGCCAGAATGTTTATATAATAGTTGTAATATCATTTTAGATATTTTAATGGCACATTAGCTGGTTGCATTTGTGTTCGGACGGTTGTACCGAATGACTTTTTAACCCATTAAAGAGCTGAAAGTGCCTGATATTGTAAAAAAATCACCATAAACTATTTGTGTATTCAATAAAGGAGAGCAAATAGTGTTAGTTAACATAATGTATACATATATATTAATTGTTAATTTTAGAAAATATTAAATTCGGACACAAAATGTACATGTCACGTCATTGACCCAAACACAGTTTGTTAAGTTAAACATCAGACTGCTGGGTTTGTGAATAACAATCCCAAGCACACAGATGCAATACCACATGTCTTCCAATAGTGTGATTGTATCTACCAAGGATAAGCACATAACAACAAACACCATCTTTTTTTAAACGTCTTTCATTTCAAATAGCTAGGCATTAACGGCAGCAACACACTACGAGAGAAACAGCCTCCTCTTCCTCTCCCGGCTCTCCATGGACCCCGCAGTGGTTTTGAGGATAAGGGTCTCATTCCAGTGACCGTAGACCAGGCCACGGTCTTCCCTCTTCACTGTGAACTCATAGCACCTCTCAGGCAGCAGGTTCCCGATCAGAACAGAGTAGGCGGTACAGGTGACCATTCCCAGATGGCTCCCTTCCTCTGCGTTGGCCGGCTGCAAGAGCTTGTAGTGGATCTCAAACTTCTCCCGCGGGTCCTGGGGCGCATGCCCAAAGACGAACCAGTGCAGCTTGGCACTGATGCTAAACGCCTCTGAGTGGAGCTTGTCAAACACCACGGGCGTCTTGATGGTCAGTGACACCATGGGCATCTTGGTGCTGCGGCCACAGTCGGGGATGAGCTTGTGCTTGGGGTGCAGCTTGCCAGGCCTCGCCCGGGAGTCAAAGTCCAGCAGGGCCTTGTTGAGCTGGGCCACCTTTCCTCGCCACCTTTCGTTCTCCTGGGCGAGGGAGAACAGGTCCACCTGGTCGTCTTTGGACTCCAGCATGGCCTCCAGCTCCTCCTTGCCTTTACAGATCAGCTCACAGAGCTCCTCCAATAGGCTCAGCTGGATCTTCACCTGGCTGGTTCCAAGCTTCTTCATGCGTTCAAGCTTCCAAGGGTCTATGAGTTGAAAGAAGGTGGCGGGGGGCAAGTAGTTCTGCTGCTGCTGCTGCAGTTGTAGCTGCTGTTGCTGCAGGTCCTGAGCCAAGGATGGCTGGTCCTGCTGCTTGACATCCAGGTAGAAGGAGCACTTCTGAAGGAGGTCCAGGTGACTGATACGGGCCTTGAGGGCGCAGGGGGACAACTCAGTGGAGAGTAGCTGCAGGATCTGGTGGCAGGTGTCCATGAAGGTGGTCCATGAGTCGTTGGACACGGAGTGCTGCTGCTCACTGATGTCATTGCTTGGGCGGGTCACCTTTATTCTTTTCATGTTAACTGCAAAGTAATGCATACACTAAGTTGAATACCTCTGCATCCATTTTTCAAGCTAACTTTCTCCTCTCAGATAAGCCTGCATTTAATATAATAATATAATATGAATACACTTTATTTATATAGCACATTTTTAAAACATTGTTACAAAGTTACAAATGTACAGATAAAACAGATATAACAAAAATCTAAGTAGAAAACTGTAAAACATTTAAAAGAATAAAGGCAGCTTCAATTGCAAAGGCTAGTGTACAAAAATGAGAGATTTAAAAGAAAATACAGATATTGCTATCCTAATGTCATCAGGCAGAAGTCTTCCAGAGTCTATGGGCCCTAATGGCAAAGGCACGGACACCTTTTGTCTTCAGTCCGGATCGGCCAGAAGGCCCTGCCATTGAAGCTTAAAAGTTATTAGTAAAATCTTTAAATAAATTAACAGATAACCAGTGTAGAGAGGCTAAAATTGGTGTGGTGTGGTCTCTTTTCCTAGTTTGGTTAAAAGCCTAGTTGCTGCATTCTTGGCCTGTGAGGAGAACGTTTTACTGAGGGAAGAATAGAGAGAGTTCTAATAATCTAAACAAGATGAGATTACTTTTTGAGATGACTTTTTCTAGATTGGCAAATGACAAGAAAGGCTGTATTTTGGAAATGTTTCTCAACTGATAAAAAAGATGACTGTACAACTGTTTTGAGTTTTGAGCTAAGACTGTTTTGCTGTTTTGCTACCGTGGAGGTAGGAGGACCAAATATGTGACGTGACGTCATCGAAGTGCGAAACGGGCGCAAAGTGCGAATGCCTTAAATCTGCGTTCAAAGTTTTTCAATGCAAAAAATCTGATTTACTTTTTTTGTAATAAGACGCAACTTGAAGTTGTGAAGTACCCACTGGTTATTTTTTCGAGCAGTTTTCATTTAATTAAATACGTGTAATAAGTCTTCAAAATAAGCTTGTTTTATGAGATGAGTTTGAGAAGCTTGGGGGCGGGAACGTGAGCCCAGCTAAGAACAACAATCGGTGTGAATGGCTGTGAGCTCAATCGATGTAGCCAATAGCTGGGCGAGGGGGAGGGATAAAAAGACACATGCAGGAAGCAGCGAGCTGCTCTGTTTACACCAGAATGTTTTCGACCAGACTCTAAGAAGGTAGGATCGTCTATGTATGTACATGCCTTTGTTAGTTAAGTTAGTTGTTAGTTACTAGTTGAAACCAGTGTGTTCGTGTATTTAGACATTTCTTTATTATTACCCACGAGCAACTAACTGAAACCAGTTCAGTCTGTAAGCTAAAGATTGTTAGCATGCTAGCATTGTAGCTCGGTATTCTGTCTATGTTGTAAATACGGTTAGTAACATAGTATGTCTACGTTGTAAAAGTTGTAAGACTCATGTTCAGTGTGTAATACTGGAATACTGTAACATGTCAAGTGTAATAGATTACAGAAATGTTAAAAGTTTAAAAACATGTGCTTTCTTTGTTAGAACCGAGCTAGCCGCTAGTTGGCTAATGCCAAACACAATGTAATGTTTTTCTTCTCTTCACACCAAGTTTGGCCCCGACTGGTGCTTTGGCCTTATCAAGCAGTGCTTCAGGAAGACCAGAGTGGACACTTTGGATGACATTGTTAAAGTCGTGAGGGCCAGCTCTCCAGTGAAACACGTCAACATCCCCCAGCTTGTAGGCCTGGAGAATGGCACCGTGCTGGTTCAAACCTACGACTGGCAAAAGCATCTGGGTGGCTACTTTCGAAAGCTCCCACAGATTAAGAGTTACCATCACTTCAGGTAATTCATTGTCATGTATTTACCTATTTCATTTTATGAACATAGTATGGCGGTCATATAATATCATTGTGGGCAATCATTTAATGCATTGTCTTCATTCTGTTGCAGCTTTGATGCTCGGAAACCTGGCGTGGTTATAGCCTGGGAATACGACGGGGCAGTACCAGTCGAGTTTCAGCTACTGAAACACACTGATGTCAAGCCCCCCAGAGGTGATCTTCCTGTGCAAGCCCCACCCGGACCCCCCACCCGGACTTGCTAACTTTAGTTGTTTTCTTTGTTTATCCTCGCTCCCCAAAGGAACCTGCCTCCCCTGCCTAGACCCCCTGCCTGCCTATCGACTACGTCTCCTGCCCATGTCCCTGCCTGCCTGCCGACTACTCCTCCTGCCTAACCCCCTGCCTGCCTGCCGACTAATCCTCCTGCCTAACCCCCCCTGCCTGCCTGCCGACTATTCCCCCTCTCTGCTCTGGACTGGTTAGTACACGTACATATTTCAACACTTCACTCATCTACATATCTACACCACACTAGTTTTTGCACGCTAGACACTCACACCCAGACACATAGAGTACAGTCCCACTCACACCTCATTTACATTTTCTAGTTCTCTGGCATCCACACATTCCCCCCACTTAGGGTTAGAGTAACTACAGTTAGAGTAGGTTTATTCTTTTTGTCCATCATTTTAATAAATCCTTTTATTGTTATTTTGCCTCTTGTGTCCGTCTGTTCTGGGGTTCTGCCACACTTGACTCTTTTTCTAGCGGTTAACATAACAGAATAATCAAGCCATAATGAGTCAAGGCAGAACCTTGGGGCAGACGCCCGCAGTTAAGCCCAACCCAGTTTCCCATTCGGTTGACGAGCTTGTTTCCGCCCACGCGGCCCGAGCTCGCGTCCCTCCAGGCGGAGTTGAGTAAAGCTTTCCCCTCCGTTCAGGGTAACATCGCTGAGCTCCAGGAGTCGTCCACCTCCGCCTCAGCTGCTCTCGCCTCCCTTGGTGTCCAGATGGGCACTCTTGCCTCTGCGGTGGCTTCCATCCAGCTGAGGCTGAACACGCTCCCTGGAGGAGCTGCAGTCCCTGCTCCCCCTGCTGATTCACCGGGGGTTCCAGCCCCCCCAGGGCGAGCTCCCGCCCAACCCGAGCCCAACCTGGTTACCCCTCGACCCTTTGGAGGGAACTTTGATCTGGGTAGAGGGTTCCTGACCCAGTGTGAACTTTTTTTTGCTTTCCAACCATCCAAGTATGGGTCAGAAGAGGCTAAAGTAGCCTTCGTTATGTCCCTCCTGGTGGACAAGGCTCTAGACTGGGCCATAGCCGTGGTGGGCAGAGACCCACATCTTGCCCAGGACTACGAGGCGTTCCGCCGGGAGTTTTCCTTTTTATTTGACCACCCCTCTGACGGCGCGGACGCCGCCTCCAGGATGCTGGAACTCCGGCAAGGCTCCAGGACCGTCGCGGACTACACCCTGGAGTTCCGGATCCTCGCCGCCGACAGCGGGTGGGGAGACATAGCGCTCCTTTGCGCCTACCGGCGGGGTCTGAGTGAGGCGGTGAAGGACCTTATCGTCCGGGACCGCCCAGGCTCCCTTCAAGAACTGGTCACCTTGTCCCTACAAATGGATGAGCGCCTGCGGGAGCGCCGCCAGGAGCGCAGCCAACGCGCCGTGGGGCCCCCTCACTAGGTCCCCAGGTGCTAACAATCAACACAGTCCTAAGATAATAAAAAATAAGAATGAGACATAAATAGGGGGGATGATGGTGGACAAACACGTGTATTGTTGGTACTCACACGCGTGTGTGATGTGAGAGACAATGTAAACTAATGATTCATAAGAAATTAAATGTATAAAGAACAAATAGAGTCAATCTGTTGATTATTTCACATGTAGACATGAAACTAATTTGAAAGTGTTGTTCTTTCTTTGTTGTCATTATTTCTGACCCTCTGACCTCTTCGACTGTCACGATCCAACTATCAGGGGTGCAAACTTTTTCAGGCAAAAAACAAATGTTTTTTCAGGCAAAAAACAAAAACACCTTTTTGGGCCATCACCAGTTTGCATCTCTGAGGGTCTGAGGGTGGGGGAGTGGCTTGCCCGTTGGCGGGTGTCATGAAATGTGCTGAATTCCCACGTGGGAGAAAGAGTGGAGGAGAGTGTGGAGAATGGAGGTGAAGGAGTTTGTAAACCCTTGTGATATTTACCCTAGGTAACGTTATTCCATTGGGACTGTGACCTACCCCATTGTCTTGTCCGGTTTGTTTATTTGTTATGTCAAAACTGAATGAATGGGACACCTTGCCCTATCATCCCATGCTTGGACTATCCCTGAACAAGGAGACAACGTGACCGGAGCACAACAAGACCGGAGGTAAGCCTCTCCTCTGCCACTACTTTACCCGGTATCATCAAACTGCTAGTGCGGCATGAAACGTTCTACAGTGTTTCTATAGACTGTAAACTTCATTTTTAGACGTGGAACCACTTCAGATTTGACCTCTGGTGTCAGGTAGACTCTAGAATGATAGAATGATCATACAATGATAAAAATGATTAAAAAAAATAATAAAGTGATAAAAAATGAAAAAAGAACATAGTATACTTTTTTTTTCTTAGAATGATAATAATACATCATATTATACTATAGAATGTTAGAATGATCATAGAATGATAAAAAATAATAAAGTGAAAAAAATGAACATTGATCATAGAATGAGAAAAATTAGAAAAACAAATTAGTGAAGAAAAATGAAATTATGATTTTTTCACTTTATTTATTTTTTCCTTAGAATGATAGAATGATCATAGAATGATAAAAATGATTTAAAAAAAAGAATGAAGTGATTAAAATATATATATATATATATATATATATATATAGTATACTGTGTTCTTTTAAATATTAGCATTTTCCATTTGGCAAGAGAAAGGCAATCCCTAATACACACTCCTTCTCTCCCTCTCTCTCTCTCTCTCTCTCTCTCTCTCTCTCTCTCTCTCTCTCTCTCTCTCTCTCTCACACACACCATCCCCATCTGATGCTGTAAACGGATCAATGACGGATAAGGTTTTCAGAAGTGCAAAAATTTAAATAACACATTTTCCATTAATAATATATTTTATATTTTTTGCACCCAAAGATGTGCAAATAGGACTAACATAGATTGTCATCATTCGGTACAACCATTATATTTATATTTAACCAGATTTCTGGTTGTACCGAATTATTTTCTTCAAGTAAACAGTTAAAACAGGCACATCACCTATGTGAGAACTTGAGCTTGAACTTAGCAATATAAGAATTCATATTAAATATATCTTTCTAACATATTTAAACATTTCCAGTGTGTTTTAGCGGTTGTACCGAATGATGTGATATTTGAGGATATTCATTACGGGGAGCGGAAAAGAGCATTTATCAAACATTTAAGAGAGAGCTGGCTACTTTTCTTCTCACCCAGAGGGTCTGCTGCAGGCACCGCTGGACTGGCCATACAATCTACCTGCCCACTGGCAGGTCGGCCGCGCTAGTTTTGGGCCGGTCGGGCCGGTCGGGCTGCCCCCCCCCCCAATTTCTTTTAAATAAACATGTTTAATATATATATATATATAAAACTAGCGAGGCCGACCCCAAACTAGCGCGGCCCAAAATAGCACGGCATCAACTAGCGCTGAATCAAGCGGCGGCCCCCATTTATACTAACACATGGGCTGGCCCAATCACATGCTTAGGCCCTGCTGTCCATCGGCCCCCTCCCCCACTCTGATCCCTCGGCCGACAACCCAAGTGCAGTGTCATGTTTGTAGATAAGATAGTGAAAGGGGGTGCCCAGAAAATTAGGGAGAAAAAAAGTAAGAAGCTAGCAGAGAATGCCTCAAAATGTCAGAAACTGACAGATATGTTCTCTGGATCGACTGTGGGGGCTAGGCCTACTACAGATACAGCAGCCATGTCTCATCACCGTGGAGTACGTCAACAGTGAGTGAGTACACTGGTTCACACTTGCATTGGTATACTTGCTGTCCATGTCACTTACTCCGCTCTATAGGGGGGGTTTACAAATGGTATATTCAACAGACTGCCAGCATGTTGATCGGCGGTGTCGGACCGATTGTGTTGGGCCGGTCTGAGCCACATGGCAGGGCCTAATTTTTGTCCCAGTCCAGCCCTGGCTGCAGGGGTCTTAATGATGTAATATCCTGTCACATGATGATTATCAGTTGATTTGATCCAAAATGGTGCCTTGAAATTGGTTGCTCCGAATGATATCAGTGAAATAATTTTTTTGTGACAAAAGTGATTTGAGGAAAGCAAACATTTCTACTTTAAAATCCTTAACCATTTAGCAGTATATTGTTATAAACCCTTGTAAAACCATGCCAGAATGTTTATATAATAGTTGTAATATCATTTTAGATATTTTAATGGCACATTAGCTGGTTGCATTTGTGTTCGGACGGTTGTACCGAATGACTTTTTAACCCATTAAAGAGCTGAAAGTGCCTGATATTGTAAAAAAAATCACCATAAACTCTTTGTGTATTCAATAAAGGAGAGCAAATAGTGTTAGTTAACATAATGTATACATATATATTAATTGTTAATTTTAGAAAATATTACATTCGGACACAAAATGTACATGTCACGTCATTGACCCAAACACAGTTTGTTAAGTTAAACATCAGACTGCTGGGTTTGTGAATAACAATCCCAAGCACACAGATGCAATACCACATGTCTTCCAATAGTGTGATTGTATCTACCAAGGATAAGCACATAACAACAAACACCATCTTTTTTTAAACGTCTTTCATTTCAAATAGCTAGGCATTAACGGCAGCAACACACTACGAGAGAAACGGCCTCCTCTTCCTCTCCCGGCTCTCCATGGACCCCGCAGTGGTTTTGAGGATAAGGGTCTCATTCCAGTGACCGTAGACCAGGCCACGGTCTTCCCTCTTCACTGTGAACTCATAGCACCTCTCAGGCAGCAGGTTCCCGATCAGAACAGAGTAGGCGGTACAGGTGACCATTCCCAGATGGCTCCCTTCCTCTGCGTTGGCCGGCTGCAAGAGCTTGTAGTGGATCTCAAACTTCTCCCGCGGGTCCTGGGGCGCATGCCCAAAGACGAACCAGTGCAGCTTGGCACTGATGCTAAACGCCTCTGAGTGGAGCTTGTCAAACACCACGGGCGTCTTGATGGTCAGTGACACCATGGGCATCTTGGTGCTGCGGCCACAGTCGGGGATGAGCTTGTGCTTGGGGTGCAGCTTGCCAGGCCTCGCCCGGGAGTCAAAGTCCAGCAGGGCCTTGTTGAGCTGGGCCACCTTTCCTCGCCACCTTTCGTTCTCCTGGGCGAGGGAGAACAGGTCCACCTGGTCGTCTTTGGACTCCAGCATGGCCTCCAGCTCCTCCTTGCCTTTACAGATCAGCTCACAGAGCTCCTCCAATAGGCTCAGCTGGATCTTCACCTGGCTGGTTCCAAGCTTCTTCATGCGTTCAAGCTTCCAAGGGTCTATGAGTTGAAAGAAGGTGGCGGGGGGCAAGTAGTTCTGCTGCTGCTGCTGCAGTTGTAGCTGCTGTTGCTGCAGGTCCTGAGCCAAGGATGGCTGGTCCTGCTGCTTGACATCCAGGTAGAAGGAGCACTTCTGAAGGAGGTCCAGGTGACTGATACGGGCCTTGAGGGCGCAGGGGGACAACTCAGTGGAGAGTAGCTGCAGGATCTGGTGGCAGGTGTCCATGAAGGTGGTCCATGAGTCGTTGGACACGGAGTGCTGCTGCTCACTGATGTCATTGCTTGGGCGGGTCACCTTTATTCTTTTCATGTTAACTGCAAAGTAATGCATACACTAAGTTGAATACCTCTGCATCCATTTTTCAAGCTAACTTTCTCCTCTCAGATAAGCCTGCATTTAATATAATAATATAATATGAATACACTTTATTTATATAGCACATTTTTAAAACATTGTTACAAAGTTACAAATGTACAGATAAAACAGATATAACAAAAATCTAAGTAGAAAACTGTAAAACATTTAAAAGAATAAAGGCAGCTTCAATTGCAAAGGCTAGTGTACAAAAATGAGAGATTTAAAAGAAAATACAGATATTGCTATCCTAATGTCATCAGGCAGAAGTCTTCCAGAGTCTATGGGCCCTAATGGCAAAGGCACGGACACCTTTTGTCTTCAGTCCGGATCGGCCAGAAGGCCCTGCCATTGAAGCTTAAAAGTTATTAGTAAAATCTTTAAATAAATTAACAGATAACCAGTGTAGAGAGGCTAAAATTGGTGTGGTGTGGTCTCTTTTCCTAGTTTGGTTAAAAGCCTAGTTGCTGCATTCTTGGCCTGTGAGGAGAACGTTTTACTGAGGGAAGAATAGAGAGAGTTCTAATAATCTAAACAAGATGAGATTACTTTTTGAGATGACTTTTTCTAGATTGGCAAATGACAAGAAAGGCTGTATTTTGGAAATGTTTCTCAACTGATAAAAAAGATGACTGTACAACTGTTTTGAGTTTTGAGCTAAGACTGTTTTGCTGTTTTGCTACCGTGGAGGTAGGAGGACCAAATATGTGACGTGACGTCATCGAAGTGCGAAACGGGCGCAAAGTGCGAATGCCTTAAATCTGCGTTCAAAGTTTTTCAATGCAAAAAATCTGATTTACTTTTTTTGTAATAAGACGCAACTTGAAGTTGTGAAGTACCCACTGGTTATTTTTTCGAGCAGTTTTCATTTAATTAAATACGTGTAATAAGTCTTCAAAATAAGCTTGTTTTATGAGATGAGTTTGAGAAGCTTGGGGGCGGGAACGTGAGCCCAGCTAAGAACAACAATCGGTGTGAATGGCTGTGAGCTCAATCGATGTAGCCAATAGCTGGGCGAGGGGGAGGGATAAAAAGACACATGCAGGAAGCAGCGAGCTGCTCTGTTTACACCAGAATGTTTTCGACCAGACTCTAAGAAGGTAAGATCGTCTATGTATGTACATGCCTTTGTTAGTTAAGTTAGTTGTTAGTTACTAGTTGAAACCAGTGTGTTCGTGTATTTAGACATTTCTTTATTATTACCCACGAGCAACTAACTGAAACCAGTTCAGTCTGTAAGCTAAAGATTGTTAGCATGCTAGCATTGTAGCTCGGTATTCTGTCTATGTTGTAAATACGGTTAGTAACATAGTATGTCTACGTTGTAAAAGTTGTAAGACTCATGTTCAGTGTGTAATACTGGAATACTGTAACATGTCAAGTGTAATAGATTACAGAAATGTTAAAAGTTTAAAAACATGTGCTTTCTTTGTTAGAACCGAGCTAGCCGCTAGTTGGCTAATGCCAAACACAATGTAATGTTTTTCTTCTCTTCACACCAAGTTTGGCCCCGACTGGTGCTTTGGCCTTATCAAGCAGTGCTTCAGGAAGACCAGAGTGGACACTTTGGATGACATTGTTAAAGTCGTGAGGGCCAGCTCTCCAGTGAAACACGTCAACATCCCCCAGCTTGTAGGCCTGGAGAATGGCACCTGCTGGTTCAAACCTACGACTGGCAAAAGCATCTGGGTGGCTACTTTCGAAAGCTCCCACAGATTAAGAGTTACCATCACTTCAGGTAATTCATTGTCATGTATTTACCTATTTCATTTTATGAACATAGTATGGCGGTCATATAATATCATTGTGGGCAATCATTTAATGCATTGTCTTCATTCTGTTGCAGCTTTGATGCTCGGAAACCTGGCGTGGTTATAGCCTGGGAATACGACGGGGCAGTACCAGTCGAGTTTCAGCTACTGAAACACACTGATGTCAAGCCCCCCAGAGGTGATCTTCCTGTGCAAGCCCCACCCGGACCCCCCCCCCGGACCCCCCACCCGGACTTGCTAACTTTAGTTGTTTTCTTTGTTTATCCTCGCTCCCCAAAGGAACCTGCCTCCCCTGCCTAGACCCCCTGCCTGCCTATCGACTACGTCTCCTGCCTATGTCCCTGCCTGCCTGCCGACTACTCCTCCTGCCTAACCCCCTGCCTGCCTGCCGACTAATCCTCCTGCCTAACCCCCCCTGCCTGCCTGCCGACTATTCCCCCTCTCTGCTCTGGACTGGTTAGTACACGTACATATTTCAACACTTCACTCATCTACATATCTACACCACACTAGTTTTTGCACGCTAGACACTCACACCCAGACACATAGAGTACAGTCCCACTCACACCTCATTTACATTTTCTAGTTCTCTGGCATCCACACATTCCCCCCACTTAGGGTTAGAGTAACTACAGTTAGAGTAGGTTTATTCTTTTTGTCCATCATTTTAATAAATCCTTTTATTGTTATTTTGCCTCTTGTGTCCGTCTGTTCTGGGGTTCTGCCACACTTGACTCTTTTTCTAGCGGTTAACATAACAGAATAATCAAGCCATAATGAGTCAAGGCAGAACCTCGGGGCAGACGCCCGCAGTTAAGCCCAACCCAGTTTCCCATTCGGTTGACGAGCTTGTTTCCGCCCACGCGGCCCGAGCTCGCGTCCCTCCAGGCGGAGTTGAGTAAAGCTTTCCCCTCCGTTCAGGGTAACATCGCTGAGCTCCAGGAGTCGTCCACCTCCGCCTCAGCTGCTCTCGCCTCCCTTGGTGTCCAGATGGGCACTCTTGCCTCTGCGGTGGCTTCCATCCAGCTGAGGCTGAACACGCTCCCTGGAGGAGCTGCAGTCCCTGCTCCCCCTGCTGATTCACCGGGGGTTCCAGCCCCCCCAGGGCGAGCTCCCGCCCAACCCGAGCCCAACCTGGTTACCCCTCGACCCTTTGGAGGGAACTTTGATCTGGGTAGAGGGTTCCTGACCCAGTGTGAACTTTTTTTTGCTTTCCAACCATCCAAGTATGGGTCAGAAGAGGCTAAAGTAGCCTTCGTTATGTCCCTCCTGGTGGACAAGGCTCTAGACTGGGCCATAGCCGTGGTGGGCAGAGACCCACATCTTGCCCAGGACTACGAGGCGTTCCGCCGGGAGTTTTCCTTTTTATTTGACCACCCCTCTGACGGCGCGGACGCCGCCTCCAGGATGCTGGAACTCCGGCAAGGCTCCAGGACCGTCGCGGACTACACCCTGGAGTTCCGGATCCTCGCCGCCGACAGCGGGTGGGGAGACATAGCGCTCCTTTGCGCCTACCGGCGGGGTCTGAGTGAGGCGGTGAAGGACCTTATCGTCCGGGACCGCCCAGGCTCCCTTCAAGAACTGGTCACCTTGTCCCTACAAATGGATGAGCGCCTGCGGGAGCGCCGCCAGGAGCGCAGCCAACGCGCCGTGGGGCCCCCTCACTAGGTCCCCAGGTGCTAACAATCAACACAGTCCTAAGATAATAAAAAATAAGAATGAGACATAAATAGGGGGGATGATGGTGGACAAACACGTGTATTGTTGGTACTCACACGCGTGTGTGATGTGAGAGACAATGTAAACTAATGATTCATAAGAAATTAAATGTATAAAGAACAAATAGAGTCAATCTGTTGATTATTTCACATGTAGACATGAAACTAATTTGAAAGTGTTGTTCTTTCTTTGTTGTCATTATTTCTGACCCTCTGACCTCTTCGACTGTCACGATCCAACTATCAGGGGTGCAAACTTTTTCAGGCAAAAAACAAATGTTTTTTCAGGCAAAAAACAAAAACACCTTTTTGGGCCATCACCAGTTTGCATCTCTGAGGGTCTGAGGGTGGGGGAGTGGCTTGCCCGTTGGCGGGTGTCATGAAATGTGCTGAATTCCCACGTGGGAGAAAGAGTGGAGGAGAGTGTGGAGAATGGAGGTGAAGGAGTTTGTAAACCCTTGTGATATTTACCCTAGGTAACGTTATTCCATTGGGACTGTGACCTACCCCATTGTCTTGTCCGGTTTGTTTATTTGTTATGTCAAAACTGAATGAATGGGACACCTTGCCCTATCATCCCATGCTTGGACTATCCCTGAACAAGGAGACAACGTGACCGGAGCACAACAAGACCGGAGGTAAGCCTCTCCTCTGCCACTACTTTACCCGGTATCATCAAACTGCTAGTGCGGCATGAAACGTTCTACAGTGTTATAGACTGTAAACTTCATTTTTAGACGTGGAACCACTTCAGATTTGACCTCTGGTGTCAGGTAGACTCTAGAATGATAGAATGATCATACAATGATAAAAATGATTAAAAAAAATAATAAAGTGATAAAAAATGAAAAAAGAACATAGTATACTTTTTTTTTCTTAGAATGATAATAATACATCATATTATACTATAGAATGTTAGAATGATCATAGAATGATAAAAAATAATAAAGTGAAAAAAATGAACATTGATCATAGAATGAGAAAAATTAGAAAAACAAATTAGTGAAGAAAAATGAAATTATGATTTTTTCACTTTATTTATTTTTTCCTTAGAATGATAGAATGATCATAGAATGATAAAAATGATTTAAAAAAAAGAATGAAGTGATTAAAAAAAAAATATATATATATAGTATACTGTGTTCTTTTAAATATTAGCATTTTCCATTTGGCAAGAGAAAGGCAATCCCTAATACACACTCGTTCTCTCCTCTCTCTCTCTCTCTCTCTCTCTCTCTCTCTCTCTCTCTCTCTCTCTCTCTCTCTCTCTCTCTCTCTCTCTCTCTCTCTCTCTCTCTCTCTCACACACCATCCCCATCTGATGCTGTAAACGGATCAATGACGGATAAGGTTTTCAGAAGTGCAAAAAGTTAAATAACACATTTTCCATTAATAATATATTTTATATTTTTTGCACCCAAAGATGTGCAAATAGGACTAACATAGATTGTCATCATTCGGTACAACCATTATATTTATATTTAACCAGATTTCTGGTTGTACCGAATTATTTTCTTCAAGTAAACAGTTAAAACAGGCACATCACCTATGTGAGAACTTGAGCTTGAACTTAGCAATATAAGAATTCATATTAAATATATCTTTCTAACATATTTAAACATTTCCAGTGTGTTTTAGCGGTTGTACCGAATGATGTGATATTTGAGGATATTCATTACGGGGAGCGGAAAAGAGCATTTATCAAACATTTAAGAGAGAGCTGGCTACTTTTCTTCTCACCCAGAGGGTCTGCTGCAGGCACCGCTGGACTGGCCATACAATCTACCTGCCCACTGGCAGGTCGGCCGCGCTAGTTTTGGGCCGGTCGGGCCGGTCGGGCTGCCCCCCCCCCCAATTTCTTTTAAATAAACATGTTTAATATATATATATAAAACTAGCGAGGCCGACCCCAAACTAGCGCGGCCCAAAATAGCACGGCATCAACTAGCGCTGAATCAAGCGGCGGCCCCCATTTATACTAACACATGGGCTGGCCCAATCACATGCTTAGGCCCTGCTGTCCATCGGCCCCCTCCCCCACTCTGATCCCTCGGCCGACAACCCAAGTGCAGTGTCATGTTTGTAGATAAGATAGTGAAAGGGGGTGCCCAGAAAATTAGGGAGAAAAAAAGTAAGAAGCTAGCAGAGAATGCCTCAAAATGTCAGAAACTGACAGATATGTTCTCTGGATCGACTGTGGGGGCTAGGCCTACTACAGATACAGCAGCCATGTCTCATCACCGTGGAGTACGTCAACAGTGAGTGAGTACACTGGTTCACACTTGCATTGGTATACTTGCTGTCCATGTCACTTACTCCGCTCTATAGGGGGGGTTTACAAATGGTATATTCAACAGACTGCCAGCATGTTGATCGGCGGTGTCGGACCGATTGTGTTGGGCCGGTCTGAGCCACATGGCAGGGCCTAATTTTTGTCCCAGTCCAGCCCTGGCTGCAGGGGTCTTAATGATGTAATATCCTGTCACATGATGATTATCAGTTGATTTGATCCAAAATGGTGCCTTGAAATTGGTTGCTCCGAATGATATCAGTGAAATATTTTTTTTGTGACAAAAGTGATTTGAGGAAAGCAAACATTTCTACTTAAAAATCCTTAACCATTTAGCAGTATATTGTTATAAACCCTTGTAAAACCATGCCAGAATGTTTATATAATAGTTGTAATATCATTTTAGATATTTTAATGGCACATTAGCTGGTTGCATTTGTGTTCGGACGGTTGTACCGAATGACTTTTTAACCCATTAAAGAGCTGAAAGTGCCGGATATTGTAAAAAATCACCATAAACTCTTTGTGTATTCAATAAAGGAGAGCAAATAGTGTTAGTTAACATAATGTATACATATATATTAATTGTTAATTTTAGAAAATATTAAATTCGGACACAAAATGTACATGTCACGTCATTGACCCAAACACAGTTTGTTAAGTTAAACATCAGACTGCTGGGTTTGTGAATAACAATCCCAAGCACACAGATGCAATACCACATGTCTTCCAATAGTGTGATTGTATCTACCAAGGATAAGCACATAACAACAAACACCATCTTTTTTTAAACGTCTTTCATTTCAAATAGCTAGGCATTAACGGCAGCAACACACTACGAGAGAAACAGCCTCCTCTTCCTCTCCCGGCTCTCCATGGACCCCGCAGTGGTTTTGAGGATAAGGGTCTCATTCCAGTGACCGTAGACCAGGCCACGGTCTTCCCTCTTCACTGTGAACTCATAGCACCTCTCAGGCAGCAGGTTCCCGATCAGAACAGAGTAGGCGGTACAGGTGACCATTCCCAGATGGCTCCCTTCCTCTGCGTTGGCCGGCTGCAAGAGCTTGTAGTGGATCTCAAACTTCTCCCGCGGGTCCTGGGGCGCATGCCCAAAGACGAACCAGTGCAGCTTGGCACTGATGCTAAACGCCTCTGAGTGGAGCTTGTCAAACACCACGGGCGTCTTGATGGTCAGTGACACCATGGGCATCTTGGTGCTGCGGCCACAGTCGGGGATGAGCTTGTGCTTGGGGTGCAGCTTGCCAGGCCTCGCCCGGGAGTCAAAGTCCAGCAGGGCCTTGTTGAGCTGGGCCACCTTTCGTTCTCCTGGGCGAGGGAGAACAGGTCCACCTGGTCGTCTTTGGACTCCAGCATGGCCTCCAGCTCCTCCTTGCCTTTACAGATCAGCTCACAGAGCTCCTCCAATAGGCTCAGCTGGATCTTCACCTGGCTGGTTCCAAGCTTCTTCATGCGTGCAAGCTTCCAAGGGTCTATGAGTTGAAAGAAGGTGGCGGGGGGCAAGTAGTTCTGCTGCTGCTGCTGCAGTTGTAGCTGCTGTTGCTGCAGGTCCTGAGCCAAGGATGGCTGGTCCTGCTGCTTGACATCCAGGTAGAAGGAGCACTTCTGAAGGAGGTCCAGGTGACTGATACGGGCCTTGAGGGCGCAGGGGGACAACTCGGTGGAGAGTAGCTGCAGGATCTGGTGGCGGGTGTCCATGAAGGTGGTCCATGAGTCGTTGGACACGGAGTGCTGCTGCTCACTGATGTCATTGCTTGGGCGGGTCACCTTTATTCTTTTCATGTTAACTGCAAAGTAATGCATACACTAAGTTGAATACCTCTGCATCCATTTTTCAAGCTAACTTTCTCCTCTCAGATAAGCCTGCATTTAATATAATAATATAATATGAATACACTTTATTTATATAGCACATTTTAAAAACATTGTTACGAAGTTACACATGTACAGATAAAACAGATATAACCAAAATCTAATTAGAAAACTGTAAAACACATTTAAAAGAATAAAGGCAGCTTCAATTGCAAAGGCTAGTGTACAAAAATGAGAGATTTAAAAGAAAATACAGATATTGCTATCCTAATGTCATCAGGCAGAAGTCTTCCAGAGTCTATGGGCCCTAATGGCAAAGGCACGGACACCTTTTGTCTTCAGTCCGGATCGGCCAGAAGGCCCTGCCTGAGGGGCTTATGCTGCATTGAGGCTTGAAAGTTATCAGTAAAATCTTTAAATAAATTAACAGGTAACCAGTGTAGAGAGGCTACAATTGGTGTGGTGTGGTCTCTTTTCCTAGTTTGGTTAAAAGCCTAGTTGCTGCATTCTGGGCCTGTGAGGAGAACGTTTTACTGAGGGAAGAATAGAGAGAGTTCTAATAATCTAGACAAGATGAGATTACTTTTTGAGATGACTTTTTCTAGATTGGCAAAACAAGAAAGGCTGTATTTTGGAAATGTTTCTCAACTGATAAAAAAGATGACTGTACAACTGTTTTGAGTTTTGAGCTAAGACTGTTTTGCTGTTTTGCTACCGTGGAGGACTGGAGGTAGGAGGACCAAATATGACTACCTAAAATTTACTATCATTCTGTAAAGAGTTTTGGGACATTCTGTAAAGAGTTCTGGGACATCCAACATCTAATATTTTCCAAGAATTCATTGAGAAGCCAGGAGGATTTCTCGTGCGATACAATCTTGATAAGGTTTTCATCCTCCTAGCGTCCCCCTCCTTTATCTGAGGGGGTTATCTGGGTTACATTCTTAGGCGCAGCTGCTAACTGTTGTTGTTTATTATTTTTTGGTCAGACTTTCCACTTTCCAAGGTAGGCAAACACTCTGACAACACACTGAAAATAAAAACAGTTAAGGTAAACAACATGTTAGATGAGGTGATGCAATATTAGGGAGGAGTACACACGTTACCTGCGCTTTCTAGTGCCGTCTGCGTCACGTAAATATGTTAGGTATATTTGCTCAGTGGAGGCTCCTCCATAGAGGTGGAGGAGGCCTGGCCTCCCCAATAATTTGAGAGAAGAGAGAGATTTAAAAAAGCAATAATTATATTTTTAATTTTTTATTTATTTAACAAAAAACATATTATTATTATTTTTATATTAATATTATTTATTAATATTATTTCCGTTTTGTTCATAAATCTTTTCCATGGCTAAAACCCAATATTGCAATTGTAACCTACAGGCCAGAATCCCTATCCGTTTCTATTACTCATACACGCGTGTGGCGGAAAAAGGTACTACACGGAGGCCAGGCCTCCTGTCGGAAAGTGGTTTCTCATAGAAGTCAATGTAATGCAATTTTTTTCATGGCAATATGTGATTGGCCAAATCACTGAAAATGGGTGGGCACAGGAGGCCTGGCCTCCGTGTAGTACCTTTTTCCGCCACACGCGTGTATGAGTGCTGTTCTGCAGGATAAATATTAGAAATGGATGAAGTATTGTTCTGAATTGTATGTTGTGTGTCTGATTGACATAGTGTTTGAGTGCTTTTGACATGTCATTGATTGTATGTAGTATGTTGTGGTGAATGTTGTGAGCCTGAGCAGAAGGGACAATAGCTGCTGCAGGCGGACCAGAGATTCATGCCAATTGTTTTGTTTATTTGATGACCCATTGTGCAGGCAATAAAAGCTGCTTCATCCACCATCCTGAGAGTGGCCCAATCCCTTCAGTACCGCCAAACACAAATTAATAATTTTTAACAAAGACAGATAAGAAGAACAGGGAACATTCCATCGCGAGTGAAGCGAGCAAGCGGAAAAACATTTGGCCTCCTCAATTCTGGAAGTCACCAGCCATGTGGTGTTTGTTGTAGCCCCTTCAATCACCTCAGCTTGCTTACTTGTGTTTTTTGTCAAGTGTGATGTTGGGGTACCTTGTCTCAGCCACGTGTTCTTAGAATATTTAAATGTTTTATTTTAACTAAAGACTTTACTTTTCAGGATGCCATGTTGCAACTGGCCGGGGACTTCAGCTGAAAATTAGCCGACTAGGCTAACGCTGCCTTTTTTACTGTATTTTATATGGTTCATGTATTTGGATTGTCCTCGATATAATAAACTAATAAACTAAACTAAAGGCACCAACCGGACAGAGTATGCGCTTGAAGCTGCGAAATCTCTTACAGTCGATGTGGAAAAGGAGAACCAACAGCGGGCCTCAATGCACCCCATACATCCGAGACATCAAGCACCTGCAAAACGACGGATTTTATCGGGTTTACGTCGGCGAGATGGAGATTTCTGAGGGCCTGATTACCGGGGGACATATCCGCTGCGAAAGATTCATCGCGAAATAACCACACCTGGAGCATAATTCACACTGGCGGACAGAGAGGATGGCCCCCCTGGAAATACAAAGTTTTACGCAACGGATCATGCTCACTTAAACCCTCTGCGGAAATATTTGAGGAATTGTGTTCTAATTTGAGTGAAAACTACGGCAAATGTGCGATTGTAGTCAACAATCAGAGCTGGAGGTCATTGAGGCGTGGCTGTTACTCTGTTTCCACGGGGTACCTTCGTCACCTGCCCACGGCCCCGGTGGAACTCGCACCGATGACCTGCTGCCCGAAGGTGGCACACACTCACGGGCACGAACTTCTCCAACTCCCTTTCCAAAGCGCGCATCTGAGCCCTCTCAACAACGCATGGTCCACTGTGACGTGGTTCGCAGCCAACAACCGGGGGAAATGCTCAGAAGCGATTTGGGACCGGGACACTGCATAAATACATCTACTGGACATCATTGATGGAGGGGGCTCTAAAGAAAATTACCAAAAGGAAGTGGGAAGAGGCAGTGACAAGAGTGTGGAAATTACGAGAACCATTACCTGAATGACAATCAGTGATAATGTATTTATTCTGACTATAAACATCACAGGAGCGCATTAAATCGATTGGAAAATAGATATTTAGGTGATGTCTGCAAACAACTCATTCATGGAAATTACATTAGAGAGGAATGGAATTAACAAGCAATTATTGTTATGCTTTCACAGATCAACGTGTTTCATAGGTAGCATCATTAAGTCATTATATTACAACACAGTTGATGCACACCTACAAAAACACTGTTTTAGATATTGTTAACATCATCATCCTGTCTGCTTAGAGTTTTACCTCAAATGCCTCTTGTCAGAACAGTTCTCCCTCTCAAGCAAAGCTGCAACCAGTGTGCATCCCAATGTTCCTCCCATCTCTCCTCTCTTCCTTTTCACTGAATGTGACAGGTGAAAACTACCCCCTCAATAATATGGCCTTAACCAATCCTGTTCTCAAAAGTACAGACATAGCGATGAGGAGGGGATGATGGATGGGAGATAAAAGGGAGGAGATGGAGTTGAGGAGAGAAAACCACTGAAGGCTTCGGATGCTCTGTGAGACCCCTGGTGTATATCTTCTATTGGTCAGTAGATGGGTCAGCCCTCAACAATCCGCCGCAGTATCGTGCCCAAGCCTCCCTTGGACATCTGCAGGGGTGTCTTCTCCTCCTTGTTCTCAATGTAAATACTGGCTCCATGTTCCACCAGCAGCTTGGCTGCCTCTACACGCTCCTCATCACACGCCAGGTGTCTGGTGAAAAACACACACACACACACACACACACACACACACACACACACACACACACACACAGCATTAGAAAAGTCAACAATCTGGATAAGATCTAAAAAGTGCGATAAATTGTGAAGTCCGTGGTGCCTCCTAGTGGTCATTTATCTACACTACATGTTCATGATGGTTCCTTATGACATCCCTATGAAGTGTCAGACCTGCCGCTCTCTTATTTATGCTAGAGCCTATGTTGCCCATTCTCAGTCATTGCAAGAGTTTTGCTGTGTATGTTGCTAATGTTGATGGTAATGTCAGTCAAATTAATTAATTAATTTTGCCATTTAGCAGACGCCTTTAATCCAAAGCGACTTACAATTACGAATTACAGGGACATTCCCCCTGGAGTAACTGAGGGCTAAGTGCCTTACTCAAGGGCACACTAGTAGTGGTGTGGTTTCAGGCGGGATTTTAACTCACAACCTTCCGATCACAAGTCCAACTCACTATCCACTAGACCACCATTTACATTTACATTTTTGGCATTTAGCAGACACCTTATTCCAAAGCGACTTACAATCAATACATTTGAATACTAAGCATGTGAATCAGCAGTCCACCACTACCCCAGTCCCCCCTATAGTGCACAAGTGTTATTTCCCACTCCAGCCACACACACACACACACACACACACACACACACACACACACACACACACACACACACACACACACACACACACACACACACACACACACACACACACACACACACACACACACACACACACACACACACACACACACACACACACACACACACACACACACACACACACACACACACACACACACACACACACACACACACACACACACACACACACACACACACACACACACACACACACACACACACACACACACACACACACACACACACACACACACACACACACACACACACACACACACACACACACACACACACACACACACACACACACACACACACACACACACACACACACACACACACACACACACACACACACACACACACACACACACACACACACACACACACACACACACACACACACACACACACACACACACACACACACACACACATCTCTTCAGTTATTACAGTGCAGTGTTGCCCTCTGAGTCCTGGATGTTGGTAGAAGCACTCTGCTTGAGCAGCAGCTGAATCAACCGGAGGTTGCCCTTGGTTGAGGCTCTGTGTAGGGGAGTGGCTTGCAGCTTGTCTGTGACATTAGGGTCCGCCCCTTTCTCCAACAATATAAGGGCAATCTGGAACAAGATCAACATGACTCTTAATGATTTTTTTTTACTATCTTTTAACTTTGGTTTAACTGTAAGCTACATGTGTATTATTGTAGTGAAGAGTTTGGTCTGATTTCGATTGGACCAGACACACAATGCTCTGTTCCCAGGTAGGCCCTACTGATCACAGATCACATACCAATAGGCTTAACCTACTTGGCTGTGGTTGTTGTATGTCTACTGGTGGGCAGCATAGCTAAAGTATGGCATCGGTCTGACTGACCCAAATGGAGACTATGACAATACCTCGTATTTGTCCTTGGAGGCTGCATAGTGAAGAGGGGTGCAGCCGTTCTGGTTGGCAGAGTTCAGCTGAGCTCTTTTGGAAATGAGGGACTTCACAATGTCCTCTCTGCCTGCAGATGCTGCTATGTGGAGGGGAGCCCAGGAGGCCTGGGGCAACAGATGAGACAACATCAATGTGATTTCAATGGATTATATAATGTTCTACAACACGTTTGATATCGTCCATTTGACTCTACCATTACAATGAATTGTACAACAATGCCATTTGTTTAGCTGAATGTAGATTAGAAGTATATCAGATATAGTAGAAGTGCATCAGCTATGTAGCTAATTGTTGACTTTAGCTTACATCATCTTGCAGATTCACATCAACCCCCAGATCCAAGAGGAAGTCCACAATGACGGTGTGGCCAGCAGAACAGGCCCAGTGGAGAGCACTTCTGTGGTCCTGCAGGTTGGGAACAATAGAAAGAGCGGGGATGTTGAGTAGATAACATAAAACTGATATCCAGGTTCAATGATAATTGAAGACCCTATTCCACGAAGCTCGATAAAGTTCTAAGCCTCGATAAAGTTCTAAGCCTCGAAAATGTTAGCTTGCGTTCGGTGCCATCAATGTGGCTCAAATAATTCGCTGCTTGGTTGAGCTCCTTCTGAGTCAGATATAATTAGCCTGCTCCCGACCAGGCTAAAACACAGGCTATAGTCATCCGTGCGTCAAAAAAGGCTCACAGGTGGAAACTAAACCCCGAACGACAGTTCCTCATGTGTCTTTTAGGAAATATTAGTTCCCACTTCACACGAGATAGATAGATTAGATAGTTTGACTGTGTGATAGATAGATAATTTGATATTTTGAAAGTGTGATCGATCGATAGATATTTTGATTGTGTGATAGATAACTTGATATTTTGAAAGTGTGATAGATAGATCGATAGATCAATAAAGAAAAGAGTGCAAAAAAAAAAAGAAGCAATTGTCTCAACTTGCATTGCTGTCATCACAGTGGTCTGGCTGGTGTAGTGGTTAAGGCAGCCGACTCGAGTTCCAAAGGTTGCGAGTTCGAGACTTGACTAAGTTTTTTTTTTTTTTTACATTTAACCGAAGATTTCATGCAAAGGTTTCAAACACCATTGTAATCGTGTCAGTTCTTGTAAATTAGCCTGCACCATCATTTTATAGCCTACATACTTTTTTAGATGAGATTTTACATTAGATTCAGACAACGAAATGCAGTAAAAAGTGCGTCTGAAGAGGGATTTGAACCACCGATATAAAATGACGAATAAATCCTGTGGCCGCGGTCGATACCACTAGGCCATTGTGGCGATATGACGGTTTGAAGCCTGCTGCGGATATCACCACAGTAGTAATATTAATTTATTAAAATATGAACATATAACAATAACTGGGGCTAGTATGACCTACGCATTTAATCGGTCAGCAATTTCTTGCCAAACCATTTCCCTCGCCTTGTTAATTGCGGCAGTATTGCACTATTTTACATCTTATTTTTCCGTCTTCATAAAAACCAATAATTCGGAATGCTGCGTAAATGTAGTACCCCTGCAGAGTGGAGTATCTTCATTTCGACAGATCGACACTTCAGGGCTTTTTATGTCTGCGTGCACGCGCCCATATCGAAGATTTGTAAGCCTGTCTTCTGTGAACACTGATGACACAAGGCTGATCCTCGTTCGAGGAATCACCTGAGGCTTGAATTCCAATCTCGAGTTGCCTGAGCGCCGCATTTATTTATAGCGCCGCTATACTGATCCACCTTTAGTGGAATGCCTGGTCCGTTTTGGAGGCGAGGGATTTATCAGTTAAAATACGGCGACCAGACGCCCCCGATTTCCGGGGACAATCACCGGTTTGGGTGACCTGTCCCCGCCAACAAACCGTCCCCGGAAAAGTCCCCGTTTCAAGCATTTCATTTCATTATTTTATTTTTTTGTCTTGGCTTACATTGTCACCGAACCTGCTGCCAAGGGTCCTACCCATGCGGTCCTCCACCCCTTTATAACGTCAATGTATGCATATTACCCGTTAATGGACGATCGTTACATTCAATAGAAAGCATTTCAGCCCCGATTGTTCCCCATTAACGAGCTCATTATGATTGAATGGAGCAATAACAAGGTCATTCTTCACCACTCAGTGAATTACATCCAAGTGTGGGGAAAGCACGCAGACAGTCTCAATGATAATACAATGAAATATATGCAGTGGGTGTATAAAGTTGTTTTAAATTATTAATAAAAATACAATACAATATACAGAATTTTGACAACATCATTAGTCTTATGTTAGGCTTAAACATTATGTTAGGCTTAAAGTATGAGTAGGGTAGTGGAGATAAAAATGGGCATAAAAAGCACAATAGTGTGTACAAATTCACCAGAATGCAGGAAATTAAGTGTTAAATCCTCTTTTTTTCTGGGGGAGGACCCCCAGACCCCCCGCTTGGTTGATGGTTGGCTCGTCAACCTGAACAGTTCTAAGAATTACTTTTAATACCACTTACAGTACACTGACACTAATGTTGAGAGGCACATTCCAGTTGTTACACTTGAGTATTCTTGCTTGTGTCTTATTGGTCAAAATAAGGTCAAAATAAATGAAACAGCAATTGTCCCCGTTTCTGTATTTCATCATGATAAAATGTATACATTTTTCCTAAAAAGTTGGAAATGTCCCCAGATTGCATGTGAGAAATCTGGTCACCTTAGCTAGCGTAGAGCTACTGTTGTTTAACCCGATAAGCTTTTTTTTAAACTTATTTGATCTATTTTCACTTACCTATTTTACTTTTATGCAACAAACAACAATACAACCCATACCTGGCGCCTACAAGGAGTATGAAGAGGAGAAGGAGGAGCAGATAGGAGAGGATAAAAGAGAAGTGATGGAGGCCCAAGAAGAGGGGGAAGGAGTGGAAGCATTGGAGGAGGTGGAAGAAGAGGACGAGCCAAAATATGGCTGGGCTTATCTCCCGGACGTTTGTCTTCTCCAGGTGTTCAGGTGTCTGAGGGACAAGGACCGGACACGGGCCACCTTGGTCTGCCGCCAGTGGTGCCACACCATGCGTTCCCCGTCCCTCTGGAGGGCCCGGACCTTCAGTTTCTCCGGCCGCATCTCCACGAGGGGCTGCTCCGAGCTGGATTCGGCCGTCTGCTACGCCAGTGTTTACGGCCGCTACCTGGAACACCTGGAGGTCCGTTTCTCCCACTCACTCAACTCCCATGTTCTTGTCCAGCAGACCATGCAGGCGTTCCTGGCTGCCCTCCGCAAGACGGGCGGACGCCTGCGCTCGCTCACCATCCTCCACATGGAGCTGGACCGTTTGGGCTGGGGCTGGAGAGTCCGGACCGGCATGGTCCGGAGCCTGACCTTCTACCTGCGGAGGGAGGGCTCTCACCTGGGGCACCTGAGCCTGCGTGGGGCATGTCTCAACCTGCCCGAGGGCCTGGAGGTTCTGGAGGCGGTGGCGGCTGCCCAGCAGCATGTCCATCTGGGTCGGAGGCCCGGGATCACCACCCTCAACCTGGAGGAGTTCTTCTCACAGCCGCTGGCGGTGTATAGTAGTCCGGGCTTCACACAGGTCATCAACAAGTAGGTGTGGGTGTGGGTGTGGGTGTGGGTGGGTGTGGGTGTGTGTGTGTGTGGCTATGTAGGCCCACTCAACATTGGGGACTCCCAGCCCTCCCTCTCCACATGGGAGAAAGATCATGCCCCGTGTGGAGTGTGTGTTGAGGCCCACCCACTTTCTGACCAGCTGGACAGTTCTGTTCGTCATCTCTCTCAGTGCTTTGAGAGGGATGTGCACATTGGCGAAGAGGTGTTGGATTTTGGCCAGAGCCACCTCTCTCACAGCCTGGAGCTTCATGAGGATGGGGAGGGGGGACAAGTCAATCAGGTGGAGACGATGGAGAAACTCTGTAGTGAGCTCCTCGACAGGAAGAGACTGTCGGACTGCACAGAGACTCTGCAAGGAGGGTTCTGCTCAGCCTGAAGCAGTCCGTTCTGCTCAGCCTGAAGCAGTCCGTTTGGTACACTCCCCCATGAGGTGATGCTAAAAGCATTAGAGGAAATACACCTGCCTCAGCCTTTTGTGAATATTGTATCCAGCGTGTACCAAGGCTCATTTCTCCAAGTTATCTGTGGGCAGCAGCTCACAGAGCCGATTGCACTGAAGGTGGGAATAAAAACTGGCTGTCCCTGGAGTGCCGTGAACTTCATCTTAGCACTCAACCAATGGAAGAAGTGGATTTACCAGTGCGCTCCTCTGCATGTCCGATCCCCAAATCCTGTGCAGGGATACGCGGACGACGTGCAGGTATCATCACGACAGGAGGATGTCATCACCAAAATGCTGGCACGCACTGATGAGTTCCTCCAATGGTCAGGGCTGGAGGTGAAGCAAGCCAAGTGTGCCGTACTCCATGAGCGCCGCAGTGGAGGCAACCGCTGGTATAAGGCCAAGAACGACAAGCCCCCCACCTTTCTTGTAATGGGCCAACCCATCAGGGTGTATTCCCGCAATGAGACCTACCCATACCTTGGCCACAGGTTTAACATCGCTGGCGAGTGGAGCGAGCAGGTCGAGGAGCTCACTACAGAGTTTCTCCATCGTCTCCACCTGATTGACTTGTCCCCCCTCCCCATCCTCATGAAGCTCCAGGCTGTGAGAGAGGTGGCTCTGGCCAAAATCCAACACCTCTTCGCCAATGTGCACATCCCTCTCAAAGCACTGAGAGAGATGACGAACAGAACTGTCCAGCTGGTCAGAAAGTGGGTGGGCCTCAACACACACTCCACACGGGGCATGATCTTTCTCCCATGTGGAGAGGGAGGGCTGGGAGTCCCCAATGTTGAGTGGGCCTACATAGCCACCAGGCTAGCCCACCTGCTCCACATGCTTAACAATGACGATGCCACCGTTAGAGAAATGGCCAGGGCCTCTCTCCTACTGGATCTACGCAGAAGGAAGATCCCCCTGGCCAGCGCACACCAGAACGACTTCCTCGGCTTCAGGAGGAAAGACTCTGGGAAACTGGATTCCCAGGCCAAGGGCTTCGGGGTCTGGTCTGACTGGCCGGATCTCAATGACCTCTGCAACCAGACTGGAGTTCAGCTAAGATGGACAGAACTTAACACACAGACTGAGGTCCCTGTCTCTGATGAGGTGATCACAGACCCCTGTGTGATTGTGAAGGCCGACATCACTGATTGTCGGAGACACAGAGACTGTCGGACTGCACAGAGACTCTGCAAGGAGGGTTCTGCTCAGCCTGAAGCAGTCTGAGATCAGGCAGCACTGGTGTGGACTCAGACTACAGGGAAAGCTAGCCTGTTTGCAGTTCGCTGACCACTCAGTCTCACACTCAGTGTATAAGAACGTCGCTGTTGGTGAGGATGTTCTGAAATTCACCATCAAAGCAAGACTGCAGGTATTACCGACCAAGTACAATCTGTCCACCTGGTATCCCCACACTCACAGTCCATTCTGTTTAAACCATCAGGATTCACAACACCTAGAGTCCATTGCACACATAACAAATGGATGTAATGCATACAAACACCTGTACATAGCTCGTCATGACCGTATTGTGGACATTGTGTCTGATACAGTACAAAACATCTTACCATCTAGCGCAGTTATGTACAAGCATGCCAGAGTGTTACCAGAGTGGTTTGGTTTTTCCAATGATGTTTTTTCCAACATCCCAAATACACCTGATGTTGTCTTTGTTGACACCAGCCACAAGGAGGTGCTGATTGTAGAAGTAGGCTGCCCCTTTGACCTGTACATGGACCAGACTTTCCAGGACAAGTATATCAAATACCAACCACTACTTAGTACGATAACCAGCTTTGGGTACAAGAGCAAATTCAGCATACTTGTATTTGGAAGTCTGGGCCATGTATATAAATGCACCATGAGGGGTCTGAGAATTGCTGCAATGACTAAAAGAAAGGCCAAACAGGTTGCCAAATTTTGCTCTGTCTCAGCTATTATTGGCAGCTTGGCCGTGTGGAGAAGGAGGTGTTATGTGTATCCTTAAGTGTTCAGTGCTGCTTAGCCCCGAAATATTTGATTCCCTGTTTGTATAATATAATTTGTGGAACCAAATAAAGTATTCAAATGTGTGTGTGTGTGTGTGTGTGTGTGTGTTTGTTTGAGTGGCTCCTACATACTCTTGTTTATTAGCTACTCTTTTTTGGCTTGTGTGTGTGCAACTGTGCATATGTGCCTGCAAACACACACATACTTTAAAACGCACCTTGATTTGATTTTGACCAGGTTCCGGGGCCTCTCCACCCTCACCCTCGACTACAGCTGTCTGTCCAACGAGCTCCTCGCCGGCCTGGCCGTGTCGTGCCATAGCCTCTGCGTCTGCGGCGGCGGCTCCCTCCGCTCCTTCACCTTGCGCTGCCACATCCACGAGCCGCACTTCCAGGTGATCTGGGGCGACTCCTGGTCTCACCTGGCCCGGCGCTGCCCAGACATGCAGGTCCAGATCTCTGTGGAACAGATCCTGCACCTGGGCCCTCTGGGTGGGATCCTGCTCAGAGAGATCCCTCTGAGGTCACTCAGTCTCACCAGCGGCTACTTCAGTCAACAGAACTGGAGCGCTAAGCCAGCTCTGAGCAGCTTGGTGCCCTGGTACAGCAACTGTCTACAGGTAAGGGGATTGGGAGGGCTCCATAGAAATAGAATGAGTAGAATACTCATAATGATAATACTGCTAGACTTTGTTAGACTTTGATTGCTGCTTTTATGACATGGTTTTATGTATTTGTTTTGCTTTTGTTGTTGTTGTTTTTTTGTTTTTTAAAAAAAAGCGCTTTATAAATGTTATCAATTATAAGCATTATTATTATTCTTAGAATGGACATGGTCCCTCAAACCGACAAGGCATTGTTATATATAGTTGCTAGGGTAACCATTATTGCTGCAGGTGTAGAACACAGAGAGAAGTTAATTCAGAGGCGGGACTAATAGCAAGCGTCATTTTACTGAACATTCCGATGTCAGTTGAGTTTAGTTGGTTGTTAATAAGGCTGTGAGATAAAACTTCCAAATGATGACCACAAGATGGCCGCCACTACACCCACCATGGAATGTTGATTTGAATGAGGATGTTTCTTGTACTATGGTATGCTCTGCTCTGTCAATATACACAGTAGCAGTCAGCAGTGGAGTGTTGATAATGCTATAGGGGTGTTATTGAATATGTGAGCTCATTGTAATGAGGAACATGGGTTGTATACCATTCATTGTAATTCATGGAATGGAATGAGGACTGGTGTTTGATACCATTCCTCATTTTGTTCCATGCATTACAATGAGCCCGATTTCTACCTCCACTAGCCTCCCCTGATGTCCCTTTCCTGTTCAGGCTCCTAGGGGTCCTAGAAATCTATTTAATGTAGTGGTGTCCTTGTTGTGGTTGTTATACCTCCCTTCAGAAGCTGAGCCTGGACCTGAAGAACAGCCATGAGTCGGTGGACGAGGAGCTGCTGGCGCTGGTTCTGATGTGCTCCGAGCTCACCTACCTCAAGGTCTGGGCTTTCCTGAACACCAGCTTCCTGGACCGGCTGCTGCAGAAACGCCTGGACAAGAAGACCATACTCAGAACCATCAAGGTGGGTCAGACCGCAGCTTGACCTGGGGGGTATTCCACCAACGTCGCTAAAGGAAAATCCAGGCTTATTTTTGATGAGTCTGGCGAGACCAGGGTCAGTGGTCTAGCGTCCGCCCTGAACACCCAGCCAGGAATGCCATCATAAGCTGTTATAAGTTATATTCTTAATCAATAGCTATATATCATTAATCTAAAAGTCTAACATTTGTTGTACCAATCCCTGATTGCCCCTTTAATGTAAAAACAGGCAAACTCAAACGTGATCTGAATCATTGCAGAATGTCACTGTGGGTTAAAACAACTGAGGACATTTGATGTGTTTGGAATATGTTTTATTGAGCAACGTCTGCCATGGTTTATACACTGCATGTGTATTAATGTAACCAGCCCAGGAGTCAGCTTCCTAAAGTAATACTTTATCTCTTTTGACAATCCAGAGCCACTTCTCTCCTAGACCAGAGTTGTTAATTTAATCCATTTCGTTGGTTTACGCACAGAAGATTGACCTGCAATTGTTACTCTCTTATTATGGTTTTGTACTACTTGTGAAACTGACCTCAGTGTGGTTTATAAAACGCATGTGTAACAATGTGAAGTTGAACAGTCCAGTGTGGTTCATAAAATGCATACGTGCAATAATGTGACCAGTTCAGGGTGGTTTATAAACTGTGTACGTGTGTTCCAGGTGAGGATCTACAACAACAACTACGACACACAGCATGAGGACCAACAGCTGGAGGACATCTATTCTCGTTACTGTGAGCTCATCACCTCGGAGCTCAACTACTCTGCCATGTCTTTCCCCATGGTCTGAATGCGCAGAACACACTTGTGCTGCTTCATAGAATCCTCCACATTGCTTTTACAATCCTTCAAAAACTTATTGTATTAAAGTTGCTATAAATATTGCAAAATGAACTCCAGGTGCCTCATTTATAGAAAGTAGCCTACTTTGGATCAAATTTGATCTTACCCGTGTCGTACGTAGAAAACCACGTCAACATAGTGATTTATACAATTTCAACGTGAATCAATTTGACCGTGGAAACGATCGTACGCACATTACCTACTGGTTATGCAGAGTTATTACAGGCATGTGAGCCGCACTGCCTACTGTAATTCATGCAAGTGGCTCGTGTAGTGCACAATTATGGGCTGTCCCTTACCAAGTTCCCACCATTCTGCAGGCTGGGAAAGGGAGGAGGGGCCAAGCCTCCTGCCGGGATCCATCCCTCTGAGGGAGTGTCAAGCAGGGAACAGACAAAGCACATCTTCTAGGCCCACATGAGATTGACATGACAACAAATTTGAGCATGCTATACAGTACAAGCACATAATTGTAGTTATGGTTGTCTCATCACAGCTTAAATACCCTTAGAAAGTATGGCGTAATTAAAACGTATACAATGTATAGTCTATTATATCTGATGATCTACACATTGTTGCAACAATGATGCCTTGTAAATCAACATTATAATGTTTCACATCAGTGTGCCTTAGCATTGTGGATAGGCATGGGAAGCTCTCCCTAGTTTCTAATTCAGACCTCTTGAGGTTTCAACCATTTCAACAGTCTGTGGCGCCACCTACAGGCATTTCTGAATGTTTTTTCTTTTTTTCTATTCAGCTAAGCTATGAACATCTAACTGCATGTTTAACACAATCACACCTGAGAGAACATCAACATGGTAAAAACACATAACTACACATAATTAGATGATCACACAGTCCTTGCTTTTGAACACGTCCTAAAACCTAAGTTTGTTTATAAACCGTGTATCATACGAAACAGGACAGCAGCGATACAGTGAATCCAATTCACTAAGTATTTATAGTGGGGGGGCAATCTATGGGTAAATTGTTGTTTTCATTTCAAATGTGTGCTAAAGTTTGTTTTTCACTTCTAAGTTGAAGATAATAGTTACCCTCTTGGCTGTGGTCTGAGCTACCAGGGCAAAGAACCTTATTTCTTGAGTATGTGTGGCAGTGTTGAACCTGTAAAAAGAGTGGAGACAAATATGACAGCTCCTCAAGGATCGCAGGCTACCAAACCTTTTAGTGTGTTGGTGGATTTGTCGTCAGAGTATGACTGACTTTGTAAGCAGTAATGAGCTTGGCTTTTCCATTTTCAAATCGGTGCAGTCAAGTATTGCAAATGTATTTGGGTGGTCTTCCTTGTATTTATCTGGCATGTTTGCAGTGATGATATCTCTATGGGGCCATATTGCTTAAGAACCAAGCTTGTTATACATATAATCAACCCATGCTCCAAAAAGTCTGCTAACATTAGGTGTGTCGATATCAAACTTGAAGGCAAGGTCTTTCAGGTCCCAGTTGTTGCGTAACTTCATGAGGACCATCAGTAACTGTTGATGCAGAGGAATTGCACATATGTGGCAGTTTGTCTTTCTGTATGTCAGAGGGATATTTGTTTGTGGGCATACACTATTGTTAGGGATCTCAAAAAAAGAACAGAAAATAATAATAATAACAATAATAACTTTTATTTGTAGTGCTTTTCCTGCAAATGTTGCAGCTCAAAGTGCTCCAACAGACAGGACAGATCATTGTACTGTCCATATGTAAAACCTGTACAATACACAAAGTAGTTGGGACTTTGCTTTCATTGACTGACTCAGAGGTTAAGTAATTATGTGGATTTTGGTTTTTCTCAAGATCTCTAATGCGCTTTTTTGAGAGCCTCAATTTCTTTGTTGAAAGATAGATTCTGTTCAGTCTCCAACAGGGTGTTGCTTTCATGGTCTCCACGTCTCTCCAAGAATTGGTTGTCCTTTTACAATTCTGTGAATAAAACACAAGATCGTGTTAGGTATGCTTTTTTTTGTTACCGTTTATGCTCACTGACCTTCTTTTACAGGTCCCTCTACTTGACCAGTCATTCCCACAAACTGCAACAGCAGCAGCAGCATGTTGTGGAGATCGGAATATTCAATATCAAAATAACTCATTACAGTATCAGTCTGTGCTCCATTCACACTTATAATAAGAATACATTAGACTTATATACATCTTTTCTAGACACTTAAAGACGCTTTACAAGCTGAAAAGATTGAGTAGTAACATAAAAAGAAACAAAAAAAAGAAAAGAAAAGAAAGTATAGGGGTCTAATACATTTTTTGATTACTAAATCTAAATCTAAGTGTCTTTGTAGGACAATCTACTCTGTATACTGCAATTACACCTAGATTTCGGGCGGAGAAGCACCGAACGATGATGTGAATAAGTGTCCCACGGATCCTCCATCCTCAGGAGAGAGTGTCCCTGTCACGAAGACCAGCCTGCCTAGCTCTGGAGAGGAGGGGGCCACAACCTACTGCGTGGAGGAACACAAGAGACACACACTATTTTGTGGTACCCACGTCATCCAGACTCGCTTCTACACAAGGGAACTTGTCAAGGCTGTGGTGGTTAGGACTGGTAAGACTGTTGTGTTCTTTTACATTTTTCACTCTGTACAGTGTGTGTCCATCTGGACACTAGGGGGCAGCGGAGATTAACATTCAGGCACGCAGGTGCTTATTATTTCAATAGGACATTTCTATTTAAGTTGTGTGTTTTGTTATTCCTGTGCGGTAGCTTGAGTCTCGCCAGTGGTACATTCTCTCATGGTCCACTAGGACGTGTTGTGATATATATACCTCTCTAATGGTTCATGTGGGAGGAGGCCTCTAACTGCATATCATCACAAAAGGAACCACAATTTTCAAGTGCTATTCAAGCTCTTATCTTCCCATATGTGTTGTCCCTCAGGCTTCTCTACAGAGAAGGGCCAGCTAGTGCGCTCCATCCTCTACCCAAAGCCCACTGACTTCAAGCTGTACAGAGATGCTTACCTCTTCCTGCTGTGCCTGGTGGCTGTGGCAGGGATCGGCTTCATCTATACTGTAGTCTTCAGTATCATAAACCAGGTACACCGTTCTGTGCTTGTCTGTACATCCATTTAAAGGGTTGATTGCATTTGTGTAGTGCCTTTTCATTGGGTGCTTAGTCATGCAGCTTGCCATTTAGAGTAAATGTCTAGTTCCTTCCCCTTTAAACTCTTGGGTTTGTTGAGCACTTTTCTTTCGTTCATTCTTAGGTTCCAGCGAAAACCATCATCATTGAGTCTCTGGACATCATCACCATCATGGTGCCCCCGGCTCTACCTGCAGCCATGACAGCGGGCATCGTCTATGCCCAGCGCAGGCTGAAACGGATGGGCATCTTCTGCATCAGCCCCTAGAGGATCAACGTGTGTGGGCAGCTCAACCTAGTCTGTTTTGATAAGGTGACCCCCATAGTGCCCCCCCCCCCCCCCCCCGTGCCCAAAGCACATCAGAAAACATTATGCCAAGTGTCAGGCTGTTTCAATTGCTAGGACATACTGGGTTCCATCGTATCATTTGTAATTGAGGAGTAGTCTAGTTACTGGTGTCGCTTTCCTACATAGACTGGTACTCTCACTGAAGATGGCTTGGATCTTTGGGGTATCCAGAGAGTTGAATGTTTTTGCATTTGTAAATGTTTGTCTGCAAGGGGAGTTTTTTTCTGGGCATGGGAGACTACAGCAAAAAGCAAACCATAATTTGGGTTTATTTACTTTAGCGGAGCCTACACTAGCATTAGCATCACTGGGTTAAAAAGGGAAAAATGACTCAAGTGTGATTCTGTATTCTTGTGATTTTTTAATTTAGGTGACCTATCTGTTACGTCTGTGTTTACGACAGTTTGGGCTTTACGACATGTGCCGTATTACGTTTTGTGTTACACTCGTGTTTGATTAAATGGAGTTGCAAGCTCCGACTACAAGCTCTGAGTTCGACTCCGTTATTGAACATAACATTGGCGACGAGCGATGGCTGATTGTTCTCTACCAACACCCCCTCCTTTCCTAGCAGTCCCGGCAGAACCACCGATTCCGTGGGGCCGCTGGATTTCCTCTTTCGAAACATACATCCTAGCTGCCGGCTTGGAGGATGTATCAGACAAGAGGAAATATGCGTTGTTGCGGCACTGCCTGGGAGCGGAGGGTCAGCGCGTGTTTGAAACTCTTGGCCCTGCGGCGAGATACACAGACGCTGTGGAACTATTGAAGCAACACTTCGCCCCTCCACAAAGCGCTCTTCTCCGCCGCGTCATATTCAGACGAAGACACCAACGAACAGGTGAGACAGTGACACAGTATGTGGCTGATCTGCGGGGTTTGGCGAGCGTATGCAAGTTCGGGACATTACAGAACGAAATGATAAGAGACCAACTCATCTTACACACGAACTGTGACAAGATTAGGGAAAAACTGTTACTGGAAAATGATGAACTTACATTATCAGCAGCTCTGAACATGGCGGTCCAGGTTGAAACAGCTTTAGAATGTGCAGTTAGTTTTTCAGCCTCTCCCAGCTCACCGGCAGAGGGCGCGCACAGCCTACAGGTGCCCCTCCTCCACGTGAGTGCAACCAGCGGCGGGGAGAGCATTTTACTGGCCTCTCGGTCACGCGACCAGCCACACCAGCCGTGTGGGAATTGCGGCTCTTCTGCACACAATTCAAGAGCTCAGACATGCCCAGCCCGTGGTAAAACCTGCTCCAACTGCGGGAGACTAAACCACTTTCACAAGGTCTGCAGGTCTGCCCCAGCTAGAGCTTCCCAGTCACCTACCACAGTCATCCATAATGTCAGCTCAGGACGAGCGCCATTCAAAACATGCTCGTTGATGGTTGGTGATGTCACTCTGCCGCTCCTCCTAGACACTGGAGCCACAGTGTCCCTTGTGAACTTGACGACCTATACACAGTTCTTCTCCCATGTGCCCCTGGGGTTGCCCTCCACCACCCTGCGTGGCTATGCCAACTCTAAGATTGACATTGTGGGCTCTTTTCAGCTGCCTGTGAAGTACGGGGAGAGGACACTGCCGGCTTTCAGGTTCAACGTTGCACGCCACGGGACCAACTTGTTAGGCCTCGACCTGTTCAACGCCCTCGGTTTCACCCTGCTAGACACAGCTGGCTCAGAGATTCACACCGTTTCCATTCCCTGGCAGCAACAGTGGCCTGCGCTGTTCAGCGGTGTAGGCTGCCTCGACACTTTTGCCCACCAGCCTCTGTTAGATCCTACAGTGATGCCTGTTATACAGCCCCTCCGCCGCTCCCCCCTGGCTCTCCGCGATGACATCTCCTCTCAACTACAGAGCATGCTCGATAGCGACATAATTGAGCAGGTGAATGCATCGCCTTGGATCTCCAACCTGGTGGTGGCGAAGAAGAAGTCTGGGGGGCTGCGCATCTGCGTGGATCTGAGAGCGGTAAACAAGGCCATCATCCCTGACAAATACCCCTTGCCAACGATAGAGGAGCTCACCGCCCAGTTCTACGGGTCCAGCGTGTTCTCTAAACTGGACCTCCGTCAGGGTTACCTCCAAGTGCCACTACACCCCGAGAGCCGCAACCTCACAGCGTTCATCACTCACAGAGGGGTTTTCCGCTACAAACGCATGGCTTTCGGTTTAAGCTCCGCCCCCAGCTGCTTCCAAAAGATCATGGCCTCCATCTTCGCTGGGATCCCAGGTGTGGCCATCTATCTTGATGACATCGTGGTTCACGGGGCCACCGTCGAGAGCCACGACGAGCGTCTCCACAGTGTGTTCAGTGCATTGGCCAAGCATCACCTCACACTCAATGGTGAGAAGTGTGTATTCGCCGCCCCAGCCATTGACTTTGTGGGGTTCCGCCTCTCAGCTGATGGCACGTACCCGCTGCACTCGAACACCGAGGCCATCCATCATGTCCCGGAGCCCACCACAGCCGCTCAGGTGGCCTCCTTTCTAGGCATGACGGCGTACTACCTCCGTTTCCTGCCACAGTACTCGGCCACAACCACACCGCTGCGGAAGCTGTTGAAGCATGACGAGCCCTGGCTCTGGACGTCTGCCTGCTCAGACGCCGTACGCCTCCTGAAGGCCCAACTCACCTCGCCACCGGTCCTGGCGCATTTCGACCTGGCCAGCCCCACTCTTGTCACGTGCGACGCCTCTGCCACAGCCATTGGTGCGGTGATGTCCCAGCTGCAAGGGGGGGTGGAGAGACCGATCGCCTTCGCCTCCCGTGCTCTCAGCCCCACGGAACAGAAGTACTCGGTGGGGGAGCGGGAGGCCCTAGCATGCCTCTGGGCATGTGAGCGCTGGCACATGTACCTCTATGGACGGCTATTCACACTGAGGACAGACCACCAGGCCCTCATCACCCTCCTGGCCACGTCTGGCACCGGTCACAAGCCACTCCGCCTCCACCGCTGGGCCGACCGCCTGCAACAGTACAACTATCGGCTACAGTTCACGCCAGGACGAGACAACGTGGTAGCCGACTTGCTATCACGCGCAATCCCCAGCCCACCCACAGCCCCAACCTTGACCCCCGGACTGGACCAGGCTGAGCATGACCTCGTCCAGCTCCTCCACACACCCCTTCAGGAGACGGTGTCGCTGAAGGAGCTCCGGGATGCCTCAGCCGATGACCCCACCCTCTCTACACTCTCAACCTACATCACGCAGGGGTGGCCGGTAAGAGTACCTGACGAGCTGCTCACTTACTCCAGGATCAGGGAGGAGTTGTCGGTTTGGAATGACACCTGTGTCGCTCGCGGGTTCTGCACTGTGGTCCCAGGTGTCCTTCGGGCGCGTATCCTTGCTATGGCGCACGAGGGTCACCTGGGCATAGTCAGGCTCAAACAGCGCTGTCGTGAGGTTGTGTGGTGGCCAGGCATCGACAGGGAACTCGAAACCCTGGTCAAGGATTGCACTGCCTGTCTCCTTAGTGGTAAGACCAGGGCTCCAGCTCCACCCCCGCCCATGCAGCCGTTGGACTGGCCATCTCAACCCTGGGAGCACCTGCAACTGGATATCTGCGGCGAGCTGCATGGGGTACCACATCACCAGCGTTTTCTCGTTGTGACCTACGACCTCCACTCTAAGTGGCCAGAGGTGACACCTGTGGGCTCGGTCACAGCAAAGGTGCTGATCGGCATTCTCGACGCTCTGTTTGCGCGTTGGGGCCTGCCCAAGAGGATCACGACTGACAACGGTCCTCAAATGGTTTCCCATGAACTGTCCTCCTATCTAGTGGGTAAAGGGATCCACCACATCCGCACAGCGTTCTACCACCCTGCTGCGAACGGGGGGGTGGAACGGCTGAACCAAACACTGAAGAATGGCATCAGGGCCCACCTGGCACAAGGGTGCACGCTCACCACCAGCCTCCTCCAGACGCTGTTGCATTATCGGGCCACGCGACACGCCACTACAGGAGTCTCCCCAGCCTCCCTCATGCTGGGGCGGGAGCTCCAGCTGCCTCTCGATAGGCTCCGCCCTACACTAGCTCAGCTCCCGGTCCATCCAGTTCAAGCCACAGTCACCAAACACCAGCGCTTGATGAAGGATCGTTTCGACAGGGCCAGACGTGCTAGGCCACCTGTCATCGCTGTGTCGGACTGGGTCAGGATCCGACGACCTCATCGGGACAACAAACTCCAGTCGTTTTGGTCTGACCCTGTCCAGGTCAGCAAACAGCTTGGCCCGGCCTCGTTTAGGCTCGCCGACGGCACTCGCTGGCATGCTACCCGCCTGCGTAAGGTGCAGCCTCCCCCTGGCCCAGCGCTGAGTGTGGCCTCTTCCACAGTCTTGCCAGCCGCACGGTTGGATGAAGCAGCAACCCCGGCCTACCAGGCTCAGCCCCAAGGCGTGGAGCCGCCACCAGTGGCTGTGGCTGCACCAGAGCCACGTCTGGTTCGAGCACGCAACAGGCCCGATTACTTGCGTGACTACATGACTGAGTATCACACCTAGGTTGTGTGAGGGGGGGGGGAAATGTTACGTCTGTGTTTACGACAGTTTGGGCTTTACGACATGTGCCGTATTACGTTTTGTGTTACACTCGTGTTTGATTAAATGGAGTTGCAAGCTCCGACTACAAGCTCTGAGTTCGACGTTATTGAACATAACACTATCCTTAAGTCACACTCAGTATCACTCAACCTTTCTTTTCCCCCTTCCTTCAGTTTCTTCCCTTCAGAGAATGACCCTGAGAAAGAAAGCCTGGTCAAGTCTAGGTTTGTAGCTTGCATGGCAACTTGCCACGAACTGACTAAGATTGAGGGAGAACTTTCCGGAGACCCACTGGACCTCAAGATGTTCAATGCTACCGGCTGGGTTAGTCTGTCTCAATGCCATTTCTGTTCTTTTATGGATCTTATACTTATACTATAGTCACATGCCTATAAACCTTAATACAAGAATGACATCCAACATCCAAACTTTCACACTACCAAGTATGAACTGATGTATTGGCCATGCATACTAAGGTAAAGTGCTAGTGTGGGTATTGACACATAAATGTCATTCCCCTCCATTTGTCTGTATACCATACTTTTTTGTGCACAGGAACGCTACGTTGTTGTTGCTTTGTGACAGCACCAAGCCAGCACCTAGTTGCCTAAAACATAAGCAGACAGGTACCCAGGCTAACTCCATCAGGTCAAAAAGGGGCGGTTGGTTCTCGATGGAGAGTTGACACCTGACATGTTATTGACATGTTACTCAACACCAATAATTGTGATGTATAGATCCTGGAGGAGCCCACAGAGCAGGAAACAGCTCTCCACAATCCCATAATGCCCACTGTTGTGCGGCCACCCAAGCAAATTCTCCCTGAGATCCACCAGAGTGTCAATCACCTAGCCCAGAACATGGTATACTATGGACATACTCTTATACCTCTTAAACCTCCAAATATATGTGTGCCTAACTCATTACATAGTCTGAACTGAGTATACAATATTCATATACCGAGGAGGTTTTAAATGCAAACCTTCTATTTCCTTTCCAGGAGCTATTTGAGTTGTCGGTAAGTAGTCTGGGGCTTTTTCCTCCTGTATCTTTTTTAGATGTATAGAGACAGAAGGAGAGTCAGCCTTTTACACATGTTTCCTTATGGTTATAATTCATCTTGAAGACAACATGCCTGGTTAGAACCTGGTTAGATTTGTGATTACCTCAAGAAATGAAGGAAGAATGCATTTGAAGGAATTGAGACTTGGACTGACAGATGGACCTGTTGGTTGACTTAGTGGTTCCCATCTTGTCTTCCTGTCTTTCCTCCAGCAGTCCTATGAGATTGGGATAGTTCGACAGTTCCCGTTCTCCTCGGTGCTCCAGAGGATGAGTGTGGTGGTCAGGAGGCTCGGGGAGAAACACATGGACTCCTACCTCAAGGGGGCGCCAGAGGTTGTGTCCAGCCTCTGCAGAGAGGAGACAGGTCAGCCATCTACTAAACCCCTGAATAGAGGTTGAAACGGGCCTAAAATTTCAAGCCCAGTCTGTGGATGTGACACCCTAGCCCAACAGAGGAGAAAACTGCTCACTAGGAAGAGTGGAGAGAGAGAGACTGCTTGAATACTCACCTTAGTTACTTACTATCAAGAACTGTATTTACTGCACCTGACGTTTTCTGGAAATATCGAAGGTTTTTCATTGATGCCAATAGTTCTCTATATAAAAAAAGGCTTCACACTTTCAATTGATCTTATACTCTTTGCAGGTGCTGGCATGCCAGAGAGCATGACAGGGGAGAGGCAGATTAGGGAATTGGAAATGTTTATACAATTTTAACGCTACCTGGAAACACAATTTACTAGGACTGATAGAAATAGCGAGAGAATGTAAAAAGGTGCTCAAATACCAAACTAAATGATACTCATTATTTCTGCAGGCAATGTATTACAGTGCCCTGTGTAAACAATGGGACAGTAAAGCATTTTATTTTTCATTAAAAAAACAACAACCTAATTTTAATATTTGTTCTATTTATTATGAAGTTAAAGTAGAGACTCAACTTTTATTTTAGGGTATTTGTGTACAATTATTAATTATAATTATACTATATGTAACTATATTATAACATGTCTGGATATAAGATTGGGCAGGTGTAAGGAATATAGTTGTATTGCATTGCATTATGCAGACTGCTGGAATTTTTTGTCATGTTTTTGCTTAAACCTATTCCATCCTCTCAGATCTACCCAAGTGCCCTTACAGTGTTGATTTATTCTGCTCCATCTCTCTCTCCCCTGTAGTACCAGAGAGTTTCCCAGAGACACTGGAGGCGTACACCAGGCAAGGGTTCAGAGTGATCGCCCTGGCACATCGCCAGCTAGAGGCCAAGCTCTCCTGGTACAAAGTTCAGAACCTCAACAGGTACAGTACATATATATAAATATATAATCATATATACTATTTAGCTGACACTTTTATCCAAAGCGACTTACATTGCAGTAAGTGCATACATGTGTCAGTATATTGTATATGGTCCCAGCGTGTATCAAACCCACAACCTAAGTGTTGAGCGGGAATCAAACCCACATCCTAAGCGTTGTTAGCGCCATGCTCTACCAACTTAGGGATAAACTCACTGGCTGCGTCAACCTCGCCTTACCTCAGCAGCACGTGTGAGTTTCATTTAGGCGCCCATGTTAACGGTATAGAGCCGCCACATAGCCCGAGTGAGAGGCGCTCTCACGCCCGCCTGATGCTGGCTCCTGCGACTCGCTCGCTACTGAGTCAATAAGGGAACAGGTGTCCAAGAGGAATCTTATCCTTTCGAGGCATTCTTGATTTTGCAATTATAATATTTATTATAATATTATATTATACACTCAAATTAAAACAGTATTTAGAATATCTATGAGCCAGGAGAGACTGAAATCCATGGCTCAGATTTGTCTTGTGAGAATATGCATGTTTTTTGGTCCTGACATAAATCAATTCTCTTTCTTATGCCCTCCAGGGCTGTAATTGAGACCAATATGGAGTTCCTAGGACTCATAATCATGCAAAACAAGCTCAAAGAAGAGACTGCTGGGGTTTTAGCAGACTTACGACGTGCTAACATTTGCACTGTGATGGTTACAGGTAAGGCAACCTCATTCATAACAATACAAATGTTATCAGATAACAGGTTACAGATAACGTGCAGCTGTTGTTAATCTTGGAGATTTGTAAATGATCTAGCTACTTACGGCTAACTCACCCCTACTACATCTATACCATCGTAAAGTTTGCAGACGACACCACCGTGGTGGGATGCATCTCGGGGGGGGACGAGGCGGCGTACAGGGATGAGGTAGAGCAACTGAGCAAGCTGTGCAAGGTTAACAACCTGCTGCTGAACAAGTCAAAGACCCAGGAAATCATCGTAGACTTCAGGAGGAAAAAGTCCGAGATCCAGCCCCTGCTCATCGACGGAGAGAGCGTGGAGAGAGTCTAAACCCTCCGATTCCTGGGGATGCACATGCGGGATGACCTGACCTGGAAGGACAACTCAAAAGCCACCATCAAGAGGGCACAACAGCGGCTATACACCCTGAGAGTCCTCAGGAAGGAACACAGCAAGCAGGAGATACTGGTGACCTTCTACCGCGGCGCAGTGGAGAGCATCCTCACCTACGGCATCTGCAACTGATTCTCCAGCTGCACAACAGCGGAGAGAAATGCGCTACAGAGAGTCGTGAGAACAGCACAGAAGATCACCGGCGCCCCCCTCCCCTCTCTGGAAGAGCTGTACAACACACGCTGTCTCAGGAAGGCCTCCAAGATCTCCAGGGACCTGACCCACCCTGGGTACGAACACTTTACCAGGCTGCCCTCGAAAAGGCGGTTCAGGACCCTGGCCGCAAGGACAAACAGACTGAAGAACAGCTTCTACCACAGGGCCGTCCAGGCCCTGAACACAGCAAATACCTAAGTTCTGGGCCCTGGACAGTCTGGACGGATTGATGGCAGCTGCTGGACTGAAAAAATCAGGTGTAGTGCTGAGGCACAAACATGTACATTTCAAGCCTGCAAACTGTGACACTTTAAATAAATGTGAAATAATACTATTGTGCAATATGACAACCCTAGTCGTCTATCTGTACAGTATAGTACAGTGGATAGTGTACATAGCCTTTATTTATGTAAACCAGCTCCTTCCCTTCTTGTGATTTTTTTTTTAAACGTTTTTTTTTTCCCTTTCCTAACACCAGGGGAGCCACCCCTCCTAAATTTCGTTGTTTGGTACCTGTACTGTAGCAATGACAATAAAGACCATTCATTCATTCATTCACCATTCATTCATTGTAAAATAAATATTTGCACTTGTATCTTGAAAGTTGCACTTGCAGATTTGATTTGAGAACTTGTATCTTGAAAGTTGCACTTGTAAAATAAACATTTGCACTTGCAGATTCGATTTGAGAACTTGTACAATAAATATTTGCAGTTGTATCTTGAAAGTTGCACTTGCAGATTCGATTTGAGAACTTGTACAATAAATATTTGCAGTTGTATCTTGAAAATTGCACTGGCAGATTCGCGACTTTCGCTGCTCGAGTTAAGTCCCATTTCTTGCAGTCGGTATGGGACAAAACAAATCTGTGACTTGTGTAAAGCAATGCGAGAGCGCAGGGATCCGGGCGGGCATGCAATGATTGATTGACCAATGACAAGAGAGCATTTTCGAGCGGGCATTGAGTGATTGACTGCAGTGATTGACCAATCACAGAACATTTGAGAGAATTTCAGCACGAGGGGAGTGGTCTCATGCAATGATTGAATTTCAGCGTGGTCTCATTACAAGACAAGATGGATACCCAGCAATCGCACACCCCTCAGGTAAGTGTAGCTAGATAGCTATATTTAGAAGAAAAAAAGTTTGTTAACTCTTAAACCTTATCAGTATTATGCTTCACTTGTTTTCTTTCATCGAAATACATGTGGAAGAGTCCCTCTGAATGGTCACTTAAGTAGTTTATGCTAGCTAACTCATGACCATCATGTAAGCTAGCTAGCTAGCATGGGTTGATTATGATTGCGCTAAGTTAGCTAAATGCATTTCTTTAATTCGTCGAACTGACCCTCATAGGCAAAATTACAGACTTCTACATTTGATACAGAACCCGCCATTGCAAAAAGAAAACCACTGCGCGAAAACTACACGAATTAAATCATAAACTGATTTGTGTTTTGAACAATTACAACGAAATAAACGTCAACATGACTCAGGAACTTACGGGGTTTGACTTCCGCCGGTGAACGAGTGCGCGTAAATCTATGTTTCAGAGCAAAAGTTGATCAGTACTTACGGTAATCACGAGATGTATCCATAGCACATCTATCTATCGATCTATCTATCGATCTATCTATAATCTAGTTTATATTACATGTTCACAGTATGCACTATGCAAAGCTGCAAAAAACATAATTTGCGCCTAGAATCGTTTTTGCGTTGGAAGCCAATATATATTTCCTACAGTGATTTGCATTGACGACATTTATTTAATCTTGAAACATGTTTTAAAATCCATATTTTATACAAATGTCACTTATATATGAACAAATATGAGTCATTGTTAATGTTTAGACAATTATTTTTTTCATGAATAAATACAGGTTTATCACAGTTGTTTTATGTATTACTTTGGGACTTTTATTTGGAAGAAATGTGAAATTCCGTGACCCCAGAAGTACTTCAGTCAATGTGGCTGAGAAGACCAGAAAGAAAAGTAAATAACCAGTTAATTAAATATTTGAAAGAAACAGGATTGATAGGTAGGATTTAACCCTACCCCTCCCCACCATTTTGTTTATTTCTTTCATTTACAATTTTCCCCCTGTCAAGCTAACGTTCCACACAGTCCGGTAGGGGGTGGTAATGCGCCACACAGTCCAGTAGGTGGCGGTAATGCACCTTAAGCTGGTTGCCAACCGCCAATCAAATAAAAAGAAGAAGAAGAAGACCAGAAAGAATACAAACAACAGGGCTTCTCCACATGTGGAAATAAGCTTGTGTGCGAACAGGTTCACGACGTTGAAGGGTGATATATTCACAATTATGGCTGTAACAGTTGTAAGTTGTCATTTTATGTTTTCCTGTGTTTATGCTATTTTGGTGGCCTCTTTGGAACCGTGCCATGAGGACATGGGTCGCTCTGCTCTGGTTGTCAAGCCTGTTATGAATCATTCATACATTCATGAAATGTTCTCGATTTCTTTTCCTCCCCTACTCTAGGATTTCAGAACCCAGGTTGATCAATCATGCAGATATTCCGAGGAGTTCGTCAACATATATTATGAATGTATGGATAAGAAAAGAAGGGTAAGGTTTGATTTGAGTTTTTACTCTGTGGGAACAATTTAACTGCATCCCTGTTTAAAAAATAATAATAAAAATGCTTCTGTGTTTTGACTGATCTGAATTGTAACTCAATCCACACTGTTTGCTTCTGGCCCAGAATTTGACCAGGCTTTACCTAGACAAAGCCACCTTGATCTGGAACGGGAACGCAGTGTCAGGCCAGGACGCCCTTGGGGAGTTCTTTGAGGGGCTTCCATCCAGCGAGTTCCAAGTTCAGACGCTGGATTGTCAGCCTGTGCATGGTGAGAGATCTACAACATCTTATCACAAAACTACCTCGTAGGGTAACCTTTTATATAAGAAATATGTATTCAGATGTTTCAGAGGATCACAATTCCCTGTGTGATATTTATCAGCCTTGTGAGTGTGGCAAATCATTTTCATTTGAAACATTTAGCAGACGCTTTTCTTACAATTACAGATTACAGGGACAGTCTCCTGGAGTAATTTAGGGCTACTCATGGGCATGCTAGTGGTGATGTTCTCGGTCTTCCATTACTCTTGACACCGCCTGACATTTGGCCACCACTACGTGCACCTTGTTTCTTCAAGACTCTGAAATGGTTAAAGAAACATCACTTCCCTCTTTCTACTTATTCACAGAACATGCAGTCCAGGGCCAGACTACATTACTGGTGGTGACAGCAGGATCAGTCAAGTTTGACGGAAACAAACAGAGATTCTTCAACCAGAACTTTCTCCTGACAGCCCAGGCCTCGGCCAACAGTGACCAGCCTGTGTGGAAGATCGCCAGCGACTGTTTCCGCTTCCAAGACTGGTCGGAGTAGCTAAGGCTCCCCTGGCCAGTTTCATATTAACATGTTTTGTACCCTTTGTATGATGTAAAATTAAGATATTGTGTGCCTATTGTTTCTCAACTATTTTGTAATAAAATAACTGCATGAACAAGAAAGTGGTGTGAATACAAAATAACATTTATTCACTACAATTTCTCACAAAGCATGTGATAGTGATTATGAAATAGATAACAGCATCACAAGAAGTACTCAGAAGCAAATGCACTGGACTCAAAATGTTAATTTATATTTATATCTTACTGTCCATTAACTTCATGAACATTTACTTTGAACCCTTAGGCATGGAAATCACCTACAAATAGGTATAAAAGTAACACAATAGAGTACAGTTAACCTTCCTGGGTTACCAAATTGCACACTGACTTAGGGTTCTAATTGAGGTAAAATATGCACTGAATTACAGTAGGACATAAACCTTGTATTGCCTATTTAGGAGAGTATGCTCAGAGTATTGTTATGGGTTCTTTTGCCGTGCATTCTCTGGAATAAGTCAAGGTGCACACAGGAGGATACAGGTCTACTGGTAATAGTGCAGGTACGCCATACAAATACTCCTTGCCAATTTCATACATTGTAATAAATAACTGCTATTCTACATTTCCTGAGTCATCTAGATGTTGACATTTGGTTTGACAGTCAAATCATCAATAACATGCGTACAACAAAGCAACATCATGGCAGGTTAGGGGAAAAAATTATTTGGGGAAATCAAAGAAAAAGAAAAACCCCACGAGACAAGGTGTGACTCCTGTTTTCAAGTCCCACGGTCAACTTTGTTCTGTCGGCATCCACCTCAAGATCAAGGTGTGTTTGAATGCACCGGAACAAACCGTAGTGGGTGTTCAACCATTCATGAAATGAGTCATCATCTGCCTTTTGGGCGGATGCTACATGCGTCTTTCTAGACACTGCAGAGTGAGGGCAGTAGAAGGCACAGTAGTCACATCAGTACTTTTGGAGTACCACTGAAGGGCAGCAGAGTTCTTCAACTAACACAGCTCACTTTTTACCCACAATCACTACATACCATTCAACCAGAAACAGCAATATGTTTACAGAACAAAGAGAGGATACTCTGATATCCTAATTACCACTGTTACAAAACAGTTAAAAAGGTTTCAAGAAGAGGTTCAAGTGGTGGCAGTTAAGCACTGTTATGTGTTTCCAGAAACGTTTCCTTAGAATGGGTGGTTCTATTTAGTTGTTGTTGAAGGTATAGGACTCATGTGCATCTCTATAAAGCTGGGTCAGCTCTTTACACACCATGCTTCAAGCTTTGTTTCTCAATAACTAAATCTACAAATAAATACAAACAGCCAAGTGTCTCTTTCTATGGACGACAAAGGAGTGCAGCACTGTTCATTTCTATACAACTGTAGCTGCGTGTTGGAATGTGCATTTTCGAATACATACATAATTAGCACACAGAAATGGCTAATTGTAATATTCTTTATATATACACCAAATAAGTGGAATGATGGCGACTTTGGCTTTAGGTAGAGTCTCTACTTTCCCCCATACATTCTCTCTATGTGGGTGAGATAATGGTTCTTGATCTCTTTTCTCTTCAGCTTGAAGGCGTCAGTAACAAGGCCGGTCTCTGGGGTCCACGGCTCAGGACTCAGGTGGACCTTCATAGGGATCTCAAACCGCTGGAGTTTAACTGAAGGGATGAGAGAGAGAGAGAGAGAGAGAGAGGTTACGGTTCTGTTGTGCTACCTTGAAACATCTTCCTCACAATTTTCTCATCATTCATTATCATCACAGTATGTTGTTTGTGCTGTAATCCAGTGACCTCACTAATACAAATCTCGAACAATGTCAAAGGTCTTCCCCAAAGCAGATAAAGACGTTAATGAAATACAAATAAACATAATCTGTAATCAGACGCTCTTACTGGAATTGGCAACCTCCTTGATCTCCTTCAAGACCTCTCTCTCCATAACAGAGTTGGTACAGATCACCTCCCATGTTCCTTCCACACCCCTCTGTTTGGCCAACTCCGTTAACCTCTTCTGGTTGGGAACCACAAAGCTGATCACATAGTTCTGCTCACTGCAGACAAGAGATGGGGAAATAGAGGTTCCACTTAAGAGCTGTCCAAAGGCAGAGATCCAGGATCTGTTTATTCTCTCTAAACCCTGACCTTAGCCATAAAGGTAAAGCATGAAGCCCATCTGAGATCAGTGCCTGGGGGCTCAGACTCACCTGTTTGCATATGCACAGATGTTGTCGACAAGAGAGCAGTTCTTCAGCGCAGATTCTACTTTACCCAGAGACACGTACTCCCCAGCCTGCAGTTTGACCAGATCCTTCTTACGGTCTGAGAGACACACAGACAGACACAAAGAGCAATGAAACAAAAAGTCATATTTTGAAATTCACAAGTAAAATACAATGACACACACACAGTGCAGTGTTCCATACCCACTATCTGCAGACAGCCATCTGGGTGGATCTCTCCTACATCCCCTGTACAGAACCAGCGCTGTCCTTTTTCATCCACAAAGAAGTCATGATCCTTACTCTCGTTTCTATAGTAACCCATGGTTACATTGGGACCACCAATCAGTACCTCCCCTCGTGGGTTGGGCTTGTCCTGTTTGGTGTAGCCACCTGAAAACATGAATGAATGAATGAATGAATGAATGAATGAATGAATGAATGAATGAATGGTCTTTATTGTCATTGATATAGTACAGGTACCATACAACAAAATTTGGGAGGGGGGGCTCCCCTGGTGCTAGGAAAAAAAACTAAAAACAAGAAGGGAAAAGAGCTGGTTTACATAAATAAAGGCTATGTACACTATCCACTATACTATATACAAATAAAACACTGTGCTGTACTCTATGCTATGCTATACCTATTCTAACATTTCCTATGTCTGAAGTATAAACATCTGACAGTATCCACATGTTTTGTTTTTATCTGTCAGATCAGATTTACCATGGCTACGAGCTGAAGGAGTGAGGTCATAATCGCCTACATTCTACTGATGATGCATGGTGATCGAGGACAAAAAGGTCTAATTTACACTGGGCATAAACATTCGACAAAATATCGGATGTATTTACATACTTCACTGTGCCTTAAAATATTTCTAAAGATGTTGTAAAATGTGTGCAGTTAATAGAAAATGTGTGCGATTTTAATCAAATAAAAAACAGTTATCAATTCGACTGGCCCTTCCAGAGTCCCAAAGTCCATCAAATAATACCCTACTATGTTCTTGAGAATATTATGACTGAAATGTCTCTCTCTTTCTGGAGCAAATTCCGCAACGATTCAGCATAGAAACTCGAAATGGGAATTCATTCAACAATCTCATGCGGACAATATACGGCATTCGAAAATATAGTCTATATATATAGTATAGTCAAATGGTGTGTATAATGGCAGGTGTGTTATTTTGACGGTGAAGAAATGAAATAGTCGGCAGGTGGACAGTGACTGCACCATCTATGGAGATCCACCAGGAGGCAGTATGAAAGCACTATCAATCTGACCCTCTGATTTTAACAATAACAGCTAGAATTGTTTAATCTATAAATTTGAGCCCCAGTTATTCGTTTTAAACATCTGTTCATTATAGCACCAAATAAATATGGTTAGGTAAACCTTATCTATGGAAAAAAAGGACTTTCCAGACCATGTGAGTCCATTATTCACTAATTTGATTCAATTTATTACACACTAATGACTTAAATCCTCTTTTCAAGGAATGGCCTCAATCAAGATGGTCCTAAATCAAAAGGTTAACTGCATTTGAAATTAACAGGACAAGGAGGTAAAGAAGTAAAAGGAGGAGGAGGAGGAGGAAGAGGAAGAGGTGAAGTAGGACAGGGGAGAAGGAGAGGACGAGGAAGAGGAAGAAGAAGTGTCAGTGTTTTTCACTTTATTTATTTTTTCCTTAGAATGATAATAATATATCATATTATACTATAGGATCATAGATCATAGAATGATAAGAATAATATAAAAACATTTTTAAAAAAAAGAACATAGTATACTATATCATAGTATACTATGTCACTAATTTTCAGGAGTAAAATATTTCTTTTTATATTGCATATCGTTTTATATGAGACTTCAGACAGCAGAAGATAATTTTAAGATCACCAATAAAGTTGTGTAAATCATGCATTACAGTGTTATTATTATGTGTTATGTGATAATGCTGTGTTATTAATGCATTATTTCTGTGTTATTACTGCATTACTACAGTGTGATAACTACATTACTTTGTTATTACAGTGTTATTAATGCATTCTCACTGCTTTATTACAGTGTTATTATAGTGTTATTACTGCATTATTATAGTGTTATTAATGCATTCTTATGTGTTATATGATAATGATGTGTTATTGATGCATTATCACTGTGTGAACTACATTATCACAGTGTTATTACTGCATTATTACTGGATTATTAGAGTGTTATTATGATGTTGTTACTGTGTTATTAATGCATTATTACAGTGTTATAACTGCATTAATTGCTGCATCATCATAGTGTTATTATTATACATAATAATGCAACATTAATGTAGTAATAACACTGTGATAATATGGCTGTTTTTGCATTATCGCTGTAATAATAACACTATGATAATGCAGCAATTAATGCAGTAATAATGTAGCAATAACACTGATAATATGGCTGTTATTGCATTATTGCTATAATAATAACACTATGATAATGCAGCAATTAATGCAGTAATAATGTAGCAATAACACTGATAATATGGCTGTTATTGCATTATCGCTATAATAATAACACTATGATAATGCAGCAATTAATGCAGTAATAATGTAGCAATAACACTGTGGTAATATGGCTGTTATTGCATTATCGCTATAATAATAACACTATGATAATGCAGCAATTAATGCAGTAATAATGTAGCAATAACACTGATAATATGGCTGTTATTGCATTATCGCTATCATAATAACACTATGATAATGCAGCAATAATGTAGCAATAACACTGATAATATGGCTGTTTTTGCATTATCGCTATAACAATAACACTATGGTAATGCAGCAATTAATGCAGTAAGAAAACACTGATAATATGGCTGTTATTGCATTATCGCTATAACAATAACACTATGGTAATGCAGCAATTAATGCAGTAATAATGCAGTAATAACACTGTGATAATATGGCTGTTTTTGCATTATCGCTATAATAATAACACTATGATAATGCAGCAATTGTAACTGTTTTTATTTCAGGAGAATCACATTAAACAACCCCAGAAAGCGGAATGCCCTGTCCCTGTCCATGCTGACCTCCCTGCGGGAGAACATCCTGGCTGACATTGACAGTGATGACCTCAGGGTCATTGTCATATCAGGTATATGCACCATCAATCTCCTTCACACAGTAATACACAGGGGAAATACAACTTTCAATGTACAGACAAACTTGACTTCCCCCCTCTCTGCATTCCCTGCTACTTTCTGGAATGGAATGGTGCGTGCGTGCGTGCGTGTGTCTCTGTCTCTCTGTCTCTCTGTCTCTCTGTCTCCCTGTCTCTCTCTCTCTGTTTGTCTCTCTCTGTCTCTCTCTTTCTCTCTTTCTCTCTCTGTCTCTCTCTGTGTGTGTGTGTGCAGGCTATATTTAAGTTAATGAGACAGCCTATTGGTTATTGGTTTCTCTGTTTTCATGTGTCACAGCAAATGGGCCTGTCTTCTCCTCTGGACATGACCTGAAGGAGCTGACGTCAGCACAGGGCAGAGAGTACCACACCAAAGTGTTTGAGGCATGTTCAGAGGTGAGGCCTGTGTACACACACACACACACACACACACACACACACACACACACACACACACACACACACATTGTGTCTACACAGACACAGACACAGACAGACACAGACAGACACAGACAGACAGACACAGACAGACACAGACAGACACAGACAGACACAGACAGACAGACACAGACAGACACAGACACACACACACACACACACACACAGACACACACACACACACACACACACACACACACACACACACACACACAGACACAGACACAATAACCCACTACACACAACATATGTGCCAGTTCAAAATCTTTCCACATTATGATGTACTGTTAAGCGCTCCCCCATACAGTTCTATATAGTGAGTGTTAAATTGTCATGTAGTAGTACAGTAGTATTATACTGAGCTAAATTGAACTAATTGTATGTAAACAGTAGCTTGTTAGACAGATCAGAGTTCAGCCACGGACAGTCATACATGCACTTAATACGTTTAATCACTCAATCATGGTTTCACAACTGAGTTGACAATACAATTGTGTTTTCCCATGATACTTTTCTCTATGATGCAGCAGCGAGAGTTTTAATGACAACTCTCCCTCTCCCACAAACACACACATCAAATATTTATTCGCCACAAATTTGAATGTTTTTGTTTCAGGTCATGACCCTAATACAAGACATACCTGTGCCTGTCATCGCCATGGTGAATGGGGTTGCCACGGCAGCAGGATGCCAGCTTGTTGCCAGCTGTGACATGGCTGTGGTGACGGAGAAGTCCACTTTTGCCACACCGGGGGTCAACGTGGGTCTGTTCTGCTCAACACCAGCTGTGGCTATCGGAAGAGCTGTACCCAGGAAGGTAAATAGTACACACACACACACACACACACACACACACACACACACACACAATTAATTTGATTGCCACTGATGTACTCTTGCGTTGTTCAGGTTGCAATGGAGATGCTTTTCACAGGAAGCCCCATCTCGGCCCAGGATGCTTTGCTGCACGGGCTGGTCAGTAAGGTGGTGCCTGAGGAGCGTCTAGAAGAGGAGACGTTGAACATCGCACGGCGAGTGTGCACGGCGAGCAGACCTGTCGTAGCCCTTGGCAAGGCCACCTTCCACAGGTGTGTGTGACGCTTGTCTTCTTCACCACTGTCACAACCGCCTGCTGCGCTCCATCCTGCCACTGTCTTTCTCTAGTTAGTTGATGGAATGGACCTATTGCTAAGCCACGCCCCCTTTGAAAACGTGGACAAACAAACAACGCTTCACTGACAGTGACTGACTGACTGACCGTGACTGAATGACATTCAATGGCGGGAGTTGGCAAATTTCTGATTTTTGATTTACCACAGCAAGTAATAGACATGTTTTTTTAAAGATGACAAGAATATTCCGTCTAGAAGCTTTTCACCATCAGATATTAGCGAGTTTTCTGCCTTTAGTGACTTTCGCTGTGATATGATTGGACAATTTCTATTTTGGGGCGTGGCTTAGCGATAAGTCCATTGGATGCATCCGTGTTGACCTCTTTGTTTGTTCAGTAACGCTTTCTTTTAGAAAAAAAAAAATCCTTCAACATGATCTAATCTGACATTCACATGGTGTTGGGTTCTCCCAGACAGATGGCCCAGGGCCGCGACGCAGCCTACGCCACAGCCTCCCGGGTGATGGTGGACAACCTGGCCCTGAGAGACGGCCAGGAGGGCATACGGGCCTTCATAGAGAAACGGAAGCCTGTGTGGACAAACAGAGCAGAGAAGGCCCATGAATGATGGCTACAGGGCTGGCCCTCAGTGCCCTGTGTGGGTCCCCCTCTGGACTGGAGAGGGAGGCTGTGGACCTGGGTTAGCACCCTGAAACACTGCCACAGACCTGGGGCCTGTTCAGGATGGTGGAACAGTCAGTGATTGGTTATATCAGATGGTTAGGGTTAGGTTATACACTGGTAAAGTGGAATGTCACTCATGACAACCAAATAAATGTTCAGCAGCTTTTATCCTTGTGAGTGGTGTTCTTTGTGATGCAATCCCTTAACCAGCGTTTAGAACTGAGAATACTCACTGTCAATAGAGAATCTTGTTCAGGCTGAGCAATCCATCTGCAATCCATCTGCAATCCATCTGCAATACCATGTTTAACTAGCCCTCGATACACAGGACACATGGGGGTATGATCAGGAAATTGTTTGTTTAAATCCCTGGTAATTATTGTTGTGATTGAGGGATATTCCAGGGCTTCATCGTGCCTGAGGACAGGGAAGAGGTCTATGGTGAGAACACGAGGAGAGGAAACCACACGAGTCTATTCAGATGCTTAATCGCTTTCAGACTCTGTGACAGGAGAACCAACAGGGCAGTGAACCCATTCAGATAGACAGAACTTCCTACGTTTATGATCTGTAATGTGATAGAAGCATCATTTATGAATACTGTCCAATTATCTGGATAATTGTACTGTTTTATCAGTCAACTGAGGTACAGTTGGAATGGTGAAGGTGAGATGAATGAATGAATGAATGATCTTTATTGTCATTGTAACAGGTACAACAACATTTAAATGCAAGCCCTAGGTGCTAACAATCAACACAGTCCTAAGATAATAAAAAATAAGAATGAGACATAAATAGGGGGGATGATGGTGGACAAACACGTGTATTGTTGGTACTCACACGCGTGTGTGATGTGAGACACAATGTAAACTAATGATTCATAAGAAATTAAATGTATAAAGAACAAATAGAGTCAATCTGTTGATTATTTCACATGTAGACATGAAACTAATTTGAAAGTGTTGTTCTTTCTTTGTTGTCATTATTTCTGACCCTCTGACCTCTTCTGACCTCTTCGACTGTCACGATCCAACTATCAGGGGTGCAAACTTTTTCAGGCAAAAAACAAATGTCACCTTTTTGGGCCATCACCAGTTTGCATCTCTGAGGGTCTGAGGGTGGGGGAGTGGCTTGCCCGTTGGCGGGTGTCATGAAATGTGCTGAATTCCCACGTGGGAGAAAGAGTGGAGGAGAGTGTGGAGAATGGAGGTGAAGGAGTTTGTAAACCCTTGTGATATTTACCCTAGGTAACGTTATTCCATTGGGACTGTGACCTACCCCATTGTCTTGTCCGGTTTGTTTATTTGTTATATGTCAAAACTGAATGAATGGGACACCTTGCCCTATCATCCCATGCTTGGACTATCCCTGAACAAGGAGACAACGTGACCGGAGCACAACAAGACCGGAGGTAAGCCTCTCCTCTGCCACTACTTAACCCGGTATCATCAAACTGCTAGTGCGGCATGAAACTTTCTACAGTGTTTCTATAGACTGTAAACTTCATTTTTAGACGTGGAACCACTTCAGATTTGACCTCTGGTGTCAGGTAGACTCTAGAATGATAGAATGATCATACAATGATAAAAATGATTTAAAAAAATAATAAAGTGATAAAAAATGAAAAAAGAACATAGTATACTTTTTTTTTCTTAGAATGATAATAATACATCATATTATACTATAGAATGTTAGAATGATCATAGAATGATAAAAAAAAAAAATAAAGTGAAAAAAATGAACATTGATCATAGAATGAGAAAAATTAGAAAAACAAATTAGTGAAGAAAAATGAAATGATGATTTTTTTCACTTTATTTATTTTTCCTTAGAATGATAGAATGATCATAGAATGATAAAAAATGATTTTTAAAAAAAAAGAATGAAGTGATAAAAAAATAATATATATGTATAAAATATATATATAGTATACTGTGTTCTTTTAAATATTTGCATTTTCCATTTGGCAAGAGAAAGGCAATCCCTAATACACACTCGTTCTCTCCCACTCTCTCTCTCTCTCTCTCCCACTCTCTTCTCTCTCTCTCTCTCTCTCTCTCTCTCTCTCTCTCTCTCTCTCTCTCTCTCTCTCTCTCTCTCACACACACCATCCCCATCTGATGCTGTAAACGGATCAATGACGGATAAGGTTTTCAGAAGTGCAAAAAGTTAAATAACACATTTTCCATTAATAATATATTTTATATTTTTTGCACCCAAAGATGTGCAAATAGGACTAACATAGATTGTCATCATTCGGTACAACCATTATATTTATATTTAACCAGATTTCTGGTTGTACCGAATTATTTTCTTCAAGTAAACAGTTAAAACAGGCACATGTTTAGCTACCTATGTGAGAACTTGAGCTTGAATTTAGCAATATAAGAATTCATATTAAATATATCTTTCTAAAATATTTAAACATTTCCAGTGTGTTTTAGCGGTTGTACCGAATGATGTGATATTTGAGGATATTCATTACGGGGAGCGGAAAAGAGCATTTATCAAACATTTAAGAGAGAGCTGGCTACTTTTCTTCTCACCCAGAGGGTCTGCTGCAGGGGTCTTAATGATGTAATATCCTGTCACATGATGATTATCAATTGATTTGATCCAAAATGGTGCCTTGAAATTGGTTGCTCCGAATGATATCAGTGAAATAATTTTTTTGGTGACAAAAGTGATTTGAGGAAAGCAAACATTTCTACTTTAAAATCCTTAACCATTTAGCAGTATATTGTTATAAACCCTTGTAAAACCATGCCAGAATGTTTATATAATAGTTGTAATATCATTTTAGATATTTTAATGGCACATTAGCTGGTTGCATTTGTGTTCGGACGGTTGTACCGAATGACTTTTTAACCCATTAAAGAGCTGAAAGTGCCTGATATTGTAAAAAAAATCACCATAAACTCTTTGTGTATTCAATAAAGGAGAGCAAATAGTGTTAGTTAACATAATGTATACATATATATTAATTGTTAATTTTAGAAAATATTACATTCGGACACAAAATGTACATGTCACGTCATTGACCCAAACACAGTTTGTTAAGTTAAACATCAGACTGCTGGGTTTGTGAATAACAATCCCAAGCACACAGATGCAATACCACATGTCTTCCAATAGTGTGATTGTATCTACCAAGGATAAGCACATAACAACAAACACCATCTTTTTTTAAACGTCTTTCATTTCAAATAGCTAGGCATTAACGGCAGCAACACACTACGAGAGAAACAGCCTCCTCTTCCTCTCCCGGCTCTCCATGGACCCCGCAGTGGTTTTGAGGATAAGGGTCTCATTCCAGTGACCGTAGACCAGGCCACGGTCTTCCCTCTTCACTGTGAACTCATAGCACCTCTCAGGCAGCAGGTTCCCGATCAGAACAGAGTAGGCGGTACAGGTGACCATTCCCAGATGGCTCCCTTCCTCTGCGTTGGCCGGCTGCAAGAGCTTGTAGTGGATCTCAAACTTCTCCCGCGGGTCCTGGGGCGCATGCCCAAAGACGAACCAGTGCAGCTTGGCACTGATGCTAAACGCCTCTGAGTGGAGCTTGTCAAACACCACGGGCGTCTTGATGGTCAGTGACACCATGGGCATCTTGGTGCTGCGGCCACAGTCGGGGATGAGCTTGTGCTTGGGGTGCAGCTTGCCAGGCCTCGCCCGGGAGTCAAAGTCCAGCAGGGCCTTGTTGAGCTGGGCCACCTTTCCTCGCCACCTTTCGTTCTCCTGGGCGAGGGAGAACAGGTCCACCTGGTCGTCTTTGGACTCCAGCATGGCCTCCAGCTCCTCCTTGCCTTTACAGATCAGCTCACAGAGCTCCTCCAATAGGCTCAGCTGGATCTTCACCTGGCTGGTTCCAAGCTTCTTCATGCGTTCAAGCTTCCAAGGGTCTATGAGTTGAAAGAAGGTGGCGGGGGGCAAGTAGTTCTGCTGCTGCTGCTGCAGTTGTAGCTGCTGTTGCTGCAGGTCCTGAGCCAAGGATGGCTGGTCCTGCTGCTTGACATCCAGGTAGAAGGAGCACTTCTGAAGGAGGTCCAGGTGACTGATACGGGCCTTGAGGGCGCAGGGGGACAACTCAGTGGAGAGTAGCTGCAGGATCTGGTGGCGGGTGTCCATGAAGGTGGTCCATGAGTCGTTGGACACGGAGTGCTGCTGCTCACTGATGTCATTGCTTGGGCGGGTCACCTTTATTCTTTTCATGTTAACTGCAAAGTAATGCATACACTAAGTTGAATACCTCTGCATCCATTTTTCAAGCTAACTTTCTCCTCTCAGATAAGCCTGCATTTAATATAATAATATAATATGAATACACTTTATTTATATAGCACATTTTTAAAACATTGTTACAAAGTTACAAATGTACAGATAAAACAGATATAACAAAAATCTAAGTAGAAAACTGTAAAACACATTTAAAAGAATAAAGGCAGCTTCAATTGCAAAGGCTAGTGTACAAAACTGATAGATTTAAAAGAAAATACAGATATTGCTATCCTAATGTCATCAGGCAGAAGTCTTCCAGAGTCTAATGGCAAAGGCACAGACACCTTTTGTCTTCAGTCCGGATCGGCCAGAAGGCCCTGCCTGAGGGGCTTAGGCTGCATTGAGGCTTAAAAGTTATCAGTAAAATCTTTAAATAAATTAACAGGTAACCAGTGTAGAGGCTAAAATTGGTGTGGTGTGGTCTCTTTTCCTAGTTTGGTTAAAAGCCTAGTTGCTGCATTCTGGGCCTGTGAGGAGAACGTTTTACTGAGGGAAGAATAGAGAGAGTTCTAATAATCTAGACAAGATGAGATTACTTTTTGAGATGACTTTTTCTAGATTGGCAAATGACAAGAAAGGCTGTATTTTGGAAATGTTTCTCAACTGATGAAAAAGATGACTGTACAACTGTTTAGAGTTTTGAGCTAAGACTGTTTTGCTGTTTTGCTACCGTGGAGGACTGGAGGTAGGAGGACCAAATATGACTACCTCAAATTTACTATCATTCTGTAAAGAGTTTTGGGACATTCTGTAAAGAGTTCTGGGACATCCAACATCTACTATCTTCCAAGAATTCATTAAGAGAAGCCAGGAGGATTTCTTGTGCGATACAATCTTGATAAGGTTTTCATCCTCCTAGCGTCCCCCTCCTTTATCTGAGGGTGTTATCTGGGTTACATTCTTAGGCGCAGCTGCTAACTGTTGTTGTTTATTATGTTTTGGTCAGACTTTCCACTTTCCAAGGTAGGCAAACACTCTGACAACACACTGAAAATAAAAACAGTTAAGGTAAACAACATGTTAGATGAGGTGATGCAATATTAGGGAGGAGTACACACGTTACCTGCGCTTTCTAGTGCCGTCTGCGTCACGTAAATATGTTAGGTATATTTGCTCAGTGGAGGCTCCTCCATAGAGGTGGAGGAGGCCTGGCCTCCCCAATAATTTGAGAGAAGAGAGAGAGATTTAAAAAAGCAATAATTATATTTTTTATTTTTTATTTAACAAAAAACATATTTTTTTTATTTTTATATTAATATTATTTATTAATATTATTTCCGTTTTGTTCATAAATCTTTTCCATGGCTAAAACCCAATATTGCAATTGTAAAGCACCTACAGGCCAGAATCCCTATCCGTTTCTATTACTCATACACGCGTGTGGCGGAAAAAGGTACTACACGGAGGCCAGGCCTCCTGTCGGAAAGTGGTTTCTCATAGAAGTCAATGTAATGCAATTTTTTTCATGGCAATATGTGATTGGCCAAATCACTGAAAATGGGTGGGCACAGGAGGCCTGGCCTCCGTGTAGTACCTTTTTCCGCCACACGCGTGTATGAGTGCTGTTCTGCAGGATAAATATTAGAAATGGATGAAGTATTGTTCTGAATTGTATGTTGTGTGTCTGATTGACATAGTGTTTGAGTGCTTTTGACATGTCATTGATTGTATGTAGTATGTTGTGGTGAATGTTGTGAGCCTGAGCAGAAGGGACAATAGCTGCTGCAGGCGGACCAGAGATTCATGCCAATTGTTTTGTTTATTTGATGACCCATTGTGCAGGCAATAAAAGCTGCTTCATCCACCATCCTGAGAGTGGCCCAATCCCTTCAGTACCGCCAAACACAAATTAATATTTTTTAACAAAGACAGATAAGAAGAACAGGGAACATTCCATCGCGAGTGAAGCGAGCAAGCGGAAAAAAAATTGGCCTCCTCAATTCTGGAAGTCACCAGCCTCCACACTTGTGTGTATGTGGTGTTTGTTGTAGCCCCTTCAATCACCTCAGCTTGCTTACTTGTGTTTTTTGTCAAGTGTGATGTTGGGGTACCTTGTCTCAGCCACGTGTTCTTAGAATATTTAAATGTTTTATTTTAACTAAAGACTTTACTTTTCAGGATGCCATGTTGTAACTGGCCGGGGACTTCAGCTGAAAATTAGCCGACTAGGCTAACGCTGCCTTTTTTACTGTATTTTATATGGTTCATGTATTTGGATTGTCCTCGATATAATAAACTAATAAACTAAACTAAAGGCACCAACCGGACAGAGTATGCGCTTGAAGCTGCGAAATCTCTTACAGTCGATGTGGAAAAGGAGAACCAACAGCGGGCCTCAAATTATGCACCCCATACATCCGAGACATCAAGCACCTGCAAAACGACGGATTATATCGGGTTTACGTCGGCGAGATGGAGATTTCTGAGGGCCTGATCACCGGGGACATATCCGCTGCGAAAGATTCATCGCGAAATAACCACACCTGGAGCATAATTCACACTGGCGGACAGAGAGGATGGGCCCCCTGGAAATACAAAGTTTTACGCAACGGATCATGCTCACTTAAACCCTCTGCGGAAATATTTGAGGAATTGTGTTCTAATTTGAGTGAAAACTACGGCAAATGTGCGATTGTAGTCAACAATCAGAGCTGGAGGTCATTGAGGCGTGGCAGTAACTCTGTTTCCACGGGGTACCTTCGTCACCTGCCCACGGCCCCGGTGGAACTCGCACCGATGACCTGCTGCCCGAAGGTGGCACACACTCACGGGCACGAACTTCTCCAACTCCCTTTCCAAAGCGCGCATCTGAGCCCTCTCAACAACGCATGGTCCACTGTGACGTGGTTCGCAGCCAACAACCGGGGGAAATGCTCAGAAGCGATTTGGGACCGGGACACTGCATAAATACATCTACTGGACATAATTGATGGAGGGGGCTCTAAAGAAAATTACCAAAAGGAAGTGGGAAGAGGCAGTGACAAGAGTGTGGAAATTACGAGAACCATTACCTGAATGACAATCAGTGATAATGTATTTATTCTGACTATAAACATTACAGGAGCGCATTAAATCGATTGGAAAATAGATATTTAGGTGATGTCTGCAAACAACTCATTCATGGAGATTACATTAGAGAGGAATGGAATTAACAAGCAATTATTGTTATGCTTTCACAGATCAACGTGTTTCATAGGTAACATCATTAAGTCATTATGATATCACAACACAGTTGATGCATACCTACAAAAACACTGTTTTAGATATTGTTAACATCATCATCCTGTCTGCTTAGAGTTTTACCTCAAATGCCTCTTGTCAGAACAGTTCTCCCTCTCAAGCAAAGCTGCAACCAGTGTGCATCCCAATGTTCCTCCCATCTCTCCTCTCTTCCTTTTCACTGAATGTGACAGGTGAAAACTACCCCCTCAATAATATGGCCTTAACCAATCCTGTTCTCAAAAGTACAGACATAGCGATGAGGAGGGGATGATGGATGGGAGATAAAAGGGAGGAGATGGAGTTGAGGAGAGAAAACCACTGAAGGCTTCGGATGCTCTGTGAGACCCCTGGGGTATATCTTCTATTGGTCAGTAGATGGGTCAGCCCTCAACAATCCGCCGCAGTATCGTGCCCAAGCCTCCCTTGGACATCTGCAGGGGTGTCTTCTCCTCCTTGTTCTCAATGTAAATACTGGCTCCATGTTCCACCAGCAGCTTGGCTGCCTCTACACGCTCCTCATCACACGCCAGGTGTCTGGTGAAACACACACACACACACACACACACACACACACACACACACACACACACACACACACACACAGCATTAGAAAAGTCAACAATCTGGATAAGATCTAAAAAGTGCGATAAATTGTGAAGTCGGTGGTGCCTCCTAGTGGTCATTTATCTACACTACATGTTCATGATGGTTCCTTATGACATCCCTATGAAGTGTCAGACCTGCCGCTCTCTTATTTATGCTAGAGCCTATGTTGCCCATTCTCAGTCATTGCAAGAGTTTTGCTGTGTATGTTGCTAATGTTGATGGTAATGTCAGTCAAATTAATTAATTAATTTTGCCATTTAGCAGACGCCTTTAATCCAAAGCGACTTACAATTACGAATTACAGGGACATTCCCCCTGGAGTAACTGAGGGCTAAGTGCCTTACTCAAGGGCACACTAGTAGTGGTGTGGTTTCAGGCGGGATTTTAACTCACAACCTTCCGATCACAAGTCCAACTCACTATCCACTAGACCACCATTTACATTTACATTTTTGGCATTTAGCAGACGCCTTATTCCAAAGCGACTTACAATCAATACATTTGAATACTAAGCATGTGAATCAGCAGTCCACCACTACCCCAGTCCCCCCTATAGTGCACAAGTGTTATTTCCCACTCCAGCCACACACACACACACACACACACACACACACACACACACACACACACACACACACACACACACACACACACACACACACACACACACACACACACACACACACACACACACACACACACACACACACACAGCTCTTCAGTTCTTACAGTGCAGTGTTGCCCTCTGAGTCCTGGATGTTGGTAGAAGCACTCTGCTTGAGCAGCAGCTGAATCAACCGGAGGTTGCCCTTGGTTGAGGCTCTGTGTAGGGGAGTGGCTTGCAGCTTGTCTGTGACATTAGGGTCCGCCCCTTTCTCCAACAATATAAGGGCAATCTGGAACAAGATCAACATGACTCTTAATGGAAAAAAAATACTATCTTTTAACTTTGGTTTAACTGTAAGCTACATGTGTATTATTGTAGTGAAGAGTTTGGTCTGATTTCGATTGGACCAGACACACAATGCTCTGTTCCCAGGTAGGCCCTACTGATCACAGATCACATACCAATAGGCTTAACCTACTTGGCTGTGGTTGTTGTATGTCTACTGGTGGGCAGCATAGCTAAAGTATGGCATCGGTCTGACTGACCCAAATGGAGACTATGACAATACCTCGTATTTGTCCTTGGAGGCTGCATAGTGAAGAGGGGTGCAGCCGTTCTGGTTGGCAGAGTTCAGCTGAGCTCTTTTGGAAATGAGGGACTTCACAATGTCCTCTCTGCCTGCAGATGCTGCTATGTGGAGGGGAGCCCAGGAGGCCTGGGGCAACAGATGAGACAACATCAATGTGATTTCAATGGATTATATAATGTTCTACAACACGTTTGATATCGTCCATTTGACTCTACCATTACAATGAATTGTACAACAATGCCATTTGTTTAGCTGAATGTAGATTAGAAGTATATCAGATGTAGTAGAAGTGCATCAGCTATGTAGCTAATTGTTGACTTTAGCTTACATCATCTTGCAGATTCACATCAACCCCCAGATCCAAGAGGAAGTCCACAATGACGGTGTGGCCAGCAGAACAGGCCCAGTGGAGAGCACTTCTGTGGTCCTGCAGGTTGGGAACAATAGAAAGAGCGGGGATGTTGAGTAGATAACATAAAACTGATATCCAGGTTCAATGATAATTGAAGACCCTATTCCACGAAGCTCGATAAAGTTCTAAGCCTCGATAAAGTTCTAAGCCTCGAAAATGTTAGCTTGCGTTCGGTGCCATCAATGTGGCTCAAATAATTCGCTGCTTGGTTGAGCTCCTTCTGAGTCAGATATAATTAGCCTGCTCCCGACCAGGCTAAAACACAGGCTATAGTCATCCGTGCGTCAAAAAAGGCTCACAGGTGGAAACTAAACCCCGAACGACAGTTCCTCATGTGTCTTTTAGGAAATATTAGTTCCCACTTCACACGAGATAGATAGATTAGATAGTTTGACTGTGTGATAGATAGATAATTTGATATTTTGAAAGTGTGATCGATCGATAGATATTTTGATTGTGTGATAGATAACTTGATATTTTGAAAGTGTGATAGATAGATCGATAGATCAATAAAGAAAAGAGTGCAAAAAAAAAAAGAAGCAATTGTCTCAACTTGCATTGCTGTCATCACAGTGGTCTGGCTGGTGTAGTGGTTAAGGCAGCCGACTCGAGTTCCAAAGGTTGCGAGTTCGAGACTTGACTAAGTTTTTTTTTTTTTTTACATTTAACCGAAGATTTCATGCAAAGGTTTCAAACACCATTGTAATCGTGTCAGTTCTTGTAAATTAGCCTGCACCATCATTTTATAGCCTACATACTTTTTTAGATGAGATTTTACATTAGATTCAGACAACGAAATGCAGTAAAAAGTGCGTCTGAAGAGGGATTTGAACCACCGATATAAAATGACGAATAAATCCTGTGGCCGCGGTCGATACCACTAGGCCATTGTGGCGATATGACGGTTTGAAGCCTGCTGCGGATATCACCACAGTAGTAATATTAATTTATTAAAATATGAACATATAACAATAACTGGGGCTAGTATGACCTACGCATTTAATCGGTCAGCAATTTCTTGCCAAACCATTTCCCTCGCCTTGTTAATTGCGGCAGTATTGCACTATTTTACATCTTATTTTTCCGTCTTCATAAAAACCAATAATTCGGAATGCTGCGTAAATGTAGTACCCCTGCAGAGTGGAGTATCTTCATTTCGACAGATCGACACTTCAGGGCTTTTTATGTCTGCGTGCACGCGCCCATATCGAAGATTTGTAAGCCTGTCTTCTGTGAACACTGATGACACAAGGCTGATCCTCGTTCGAGGAATCACCTGAGGCTTGAATTCCAATCTCGAGTTGCCTGAGCGCCGCATTTATTTATAGCGCCGCTATACTGATCCACCTTTAGTGGAATGCCTGGTCCGTTTTGGAGGCGAGGGATTTATCAGTTAAAATACGGCGACCAGACGCCCCCGATTTCCGGGGACAATCCCCGGTTTGGATGACCTGTCCCCGACAACAAACCGTCCCCGGAAAAGTCCCCGTTTCAAGCATTTCATTTCATTATTTAATTTTTTTGTCTTGGCTTACATTGTCACCGAACCTGCTGCCAAGGGTCCTACCCATGCGGTCCTCCACCCCTTTATAACGTCAATGTATGCATATTACCCGTTAATGGACGATCATTACATTCAATAGAAAGCATTTCAGCCCCGATTGTTCCCCATTAACGAGCTCATTATGATTGAATGGAGCAATAACAAGGTCATTCTTCACCACTCAGTGAATTACATCCAAGTGTGGGGAAAGCACGCAGACAGTCTCAATGATAATACAATGAAATATATGCAGTGGGTGTATAAAGTTGTTTTAAATTATTAATAAAAATACAATACAATATACAGAATTTTGACAACATCATTAGTCTTATGTTAGGCTTAAACATTATGTTAGGCTTAAAGTATGAGTAGGGTAGTGGAGATAAAAATGGGCATAAAAAGCACAATAGTGTGTACAAATTCACCAGAATGCAGGAAATTAAGTGTTAAATCCTCTTTTTTTCTGGGGGAGGACCCCCAGACCCCCCGCTTGGTTGATGGTTGGCTCGTCAACCTGAACAGTTCTAAGAATTACTTTTAATACCACTTACAGTACACTGACACTAATGTTGAGAGGCACATTCCAGTTGTTACACTTGAGTATTCTTGCTTGTGTCTTATTGGTCAAAATAAGGTCAAAATAAATGAAACAGCAATTGTCCCCGTTTCTGTATTTCATCATGATAAAATGTATACATTTTTCCTAAAAAGTTGGAAATGTCCCCAGATTGCATGTGAGAAATCTGGTCACCTTAGCTAGCGTAGAGCTACTGTTGTTTAACCCGATAAGCTTTTTTTTAAACTTATTTGATCTATTTTCACTTACCTATTTTACTTTTATGCAACAAACAACAATACAACCCATACCTGGCGCCTACAAGGAGTATGAAGAGGAGAAGGAGGAGCAGATAGGAGAGGATAAAAGAGAAGTGATGGAGGCCCAAGAAGAGGGGGAAGGAGTGGAAGCATTGGAGGAGGTGGAAGAAGAGGACGAGCCAAAATATGGCTGGGCTTATCTCCCGGACGTTTGTCTTCTCCAGGTGTTCAGGTGTCTGAGGGACAAGGACCGGACACGGGCCACCTTGGTCTGCCGCCAGTGGTGCCACACCATGCGTTCCCCGTCCCTCTGGAGGGCCCGGACCTTCAGTTTCTCCGGCCGCATCTCCACGAGGGGCTGCTCCGAGCTGGATTCGGCCGTCTGCTACGCCAGTGTTTACGGCCGCTACCTGGAACACCTGGAGGTCCGTTTCTCCCACTCACTCAACTCCCATGTTCTTGTCCAGCAGACCATGCAGGCGTTCCTGGCTGCCCTCCGCAAGACGGGCGGACGCCTGCGCTCGCTCACCATCCTCCACATGGAGCTGGACCGTTTGGGCTGGGGCTGGAGAGTCCGGACCGGCATGGTCCGGAGCCTGACCTTCTACCTGCGGAGGGAGGGCTCTCACCTGGGGCACCTGAGCCTGCGTGGGGCATGTCTCAACCTGCCCGAGGGCCTGGAGGTTCTGGAGGCGGTGGCGGCTGCCCAGCAGCATGTCCATCTGGGTCGGAGGCCCGGGATCACCACCCTCAACCTGGAGGAGTTCTTCTCACAGCCGCTGGCGGTGTATAGTAGTCCGGGCTTCACACAGGTCATCAACAAGTAGGTGTGGGTGTGGGTGTGGGTGTGGGTGGGTGTGGGTGTGTGTGTGTGTGGCTATGTAGGCCCACTCAACATTGGGGACTCCCAGCCCTCCCTCTCCACATGGGAGAAAGATCATGCCCCGTGTGGAGTGTGTGTTGAGGCCCACCCACTTTCTGACCAGCTGGACAGTTCTGTTCGTCATCTCTCTCAGTGCTTTGAGAGGGATGTGCACATTGGCGAAGAGGTGTTGGATTTTGGCCAGAGCCACCTCTCTCACAGCCTGGAGCTTCATGAGGATGGGGAGGGGGGACAAGTCAATCAGGTGGAGACGATGGAGAAACTCTGTAGTGAGCTCCTCGACAGGAAGAGACTGTCGGACTGCACAGAGACTCTGCAAGGAGGGTTCTGCTCAGCCTGAAGCAGTCCGTTCTGCTCAGCCTGAAGCAGTCCGTTTGGTACACTCCCCCATGAGGTGATGCTAAAAGCATTAGAGGAAATACACCTGCCTCAGCCTTTTGTGAATATTGTATCCAGCGTGTACCAAGGCTCATTTCTCCAAGTTATCTGTGGGCAGCAGCTCACAGAGCCGATTGCACTGAAGGTGGGAATAAAAACTGGCTGTCCCTGGAGTGCCGTGAACTTCATCTTAGCACTCAACCAATGGAAGAAGTGGATTTACCAGTGCGCTCCTCTGCATGTCCGATCCCCAAATCCTGTGCAGGGATACGCGGACGACGTGCAGGTATCATCACGACAGGAGGATGTCATCACCAAAATGCTGGCACGCACTGATGAGTTCCTCCAATGGTCAGGGCTGGAGGTGAAGCAAGCCAAGTGTGCCGTACTCCATGAGCACCGCAGTGGAGGCAACCGCTGGTATAAGGCCAAGAACGACAAGCCCCCCACCTTTCTTGTAATGGGCCAACCCATCAGGGTGTATTCCCGCAATGAGACCTACCCATACCTTGGCCACAGGTTTAACATCGCTGGCGAGTGGAGCGAGCAGGTCGAGGAGCTCACTACAGAGTTTCTCCATCGTCTCCACCTGATTGACTTGTCCCCCCTCCCCATCCTCATGAAGCTCCAGGCTGTGAGAGAGGTGGCTCTGGCCAAAATCCAACACCTCTTCGCCAATGTGCACATCCCTCTCAAAGCACTGAGAGAGATGACGAACAGAACTGTCCAGCTGGTCAGAAAGTGGGTGGGCCTCAACACACACTCCACACGGGGCATGATCTTTCTCCCATGTGGAGAGGGAGGGCTGGGAGTCCCCAATGTTGAGTGGGCCTACATAGCCACCAGGCTAGCCCACCTGCTCCACATGCTTAACAATGACGATGCCACCGTTAGAGAAATGGCCAGGGCCTCTCTCCTACTGGATCTACGCAGAAGGAAGATCCCCCTGGCCAGCGCACACCAGAACGACCTCCTCGGCTTCAGGAGGAAAGACTCTGGGAAACTGGATTCCCAGGCCAAGGGCTTCGGGGTCTGGTCTGACTGGCCGGATCTCAATGACCTCTGCAACCAGACTGGAGTTCAGCTAAGATGGACAGAACTTAACACACAGACTGAAGTCCCTGTCTCTGATGAGGTGATCACAGACCCCTGTGTGATTGTGAAGGCCGACATCACAACACCGCAGGAAGAGACTGTCGGACTGCACAGAGACTCTGCAAGGAGGGTTCTGCTCAGCCTGAAGCAGTCTGAGATCAGGCAGCACTGGTGTGGACTCAGACTACAGGGAAAGCTAGCCTGTTTGCAGTTCGCTGACCACTCAGTCTCACACTCAGTGTATAAGAACGTCGCTGTTGGTGAGGATGTTCTGAAATTCACCATCAAAGCAAGACTGCAGGTATTACCGACCAAGTACAATCTGTCCACCTGGTATCCCCACACTCACAGTCCATTCTGTTTAAACCATCAGGATTCACAACACCTAGAGTCCATTGCACACATAACAAATGGATGTAATGCATACAAACACCTGTACATAGCTCGTCATGACCGTATTGTGGACATTGTGTCTGATACAGTACAAAACATCTTACCATCTAGCGCAGTTATGTACAAGCATGCCAGAGTGTTACCAGAGTGGTTTGGTTTTTCCAATGATGTTTTTTCCAACATCCCAAATACACCTGATGTTGTCTTTGTTGACACCAGCCACAAGGAGGTGCTGATTGTAGAAGTAGGCTGCCCCTTTGACCTGTACATGGACCAGACTTTCCAGGACAAGTATATCAAATACCAACCACTACTTAGTACGATAACCAGCTTTGGGTACAAGAGCAAATTCAGCATACTTGTATTTGGAAGTCTGGGCCATGTATATAAATGCACCATGAGGGGTCTGAGAATTGCTGCAATGACTAAAAGAAAGGCCAAACAGGTTGCCAAATTTTGCTCTGTCTCAGCTATTATTGGCAGCTTGGCCGTGTGGAGAAGGAGGTGTTATGTGTATCCTTAAGTGTTCAGTGCTGCTTAGCCCCGAAATATTTGATTCCCTGTTTGTATAATATAATTTGTGGAACCAAATAAAGTATTCAAATGTGTGTGTGTGTGTGTGTGTGTGTTTGTTTGAGTGGCTCCTACATACTCTTGTTTATTAGCTACTCTTTTTTGGCTTGTGTGTGTGCAACTGTGCATATGTGCCTGCAAACACACACATACTTTAAAACGCACCTTGATTTGATTTTGACCAGGTTCCGGGGCCTCTCCACCCTCACCCTCGACTACAGCTGTCTGTCCAACGAGCTCCTCGCCGGCCTGGCCGTGTCGTGCCATAGCCTCTGCGTCTGCGGCGGCGGCTCCCTCCGCTCCTTCACCTTGCGCTGCCACATCCACGAGCCGCACTTCCAGGTGATCTGGGGCGACTCCTGGTCTCACCTGGCCCGGCGCTGCCCAGACATGCAGGTCCAGATCTCTGTGGAACAGATCCTGCACCTGGGCCCTCTGGGTGGGATCCTGCTCAGAGAGATCCCTCTGAGGTCACTCAGTCTCACCAGCGGCTACTTCAGTCAACAGAACTGGAGCGCTAAGCCAGCTCTGAGCAGCTTGGTGCCCTGGTACAGCAACTGTCTACAGGTAAGGGGATTGGGAGGGCTCCATAGAAATAGAATGAGTAGAATACTCATAATGATAATACTGCTAGACTTTGTTAGACTTTGATTGCTGCTTTTATGACATGGTTTTATGTATTTGTTTTGCTTTTGTTGTTGTTGTTTTTTTGTTTTTTAAAAAAAAGCGCTTTATAAATGTTATCAATTATAAGCATTATTATTATTCTTAGAATGGACATGGTCCCTCAAACCGACAAGGCATTGTTATATATAGTTGCTAGGGTAACCATTATTGCTGCAGGTGTAGAACACAGAGAGAAGTTAATTCAGAGGCGGGACTAATAGCAAGCGTCATTTTACTGAACATTCCGATGTCAGTTGAGTTTAGTTGGTTGTTAATAAGGCTGTGAGATAAAACTTCCAAATGATGACCACAAGATGGCCGCCACTACACCCACCATGGAATGTTGATTTGAATGAGGATGTTTCTTGTACTATGGTATGCTCTGCTCTGTCAATATACACAGTAGCAGTCAGCAGTGGAGTGTTGATAATGCTATAGGGGTGTTATTGAATATGTGAGCTCATTGTAATGAGGAACATGGGTTGTATACCATTCATTGTAATTCATGGAATGGAATGAGGACTGGTGTTTGATACCATTCCTCATTTTGTTCCATGCATTACAATGAGCCCGATTTCTACCTCCACTAGCCTCCCCTGATGTCCCTTTCCTGTTCAGGCTCCTAGGGGTCCTAGAAATCTATTTAATGTAGTGGTGTCCTTGTTGTGGTTGTTATACCTCCCTTCAGAAGCTGAGCCTGGACCTGAAGAACAGCCATGAGTCGGTGGACGAGGAGCTGCTGGCGCTGGTTCTGATGTGCTCCGAGCTCACCTACCTCAAGGTCTGGGCTTTCCTGAACACCAGCTTCCTGGACCGGCTGCTGCAGAAACGCCTGGACAAGAAGACCATACTCAGAACCATCAAGGTGGGTCAGACCGCAGCTTGACCTGGGGGGTATTCCACCAACGTCGCTAAAGGAAAATCCAGGCTTATTTTTGATGAGTCTGGCGAGACCAGGGTCAGTGGTCTAGCGTCCGCCCTGAACACCCAGCCAGGAATGCCATCATAAGCTGTTATAAGTTATATTCTTAATCAATAGCTATATATCATTAATCTAAAAGTCTAACATTTGTTGTACCAATCCCTGATTGCCCCTTTAATGTAAAAACAGGCAAACTCAAACGTGATCTGAATCATTGCAGAATGTCACTGTGGGTTAAAACAACTGAGGACATTTGATGTGTTTGGAATATGTTTTATTGAGCAACGTCTGCCATGGTTTATACACTGCATGTGTATTAATGTAACCAGCCCAGGAGTCAGCTTCCTAAAGTAATACTTTATCTCTTTTGACAATCCAGAGCCACTTCTCTCCTAGACCAGAGTTGTTAATTTAATCCATTTCGTTGGTTTACGCACAGAAGATTGACCTGCAATTGTTACTCTCTTATTATGGTTTTGTACTACTTGTGAAACTGACCTCAGTGTGGTTTATAAAACGCATGTGTAACAATGTGAAGTTGAACAGTCCAGTGTGGTTCATAAAATGCATACGTGCAATAATGTGACCAGTTCAGGGTGGTTTATAAACTGTGTACGTGTGTTCCAGGTGAGGATCTACAACAACAACTACGACACACAGCATGAGGACCAACAGCTGGAGGACATCTATTCTCGTTACTGTGAGCTCATCACCTCGGAGCTCAACTACTCTGCCATGTCTTTCCCCATGGTCTGAATGCGCAGAACACACTTGTGCTGCTTCATAGAATCCTCCACATTGCTTTTACAATCCTTCAAAAACTTATTGTATTAAAGTTGCTATAAATATTGCAAAATGAACTCCAGGTGCCTCATTTATAGAAAGTAGCCTACTTTGGATCAAATTTGATCTTACCCGTGTCGTACGTAGAAAACCACGTCAACATAGTGATTTATACAATTTCAACGTGAATCAATTTGACCGTGGAAACGATCGTACGCACATTACCTACTGGTTATGCAGAGTTATTACAGGCATGTGAGCCGCACTGCCTACTGTAATTCATGCAAGTGGCTCGTGTAGTGCACAATTATGGGCTGTCCCTTACCAAGTTCCCACCATTCTGCAGGCTGGGAAAGGGAGGAGGGGCCAAGCCTCCTGCCGGGATCCATCCCTCTGAGGGAGTGTCAAGCAGGGAACAGACAAAGCACATCTTCTAGGCCCACATGAGATTGACATGACAACAAATTTGAGCATGCTATACAGTACAAGCACATAATTGTAGTTATGGTTGTCTCATCACAGCTTAAATACCCTTAGAAAGTATGGCGTAATTAAAACGTATACAATGTATAGTCTATTATATCTGATGATCTACACATTGTTGCAACAATGATGCCTTGTAAATCAACATTATAATGTTTCACATCAGTGTGCCTTAGCATTGTGGATAGGCATGGGAAGCTCTCCCTAGTTTCTAATTCAGACCTCTTGAGGTTTCAACCATTTCAACAGTCTGTGGCGCCACCTACAGGCATTTCTGAATGTTTTTTCTTTTTTTCTATTCAGCTAAGCTATGAACATCTAACTGCATGTTTAACACAATCACACCTGAGAGAACATCAACATGGTAAAAACACATAACTACACATAATTAGATGATCACACAGTCCTTGCTTTTGAACACGTCCTAAAACCTAAGTTTGTTTATAAACCGTGTATCATACGAAACAGGACAGCAGCGATACAGTGAATCCAATTCACTAAGTATTTATAGTGGGGGGGCAATCTATGGGTAAATTGTTGTTTTCATTTCAAATGTGTGCTAAAGTTTGTTTTTCACTTCTAAGTTGAAGATAATAGTTACCCTCTTGGCTGTGGTCTGAGCTACCAGGGTAAAGAACCTTATTTCTTGAGTATGTGTGGCAGTGTTGAACCTGTAAAAAGAGTGGAGACAAATATGACAGCTCCTCAAGGATCGCAGGCTACCAAACCTTTTAGTGTGTTGGTGGATTTGTCGTCAGAGTATGACTGACTTTGTAAGCAGTAATGAGCTTGGCTTTTCCATTTTCAAATCGGTGCAGTCAAGTATTGCAAATGTATTTGGGTGGTCTTCCTTGTATTTATCTGGCATGTTTGCAGTGATGATATCTCTATGGGGCCATATTGCTTAAGAACCAAGCTTGTTATACATATAATCAACCCATGCTCCAAAAATTCTGCTTACATTAGGTGTGTCGATATCAAACTTGAAGGCAAGGTCTTTCAGGTCCCAGTTGTTGCGTAACTTCATGAGGACCATCAGTAACTGTTGATGCAGAGGAATTGCACATATGTGGCAGTTTGTCTTTCTGTATGTCAGAGGGATATTTGTTTGTGGGCATACACTATTGTTAGGGATCTCAAAAAAAGAACAGAAAATAATAATAATAACAATAATAACTTTTATTTGTAGTGCTTTTCCTGCAAATGTTGCAGCTCAAAGTGCTCCAACAGACAGGACAGATCATTGTACTGTCCATATGTAAAACCTGTACAATACACAAAGTAGTTGGGACTTTGCTTTCATTGACTGACTCAGAGGTTAAGTAATTATGTGGATTTTGGTTTTTCTCAAGATCTCTAATGCGCTTTTTTGAGAGCCTCAATTTCTTTGTTGAAAGATAGATTCTGTTCAGTCTCCAACAGGGTGTTGCTTTCATGGTCTCCACGTCTCTCCAAGAATTGGTTGTCCTTTTACAATTCTGTGAATAAAACACAAGATCGTGTTAGGTATGCTTTTTTTTTGTTACCGTTTATGCTCACTGACCTTCTTTTACAGGTCCCTCTACTTGACCAGTCATTCCCACAAACTGCAACAGCAGCAGCATGTTGTGGAGATCGGAATATTCAATATCAAAATAACTCATTACAGTATCAGTCTGTGCTCCATTCACACTTATAATAAGAATACATTAGACTTATATACATCTTTTCTAGACACTTAAAGACGCTTTACAAGCTGAAAAGATTGAGTAGTAACATAAAAAGAAACAAAAAAAAGAAAAGAAAAGAAAGTATAAGGGTCTAATACATTTTTTGATTACTAAATCTAAATCTAAGTGTCTTTGTAGGACAATCTACTCTGTATACTGCAATTACACCTAGATTTCGGGCGGAGAAGCACCGAACGATGATGTGAATAAGTGTCCCACGGATCCTCCATCCTCAGGAGAGAGTGTCCCTGTCACGAAGACCAGCCTGCCTAGCTCTGGAGAGGAGGGGGCCACAACCTACTGCGTGGAGGAACACAAGAGACACACACTATTTTGTGGTACCCACGTCATCCAGACTCGCTTCTACACAAGGGAACTTGTCAAGGCTGGTGGTTAGGACTGGTAAGACTGTTGTGTTCTTTTACATTTTTCACTCTGTACAGTGTGTGTCCATCTGGACACTAGGGGGCAGCGGAGATTAACATTCAGGCATTTATTTCAATAGGACATTTCTATTTAAGTTGTGTGTTTTGTTATTCCTGTGCGGTAGCTTGAGTCTCGCCAGTGGTACGTTCTCTCATGGTCCACTAGGACGTGTTGTGATATATATACCTCTCTAATGGTTCATGTGGGAGGAGGCCTCTAACTGCATATCATCACAAAAGGAACCACAATTTTCAAGTGCTATTCAAGCTCTTATCTTCCCATATGTGTTGTCCCTCAGGCTTCTCTACAGAGAAGGGCCAGCTAGTGCGCTCCATCCTCTACCCAAAGCCCACTGACTTCAAGCTGTACAGAGATGCTTACCTCTTCCTGCTGTGCCTGGTGGCTGTGGCAGGGATCGGCTTCATCTATACTGTAGTCTTCAGTATCATAAACCAGGTACACCGTTCTGTGCTTGTCTGTACATCCATTTAAAGGGTTGATTGCATTTGTGTAGTGCCTTTTCATTGGGTGCTTAGTCATGCAGCTTGCCATTTAGAGTAAATGTCTAGTTCCTTCCCCTTTAAACTCTTGGGTTTGTTGAGCACTTTTCTTTCGTTCATTCTTAGGTTCCAGCGAAAACCATCATCATTGAGTCTCTGGACATCATCACCATCATGGTGCCCCCGGCTCTACCTGCAGCCATGACAGCGGGCATCGTCTATGCCCAGCGCAGGCTGAACCGGATGGGCATCTTCTGCATCAGCCCCTAGAGGATCAACGTGTGTGGGCAGCTCAACCTAGTCTGTTTTGATAAGGTGACCCCCATAGTGCCCCCCCCCCCGTGCCCAAAGCACATCAGAAAACATTATGCCAAGTGTCAGGCTGTTTCAATTGCTAGGACATACTGGGTTCCATCGTATCATTTGTAATTGAGGAGTAGTCTAGTTACTGGTGTCGCTTTCCTACATAGACTGGTACTCTCACTGAAGATGGCTTGGATCTTTGGGGTATCCAGAGAGTTGAATGTTTTTGCATTTGTAAATGTTTGTCTGCAAGGGGAGTTTTTTTCTGGGCATGGGAGACTACAGCAAAAAGCAAACCATAATTTGGGTTTATTTACTTTAGCGGAGCCTACACTAGCATTAGCATCACTGGGTTAAAAAGGGAAAAATGACTCAAGTGTGATTCTGTATTCTTGTGATTTTTTAATTTAGGTGACCTATCCTTAAGTCACACTCAGTATCACTCAACCTTTCTTTTCCCCCTTCCTTCAGTTTCTTCCCTTCAGAGAATGACCCTGAGAAAGAGAGCCTGGTCAAGTCTAGGTTTGTAGCTTGCATGGCAACTTGCCACGAACTGACTAAGATTGAGGGAGAACTTTCCGGAGACCCACTGGACCTCAAGATGTTCAATGCTACCGGCTGGGTTAGTCTGTCTCAATGCCATTTCTGTTCTTTTATGGATCTTATACTTATACTATAGTCACATGCCTATAAACCTTAATACAAGAATGACATCCAACATCCAAACTTTCACACTACCAAGTATGAACTGATGTATTGGCCATGCATACTAAGGTAAAGTGCTAGTGTGGGTATTGACACATAAATGTCATTCCCCTCCATTTGTCTGTATACCATACATTTTTTGTGCACAGGAACGCTACGTTGTTGTTGCTTTGTGACAGCACCAAGCCAGCACCTAGTTGCCTAAAACATAAGCAGACAGGTACCCAGGCTAACTCCATCAGGTCAAAAAGGGGCGGTTGGTTCTCGATGGAGAGTTGAGACCTGACATGTTATTGACATGTTACTCAACACCAATAATTGTGATGTATAGATCCTGGAGGAGCCCACAGAGCAGGAAACAGCTCTCCACAATCCCATAATGCCCACTGTTGTGCGGCCACCCAAGCAAATTCTCCCTGAGATCCACCAGAGTGTCAATCACCTAGCCCAGAACATGGTATACTATGGACATACTCTTATACCTCTTAAACCTCCAAATATATGTGTGCCTAACTCATTACATAGTCTGAACTGAGTATACAATATTCATATACCGAGGAGGTTTTAAATGCAAACCTTCTATTTCCTTTCCAGGAGCTATTTGAGTTGTCGGTAAGTAGTCTGGGGCTTTTTCCTCCTGTATCTTTTTTAGATGTATAGAGACAGAAGGAGAGTCAGCCTTTTACACATGTTTCCTTATGGTTATAATTCATCTTGAAGACAACATGCCTGGTTAGAACCTGGTTAGATTTGTGATTACCTCAAGAAATGAAGGAAGAATGCATTTGAAGGAATTGAGACTTGGACTGACAGATGGACCTGTTGGTTGACTTAGTGGTTCCCATCTTGTCTTCCTGTCTTTCCTCCAGCAGTCCTATGAGATTGGGATAGTTCGACAGTTCCCGTTCTCCTCGGTGCTCCAGAGGATGAGTGTGGTGGTCAGGAGGCTCGGGGAGAAACACATGGACTCCTACCTCAAGGGGGCGCCAGAGGTTGTGTCCAGCCTCTGCAGAGAGGAGACAGGTCAGCCATCTACTAAACCCCTGAATAGAGGTTGAAACGGGCCTAAAATTTCAAGCCCAGTCTGTGGATGTGACACCCTAGCCCAACAGAGGAGAAAACTGCTCACTAGGAAGAGTGGAGAGAGAGAGACTGCTTGAATACTCACCTTAGTTACTTACTATCAAGAACTGTATTTACTGCACCTGACGTTTTCTGGAAATATCGAAGGTTTTTCATTGATGCCAATAGTTCTCTATATAAAAAAAGGCTTCACACTTTCAATTGATCTTATACTCTTTGCAGGTGCTGGCATGCCAGAGAGCATGACAGGGGAGAGGCAGATTAGGGAATTGGAAATGTTTATACAATTTTAACGCTACCTGGAAACACAATTTACTAGGACTGATAGAAATAGCGAGAGAATGTAAAAAGGTGCTCAAATACCAAACTAAATGATACTCATTATTTCTGCAGGCAATGTATTACAGTGCCCTGTGTAAACAATGGGACAGTAAAGCATTTTATTTTTCATTAAAAAAACAACAACCTAATTTTAATATTTGTTCTATTTATTATGAAGTTAAAGTAGAGACTCAACTTTTATTTTAGGGTATTTGTGTACAATTATTAATTATAATTATACTATATGTAACTATATTATAACATGTCTGGATATAAGATTGGGCAGGTGTAAGGAATATAGTTGTATTGCATTGCATTATGCAGACTGCTGGAATTTTTTGTCATGTTTTTGCTTAAACCTATTCCATCCTCTCAGATCTACCCAAGTGCCCTTACAGTGTTGATTTATTCTGCTCCATCTCTCTCTCCCCTGTAGTACCAGAGAGTTTCCCAGAGACACTGGAGGCGTACACCAGGCAAGGGTTCAGAGTGATCGCCCTGGCACATCGCCAGCTAGAGGCCAAGCTCTCCTGGTACAAAGTTCAGAACCTCAACAGGTACAGTACATATATATAAATATATAATCATATATACTATTTAGCTGACACTTTTATCCAAAGCGACTTACATTGCAGTAAGTGCATACATGTGTCAGTATATTGTATATGGTCCCAGCGTGTATCAAACCCACAACCTAAGTGTTGAGCGGGAATCAAACCCACATCCTAAGCGTTGTTAGCGCCATGCTCTACCAACTTAGGGATAAACTCACTGGCTGCGTCAACCTCGCCTTACCTCAGCAGCACGTGTGAGTTTCATTTAGGCGCCCATGTTAACGGTATAGAGCCGCCACATAGCCCGAGTGAGAGGCGCTCTCACGCCCGCCTGATGCTGGCTCCTGCGACTCGCTCGCTACTGAGTCAATAAGGGAACAGGTGTCCAAGAGGAATCTTATCCTTTCGAGGCATTCTTGATTTTGCAATTATAATATTTATTATAATATTATATTATACACTCAAATTAAAACAGTATTTAGAATATCTATGAGCCAGGAGAGACTGAAATCCATGGCTCAGATTTGTCTTGTGAGAATATGCATGTTTTTTGGTCCTGACATAAATCAATTCTCTTTCTTATGCCCTCCAGGGCTGTAATTGAGACCAATATGGAGTTCCTAGGACTCATAATCATGCAAAACAAGCTCAAAGAAGAGACTGCTGGGGTTTTAGCAGACTTACGACGTGCTAACATTTGCACTGTGATGGTTACAGGTAAGGCAACCTCATTCATAACAATACAAATGTTATCAGATAACAGGTTACAGATAACGTGCAGCTGTTGTTAATCTTGGAGATTTGTAAATGATCTAGCTACTTACGGCTAACTCACCCCTACTACATCTATACCATCGTAAAGTTTGCAGACGACACCACCGTGGTGGGATGCATCTCGGGGGGGGACGAGGCGGCGTACAGGGATGAGGTAGAGCAACTGAGCAAGCTGTGCAAGGTTAACAACCTGCTGCTGAACAAGTCAAAGACCCAGGAAATCATCGTAGACTTCAGGAGGAAAAAGTCCGAGATCCAGCCCCTGCTCATCGACGGAGAGAGCGTGGTGAGAGTCTAAACCCTCTGATTCCTGGGGATGCACATGCGGGATGACCTGACCTGGAAGGACAACTCAAAAGCCACCATCAAGAGGGCACAACAGCGGCTATACACCCTGAGAGTCCTCAGGAAGGAACACAGCAAGCAGGAGATACTGGTGACTTTCTACCGCGGCGCAGTGGAGAGCATCCTCACCTACGGCATCTGCAACTGATTCTCCAGCTGCACAACAGCGGAGAGAAATGCGCTACAGAGAGTCGTGAGAACAGCACAGAAGATCACCGGCGCCCTACTCCCCTCTCTGGAAGAGCTGTACAACACACGCTGTCTCAGGAAGGCCTCCAAGATCTCCAGGGACCCGACCCACCCTGGGTACGAACACTTTACCAGGCTGCCCTCGAAAAGGCGGTTCAGGACCCTGGCCGCAAGGACAAACAGACTGAAGAACAGCTTCTACCACAGGGCCGTCCAGGCCCTGAACACAGCAAAGACCTAAGTTCTGGGCCCTGGACAGTCTGGACGGATTGATGGCAGCTGCTGGACTGAAAAAATCAGGTGTAGTGCTGAGGCACAAACATGTACATTTCAAGCCTGCAAACTGTGACACTTTAAATAAATGTGAAATAATACTATTGTGCAATATGACAACCCTAGTCGTCTATCTGTACAGTATAGTACAGTGGATAGTGTACATAGCCTTTATTTATGTAAACCAGCTCCTTCCCTTCTTGTGATTTTTTTTTAAACGTTTTTTTTTTCCCCTTTCCTAACACCAGGGGAGCCACCCCTCCTAAATTTCGTTGTTTGGTACCTGTACTGTAGCAATGACAATAAAGACCATTCATTCATTCATTCATTCATTCACCATTCATTCATTGTAAAATAAATATTTGCACTTGTATCTTGAAAGTTGCACTTGCAGATTTGATTTGAGAACTTGTATCTTGAATGTTGCACTTGTAAAATAAACATTTGCACTTGCAGATTCGATTTGAGAACTTGTACAATAAATATTTGCAGTTGTATCTTGAAAGTTGCACTTGCAGATTCGATTTGAGAACTTGTACAATAAATATTTGCAGTTGTATCTTGAAAATTGCACTGGCAGATTCGCGACTTTCGCTGCTCGAGTTAAGTCCCATTTCTTGCAGTCGGTATGGGACAAAACAAATCTGTGACTTGTGTAAAGCAATGCGAGAGCGCAGGGATCCGGGCGGGCATGCAATGATTGATTGACCAATGACAAGAGAGCATTTTCGAGCGGGCATTGAGTGATTGACTGCAGTGATTGACCAATCACAGAACATTTGAGAGAATTTCAGCACGAGGGGAGTGGTCTCATGCAATGATTGATTGACCAATGACAAGAGAGCATTTGAGAGAATTTCAGCGTGGTCTCATTACAAGACAAGATGGATAACCAGCAATCGCACACCCCTCAGGTAAGTGTAGCTAGATAGCTATATTTAGAAGAAAAAAAGTTTGTTAACTCTTAAACCTTCTTTCATCGAAATACATGTGGAAGAGTCCCTCTGAATGGTCACTTAAGTAGTTTATGCTAGCTAACTCATGACCATCATGTAAGCTAGCTAGCTAGCATGGGTTGATTATGATTGCGCTAAGTTAGCTAGCGTAGAGCTACTGTTGTTTAACCCGATAAGCTTTTTTTAAACTTATTTGATCTATTTTCACTTACCTATTTTACTTTTATGCAACAAACAACAATACAACCCATACCTGGTGCCTACAAGGAGTATGAAGAGGAGGAGGAGCAGCAGATAGGAGAGGATAAAAGAGAAGTGATGGAGGCCCAAGAAGAGGGGGAAGGAGTGGAAGCATTGGAGGAGGTGGAAGAAGAGGACGAGCCAAAATATGGCTGGGCTTATCTCCCGGACGTTTGTCTTCTCCAGGTGTTCAGGTGTCTGAGGGACAAGGACCGGACACGGGCCACCTTGGTCTGCCGCCAGTGGTGCCACACCATGCGTTCCCCTTCAGTTTCTCCGGCCGCATCTCCGAGCTGGATTCGGCCGTCTGCTACGCCAGTGTTTACGGCCGCCACCTGGAACACCTGGAGGTCCGTTTGTCCCACTCATCCAACTCCCTTGTTCTTGTCCAACTCTCCCTCCAGCAGACCACGCAGGCGTTCCTGGCTGCTCTCCGCAAGACGGGCGGACGCCTGCGCTCGCTCACCATCCTCCACATGGAGCTGGACCGTTCGGCCTGGGGCCGGAGCGTCCGGACCGACATGGCGGCGGTGTATAGTAGTCCGGGCTTCACACAGGTCATCAACAAGTGGGTGTGTGTGTGTGTGTGTGTGTGTGTGTGTTTGTTTGAGTGGCTCCTACATACTCTTGTTTATTAGCTACTCTTTTTTGGCTTGTGTGTGTGCAACTGTGCATATGTGCCTGCAAACACACACATACTTTAAAACGCACCTTGATTTGATTTTGACCAGGTTCCTGGGCCTCTCCACCCTCACCCTCAGCTACAGCTGTCTGTCCAACGAGCTCCTCGCCGGCCTGGCCGTGTCGTGCCGTAGCCTCTGCGGCGGCGGCTCCCTCCGCTCCTTCACCTTGCGCTGCCACATCAACGAGCCGAACTTCCAGGTGATCTGGGGCGACTCCTGGTCTCACCTGGCCCGGCGCTGCCCAGACATGCAGGTCCAGATCTCTGTGGAACAGATCCTGAACCTGGACCCTCTGGGTGGGATCCTGCTCAGAGAGATCCCTCTGAGGTCACTCAGTCTCACCAGCGGCTACTTCATTCAGTCAACAGAACTGGAGCGCTAAGCCAGCTCTGAGCAGCTTGGTGCCCTGGTACAGCAACTGTCTACAGGTAAGGGGATTGGGAAGGGCTCCATAGAAATAGAATGAGTAGAATACTCATAATGATAATACTGCTAGACTTTGTTAGACTTTGATTGCTGCTTTTATGACATGGTTTTATGTATTTGTTTTGCTTTTGTTGTTGTTGTTTATTTTATTTTTTTTAAAAGCGCTTTATAAATTTAATCAATTATAAGCATTATTATTATTCTTAGAATGGACATGGTCCCTCAAACCGACAAGGCATTGTTATATATAGTTGCTAGGGTAACCATTATTGCTGCAGGTGTTGAACACAGAGAGAAGTTAATTCAGAGGCGGGACTAATAGCAAGCGTCATTTTACTGAACATTCCGATGTCAGTTGAGTTTAGTTGGTTGTTAATAAGGCTGTGAGATAAAACTTCCAAATGATGACCACAAGATGGCCGCCACTACACCCACCATGGAATGTTGATTTGAATGAGGATGTTTCTTGTACTATATGGTATGCTCTGCTCTGTCAATATACACAGTAGCAGTCAGCAGTGGAGTGTTGATAATGCTATAGGGGTGTTATTGAATATGTGAGCTCATTGTAATGAGGAACATGGGTTGTATACCATTCATTGTAATTCATGGAATGGAATGAGGACTGGTGTTTGATACCATTCCTCATTTTGTTCCATGCATTACAATGAGCCCGATTTCTACCTCCACTAGCCTCCCCTGATGTCCCTTTCCTGTTCAGGCTCCTAGGGGTCCTAGAAATCTATTTAATGTAGTGGTGTCCTTGATGTGGTTGTTTCCCCTCCCTTCAGAAGCTGACCCTGGACCTGAACAACAGCCATGGGTCGGTGGACGAGGAGCTGCTGGCGCTGGTTCTGATGTGCTCCAAGCTCACCTACCTCAAGGTCTGGGCTTTCCTAGACATCAGCTTCCTGGACCAGCTGCTGCAGAAACGCCTGGACAAGAAGACCATACTCAGAACCATCAAGGTGGGTCAGACCGCAGCTTGGCCTGGGGGGTATTCCACCAACGTCGCTAAAGGAAAATCCAGGCTTATTTTTGATGAGTCTGGCGAGACCAGGGTCAGTGGTCTAGCGTCCGCCCTGAACACCCAGCCAGGAATGCCATCATAAGCTGTTATAAGTTATATTCTTAATCAATAGCTATATATCATTAATCTAAAAGTCTAACATTTGTTGTACCAATCCCTGATTGCCCCTTTAATGTAAAAACAGGCAAACTCAAACGTGATCTGAATCATTGCAGAATGTCACTGTGGGTTAAAACAACTGAGGACATTTGATGTGTTTGGAATATGTTTTATTGAGCAACGTCTGCCATGGTTTATACACTGCATGTGTATTAATGTAACCAGCCCAGGAGTCAGCTTCCTAAAGTAGTACTTTATCTCTTTTGACAATCCAGAGCCACTTCTCTCCTAGACCAGAGTTGTTAATTTAATCCATTTCGTTGGTTTACGCACAGAAGATTGACCTGCAATTGTTACTCTCTTATTATGGTTTTGTACTACTTGTGAAACTGACCTCAGTGTGGTTTATAAAACGCATGTGTAACAATGTGAAGTTGAACAGTCCAGTGTGGTTCATAAAATGCATACGTGCAATAATGTGACCAGTTCAGGGTGGTTTATAAACTGTGTACGTGTGTTCCAGGTGAGGATCTACAACAACAACAACTACGACACACAGCATGAGGACCAAAAGCTGGAGGACATCTATTCGCGTTACAGAGAGCTCATCACCTCGGAGCTCAACTACTCTGCCATGTTTTTCCCCATGGTCTGAACGCGCAGAACACACTTGTGCTGCTTCATAGAATCCTCCACATTGCTTTTACAATCCTTCAAAAACGTATTGTATTAAAGTTGCTATAAATATTGCAAAATGAACTCCAGGTGCCTCATTTATAGAAAGTAGCCTACTTTGGATCAAATTTGATCTTACCCGTGTCGTACGTAGAAAACCACGTCAACATAGTGATTTATACAATTTCAACGTGAATCAATTTGACCGTGGAAACGATCGTACGCACATTACCTACTGGTTATGCAGAGTTATTACAGGCATGTGAGCCGCACTGCCTACTGTAATTCATGCAAGTGGCTCGTGTAGTGCACAATTATGGGCTGTCCCTTACCAAGTTCCCACCATTCTGCAGGCTGGGAAAGGGAGGAGGGGCCAAGCCTCCTGCCGGGATCCATCCCTCTGAGGGAGTGTCAAGCAGGGAACAGACAAAGCACATCTTCTAGGCCCACATGAGATTGACATGACAACACATTTGAGCATGCTATACAGTATAAGCACATAATTGTAGTTATGGTTGTCTCATCACAGCTTAAATACACTTAGAAAGTATGGCGTAATTAAAACGTATACAATGTATAGTCTATTATATATGATGATCTACACATTGTTGCAACAATGATGCCTTGTAAATCAACATTATAATGTTTCACATCAGTGTGCCTTAGCATTGTGGATAGGCATGGGAAGCTCTCCCTAGTTTCTAATTCAGACCTCTTGAGGTTTCAACCATTTCAACAGTCTGTGGCGCCACCTACAGGCATTTCTGAATGTTTTTTCTTTTTTTCTATTCAGCTAAGCTATGAACATCTAACTGCATGTTTAACACAATCACACCTGAGAGAACATCAACATGGTAAAAACACATAACTACACATAATTAGATGATCACACAGTCCTTGCTTTTGAACACGTCCTAAAACCTAAGTTTGTTTATAAACCGTGTATCATACGAAACAGGACAGCAGCGATACAGTGAATCCAATTCACTAAGTATTTATAGTGGGGGGGCAATCTATGGGTAAACTGTTGTTTTCATTTCAAATGTGTGCTAAAGTTTGTTTTTCACTTCTAAGTTGAAGATAATAGTTACCCTCTTGGCTGTGGTCTGAGCTACCAGGGTAAAGAACCTTATTTCTTGAGTATGTGTGGCAGTGTTGAACCTGTAAAAAGAGTGGAGACAAATATGACAGCTCCTCAAGGATCGCAGGCTACCAAACCTTTTAGTGTGTTGGTGGATTTGTCGTCAGAGTATGACTGACTTTGTAAGCAGTAATGAGCTTGGCTTTTCCATTTTCAAATCGGTGCAGTCAAGTATTGCAAATGTATTTGGGTGGTCTTCCTTGTATTTATCTGGCATGTTTGCAGTGATGATATCTCTATGGGGCCATATTGCTTAAGAACCAAGCTTGTTATACATATAATCAACCCATGCTCCAAAAATTCTGCTTACATTAGGTGTGTCGATATCAAACTTGAAGGCAAGGTCTTTCAGGTCCCAGTTGTTGCGTAACTTCATGAGGACCATCAGTAACTGTTGATGCAGAGGAATTGCACATATGTGGCAGTTTGTCTTTCTGTATGTCAGAGGGATATTTGTTTGTGGGCATACACTATTGTTAGGGATCTCAAAAAAAGAACAGAAAATAATAATAATAACAATAATAACTTTTATTTGTAGTGCTTTTCCTGCAAATGTTGCAGCTCAAAGTGCTCCAACAGACAGGACAGATCATTGTACTGTCCATATGTAAAACCTGTACAATACACAAAGTAGTTGGGACTTTGCTTTCATTGACTGACTCAGAGGTTAAGTAATTATGTGGATTTTGGTTTTTCTCAAGATCTCTAATGCGCTTTTTTGAGAGCCTCAATTTCTTTGTTGAAAGATAGATTCTGTTCAGTCTCCAACAGGGTGTTGCTTTCATGGTCTCCACGTCTCTCCAAGAATTGGTTGTCCTTTTACAATTCTGTGAATAAAACACAAGATCGTGTTAGGTATGCTTTTTTTTGTTACCGTTTATGCTCACTGACCTTCTTTTACAGGTCCCTCTACTTGACCAGTCATTCCCACAAACTGCAACAGCAGCAGCAGCATGTTGTGGAGATCGGAATATTCAATATCAAAATAACTCATTACAGTATCAGTCTGTGCTCCATTCACACTTATAATAAGAATACATTAGACTTATATACATCTTTTCTAGACACTTAAAGACGCTTTACAAGCTGAAAAGATTGAGTAGTAACATAAAAAGAAACAAAAAAAAGAAAAGAAAAGAAAGTATAGGGGTCTAATACATTTTTTGATTACTAAATCTAAATCTAAGTGTCTTTGTAGGACAATCTACTCTGTATACTGCAATTACACCTAGATTTCGGGCGGAGAAGCACCGAACGATGATGTGAATAAGTGTCCCACGGATCCTCCATCCTCAGGAGAGAGTGTCCCTGTCACGAAGACCAGCCTGCCTAGCTCTGGAGAGGAGGGGGCCACAACCTACTGCGTGGAGGAACACAAGAGACACACACTATTTTGTGGTACCCACGTCATCCAGACTCGCTTCTACACAAGGGAACTTGTCAAGGCTGGTGGTTAGGACTGGTAAGACTGTTGTGTTCTTTTACATTTTTCACTCTGTACAGTGTGTGTCCATCTGGACACTAGGGGGCAGCGGAGATTAACATTCAGGCACGCAGGTGCTTATTATTTCAATAGGACATTTCTATTTAAGTTGTGTGTTTTGTTATTCCTGTGCGGTAGCTTGAGTCTCGCCAGTGGTACATTCTCTCATGGTCCACTAGGACGTGTTGTGATATATATACCTCTCTAATGGTTCATGTGGGAGGAGGCCTCTAACTGCATATCATCACAAAAGGAACCACAATTTTCAAGTGCTATTCAAGCTCTTATCTTCCCATATGTGTTGTCCCTCAGGCTTCTCTACAGAGAAGGGCCAGCTAGTGCGCTCCATCCTCTACCCAAAGCCCACTGACTTCAAGCTGTACAGAGATGCTTACCTCTTCCTGCTGTGCCTGGTGGCTGTGGCAGGGATCGGCTTCATCTATACTGTAGTCTTCAGTATCATAAACCAGGTACACCGTTCTGTGCTTGTCTGTACATCCATTTAAAGGGTTGATTGCATTTGTGTAGTGCCTTTTCATTGGGTGCTTAGTCATGCAGCTTGCCATTTAGAGTAAATGTCTAGTTCCTTCCCCTTTAAACTCTTGGGTTTGTTGAGCACTTTTCTTTCGTTCATTCTTAGGTTCCAGCGAAAACCATCATCATTGAGTCTCTGGACATCATCACCATCATGGTGCCCCCGGCTCTACCTGCAGCCATGACAGCGGGCATCGTCTATGCCCAGCGCAGGCTGAAACGGATGGGCATCTTCTGCATCAGCCCCTAGAGGATCAACGTGTGTGGGCAGCTCAACCTAGTCTGTTTTGCTAAGGTGACCCCCATAGTGCCCCCCCCCCCCCCGTGCCCAAAGCACATCAGAAAACATTATGCCAAGTGTCAGGCTGTTTCAATTGCTAGGACATACTGGGTTCCATCGTATCATTTGTAATTGAGGAGTAGTCTAGTTACTGGTGTCGCTTTCCTACATAGACTGGTACTCTCACTGAAGATGGCTTGGATCTTTGGGGTATCCAGAGAGTTGAATGTTTTTGCATTTGTAAATGTTTGTCTGCAAGGGGAGTTTTTTTCTGGGCATGGGAGACTACAGCAAAAAGCAAACCATAATTTGGGTTTATTTACTTTAGCGGAGCCTACACTAGCATTAGCATCACTGGGTTAAAAAGGGAAAAATGACTCAAGTGTGATTCTGTATTCTTGTGATTTTTTAATTTAGGTGACCTATCCTTAAGTCACACTCAGTATCACTCAACCTTTCTTTTCCCCCTTCCTTCAGTTTCTTCCCTTCAGAGAATGACCCTGAGAAAGAGAGCCTGGTCAAGTCTAGGTTTGTAGCTTGCATGGCAACTTGCCACGAACTGACTAAGATTGAGGGAGAACTTTCCGGAGACCCACTGGACCTCAAGATGTTCAATGCTACCGGCTGGGTTAGTCTGTCTCAATGCCATTTCTGTTCTTTTATGGATCTTATACTTATACTATAGTCACATGCCTATAAACCTTAATACAAGAATGACATCCAACATCCAAACTTTCACACTACCAAGTATGAACTGATGTATTGGCCATGCATACTAAGGTAAAGTGCTAGTGTGGGTATTGACACATAAATGTCATTCCCCTCCATTTGTCTGTATACCATACATTTTTTGTGCACAGGAACGCTACGTTGTTGTTGCTTTGTGACAGCACCAAGCCAGCACCTAGTTGCCTAAAACATAAGCAGACAGGTACCCAGGCTAACTCCATCAGGTCAAAAAGGGGCGGTTGGTTCTCGATGGAGAGTTGAGACCTGACATGTTATTGACATGTTACTCAACACCAATAATTGTGATGTATAGATCCTGGAGGAGCCCACAGAGCAGGAAACAGCTCTCCACAATCCCATAATGCCCACTGTTGTGCGGCCACCCAAGCAAATTCTCCCTGAGATCCACCAGAGTGTCAATCACCTAGCCCAGAACATGGTATACTATGGACATACTCTTATACCTCTTAAACCTCCAAATATATGTGTGCCTAACTCATTACATAGTCTGAACTGAGTATACAATATTCATATACCGAGGAGGTTTTAAATGCAAACCTTCTATTTCCTTTCCAGGAGCTATTTGAGTTGTCGGTAAGTAGTCTGGGGCTTTTTCCTCCTGTATCTTTTTTAGATGTATAGAGACAGAAGGAGAGTCAGCCTTTTACACATGTTTCCTTATGGTTATAATTCATCTTGAAGACAACATGCCTGGTTAGAACCTGGTTAGATTTGTGATTACCTCAAGAAATGAAGGAAGAATGCATTTGAAGGAATTGAGACTTGGACTGACAGATGGACCTGTTGGTTGACTTAGTGGTTCCCATCTTGTCTTCCTGTCTTTCCTCCAGCAGTCCTATGAGATTGGGATAGTTCGACAGTTCCCGTTCTCCTCGGTGCTCCAGAGGATGAGTGTGGTGGTCAGGAGGCTCGGGGAGAAACACATGGACTCCTACCTCAAGGGGGCGCCAGAGGTTGTGTCCAGCCTCTGCAGAGAGGAGACAGGTCAGCCATCTACTAAACCCCTGAATAGAGGTTGAAACGGGCCTAAAATTTCAAGCCCAGTCTGTGGATGTGACACCCTAGCCCAACAGAGGAGAAAACTGCTCACTAGGAAGAGTGGAGAGAGAGAGACTGCTTGAATACTCACCTTAGTTACTTACTATCAAGAACTGTATTTACTGCACCTGACGTTTTCTGGAAATATCGAAGGTTTTTCATTGATGCCAATAGTTCTCTATATAAAAAAAGGCTTCACACTTTCAATTGATCTAATACTCTTTGCAGGTGCTGGCATGCCAGAGAGCATGACAGGGGAGAGGCAGATTAGGGAATTGGAAATGTTTATACAATTTTAACGCTACCTGGAAACACAATTTACTAGGACTGATAGAAATAGCGAGAGAATGTAAAAAGGTGCTCAAATACCAAACTAAATGATACTCATTATTTCTGCAGGCAATGTATTACAGTGCCCTGTGTAAACAATGGGACAGTAAAGCATTTTATTTTTCATTAAAAAAACAACAACCTAATTTTAATATTTGTTCTATTTATTATGAAGTTAAAGTAGAGACTCAACTTTTATTTTAGGGTATTTGTGTACAATTATTAATTATAATTATACTATATGTAACTATATTATAACATGTCTGGATATAAGATTGGGCAGGTGTAAGGAATATAGTTGTATTGCCTTGCATTATGCAGACTGCTGGAATTTTTTGTCATGTTTTTGCTTAAACCTATTCCATCCTCTCAGATCTACCCAAGTGCCCTTACAGTGTTGATTTATTCTGCTCCATCTCTCTCTCCCCTGTAGTACCAGAGAGTTTCCCAGAGACACTGGAGGCGTACACCAGGCAAGGGTTCAGAGTGATCGCCCTGGCACATCGCCAGCTAGAGGCCAAGCTCTCAAGTTCAGAACCTCAACAGGTACAGTACATATATATAAATATATAATCATATATACTATTTAGCTGACACTTTTATCCAAAGCGACTTACATTGCAGTAAGTGCATACATGTGTCAGTATATTGTATATGGTCCCAGCGTGTATCAAACCCACAACCTAAGTGTTGAGCGGGAATCAAACCCACATCCTAAGCGTTGTTAGCGCCATGCTCTACCAACTTAGGGATAAACTCACTGGCTGCGTCAACCTCGCCTTACCTCAGCAGCACGTGTGAGTTTCATTTAGGCGCCCATGTTAACGGTATAGAGCCGCCACATAGCCCGAGTGAGAGGCGCTCTCACGCCCGCCTGATGCTGGCTCCTGCGACTCGCTCGCTACTGAGTCAATAAGGGAACAGGTGTCCAAGAGGAATCTTATCCTTTCGAGGCATTCTTGATTTTGCAATTATAATATTTATTATAATATTATATTATACACTCAAATTAAAACAGTATTTAGAATATCTATGAGCCAGGAGAGACTGAAATCCATGGCTCAGATTTGTCTTGTGAGAATATGCATGTTTTTTGGTCCTGACATAAATCAATTCTCTTTCTTATGCCCTCCAGGGCTGTAATTGAGACCAATATGGAGTTCCTAGGACTCATAATCATGCAAAACAAGCTCAAAGAAGAGACTGCTGGGGTTTTAGCAGACTTACGACGTGCTAACATTTGCACTGTGATGGTTACAGGTAAGGCAACCTCATTCATAACAATACAAATGTTATCAGATAACAGGTTACAGATAACGTGCAGCTGTTGTTAATCTTGGAGATTTGTAAATGATCTAGCTACTTACGGCTAACTCACCCCTACTACATCTATACCATCGTAAAGTTTGCAGACGACACCACCGTGGTGGGATGCATCTCGGGGGGGGACGAGGCGGCGTACAGGGATGAGGTAGAGCAACTGAGCAAGCTGTGCAAGGTTAACAACCTGCTGCTGAACAAGTCAAAGACCCAGGAAATCATCGTAGACTTCAGGAGGAAAAAGTCCGAGATCCAGCCCCTGCTCATCGACGGAGAGAGCGTGGAGAGAGTCTAAACCCTCCGATTCCTGGGGATGCACATGCGGGATGACCTGACCTGGAAGGACAACTCAAAAGCCACCATCAAGAGGGCACAACAGCGGCTATACACCCTGAGAGTCCTCAGGAAGGAACACAGCAAGCAGGAGATACTGGTGACCTTCTACCGCGGCGCAGTGGAGAGCATCCTCACCTACGGCATCTGCAACTGATTCTCCAGCTGCACAACAGCGGAGAGAAATGCGCTACAGAGAGTCGTGAGAACAGCACAGAAGATCACCGGCGCCCCCCTCCCCTCTCTGGAAGAGCTGTACAACACACGCTGTCTCAGGAAGGCCTCCAAGATCTCCAGGGACCTGACCCACCCTGGGTACGAACACTTTACCAGGCTGCCCTCGAAAAGGCGGTTCAGGACCCTGGCCGCAAGGACAAACAGACTGAAGAACAGCTTCTACCACAGGGCCGTCCAGGCCCTGAACACAGCAAAGACCTAAGTTCTGGGCCCTGGACAGTCTGGACGGATTGATGGCAGCTGCTGGACTGAAAAAATCAGGTGTAGTGCTGAGGCACAAACATGTACATTTCAAGCCTGCAAACTGTGACACTTTAAATAAATGTGAAATAATACTATTGTGCAATATGACAACCCTAGTCGTCTATCTGTACAGTATAGTACAGTGGATAGTGTACATAGCCTTTATTTATGTAAACCAGCTCCTTCCCTTCTTGTGATTTTTTTTTTAAACGTTTTTTTTTTTTCCCTTTCCTAACACCAGGGGAGCCACCCCTCCTAAATTTCGTTGTTTGGTACCTGTACTGTAGCAATGACAATAAAGACCATTCATTCATTCATTCACCATTCATTCATTGTAAAATAAATATTTGCACTTGTATCTTGAAAGTTGCACTTGCAGATTTGATTTGAGAACTTGTATCTTGAAAGTTGCACTTGTAAAATAAACATTTGCACTTGCAGATTCGATTTGAGAACTTGTACAATAAATATTTGCAGTTGTATCTTGAAAGTTGCACTTGCAGATTCGATTTGAGAACTTGTACAATAAATATTTGCAGTTGTATCTTGAAAATTGCACTGGCAGATTCGCGACTTTCGCTGCTCGAGTTAAGTCCCATTTCTTGCAGTCGGTATGGGACAAAACAAATCTGTGACTTGTGTAAAGCAATGCGAGAGCGCAGGGATCCGGGCGGGCATGCAATGATTGATTGACCAATGACAAGAGAGCATTTTCGAGCGGGCATTGAGTGATTGACTGCAGTGATTGACCAATCACAGAACATTTGAGAGAATTTCAGCACGAGGGGAGTGGTCTCATGCAATGATTGAATTTCAGCGTGGTCTCATTACAAGACAAGATGGATACCCAGCAATCGCACACCCCTCAGGTAAGTGTAGCTAGATAGCTATATTTAGAAGAAAAAAAGTTTGTTAACTCTTAAACCTTATCAGTATTATGCTTCACTTGTTTTCTTTCATCGAAATACATGTGGAAGAGTCCCTCTGAATGGTCACTTAAGTAGTTTATGCTAGCTAACTCATGACCATCATGTAAGCTAGCTAGCTAGCATGGGTTGATTATGATTGCGCTAAGTTAGCTAAATGCATTTCTTTAATTCGTCGAACTGACCCTCATAGGCAAAATTACAGACTTCTACATTTGATACAGAACCCGCCATTGCAAAAAGAAAACCACTGCGCGAAAACTACACGAATTAAATCATAAACTGATTTGTGTTTTGAACAATTACAACGAAATAAACGTCAACATGACTCAGGAACTTACGGGGTTTGACTTCCGCCGGTGAACGAGTGCGCGTAAATCTATGTTTCAGAGCAAAAGTTGATCAGTACTTACGGTAATCACGAGATGTATCCATAGCACATCTATCTATCGATCTATCTATCGATCTATCTATAATCTAGTTTATATTACATGTTCACAGTATGCACTATGCAAAGCTGCAAAAAACATAATTTGCGCCTAGAATCGTTTTTGCGTTGGAAGCCAATATATATTTCCTACAGTGATTTGCATTGACGACATTTATTTAATCTTGAAACATGTTTTAAAATCCATATTTTATACAAATGTCACTTATATATGAACAAATATGAGTCATTGTTAATGTTTAGACAATTATTTTTTTCATGAATCATGAATAAATACAGGTTTATCACAGTTGTTTTATGTATTACTTTGGGACTTTTATTTGGAAGAAATGTGAAATTCCGTGACCCCAGAAGTACTTCAGTCAATGTGGCTGAGAAGACCAGAAAGAAAAGTAAATAACCAGTTAATTAAATATTTGAAAGAAACAGGATTGATAGGTAGGATTTAACCCTACCCCTCCCCACCATTTTGTTTATTTCTTTCATTTACAATTTTCCCCCTGTCAAGCTAACGTTCCACACAGTCCGGTAGGGGGTGGTAATGCGCCACACAGTCCAGTAGGTGGCGGTAATGCACCTTAAGCTGGTTGCCAACCGCCAATCAAATAAAAAGAAGAAGAAGAAGAAGACCAGAAAGAATACAAACAACAGGGCTTCTCCACATGTGGAAATAAGCTTGTGTGCGAACAGGTTCACGACGTTGAAGGGTGATATATTCACAATTATGGCTGTAACAGTTGTAAGTTGTCATTTTATGTTTTCCTGTGTTTATGCTATTTTGGTGGCCTCTTTGGAACCGTGCCATGAGGACATGGGTCGCTCTGCTCTGGTTGTCAAGCCTGTTATGAATCATTCATACATTCATGAAATGTTCTCGATTTCTTTTCCTCCCCTACTCTAGGATTTCAGAACCAATGTTGATCAATCATGCAGATATTCCGAGGAGTTCGTCAACATATATTATGAATGTATGGATAAGAAAAGAAGGGTAAGGTTTGATTTGAGTTTTTACTCTGTGGGAACAATTTAACTGCATCCCTGTTTAAAAAATAATAATAAAAATGCTTCTGTGTTTTGACTGATCTGAATTGTAACTCAATCCACACTGTTTGCTTCTGGCCCAGAATTTGACCAGGCTTTACCTAGACAAAGCCACCTTGATCTGGAACGGGAACGCAGTGTCAGGCCAGGACGCCCTTGGGGAGTTCTTTGAGGGGCTTCCATCCAGCGAGTTCCAAGTTCAGACGCTGGATTGTCAGCCTGTGCATGGTGAGAGATCTACAACATCTTATCACAAAACTACCTCGTAGGGTAACCTTTTATATAAGAAATATGTATTCAGATGTTTCAGAGGATCACAATTCCCTGTGTGATATTTATCAGCCTTGTGAGTGTGGCAAATCATTTTCATTTGAAACATTTAGCAGACGCTTTTCTTACAATTACAGATTACAGGGACAGTCTCCTGGAGTAATTTAGGGCTACTCATGGGCATGCTAGTGGTGATGTTCTCGGTCTTCCATTACTCTTGACACCGCCTGACATTTGGCCACCACTACGTGCACCTTGTTTCTTCAAGACTCTGAAATGGTTAAAGAAACATCACTTCCCTCTTTCTACTTATTCACAGAACATGCAGTCCAGGGCCAGACTACATTACTGGTGGTGACAGCAGGATCAGTCAAGTTTGACGGAAACAAACAGAGATTCTTCAACCAGAACTTTCTCCTGACAGCCCAGGCCTCGGCCAACAGTGACCAGCCTGTGTGGAAGATCGCCAGCGACTGTTTCCGCTTCCAAGACTGGTCGGAGTAGCTAAGGCTCCCCTGGCCAGTTTCATATTAACATGTTTTGTACCCTTTGTATGATGTAAAATTAAGATATTGTGTGCCTATTGTTTCTCAACTATTTTGTAATAAAATAACTGCATGAACAAGAAAGTGGTGTGAATACAAAATAACATTTATTCACTACAATTTCTCACAAAGCATGTGATAGTGATTATGAAATAGATAACAGCATCACAAGAAGTACTCAGAAGCAAATGCACTGGACTCAAAATGTTAATTTATATTTATATCTTACTGTCCATTAACTTCATGAACATTTACTTTGAACCCTTAGGCATGGAAATCACCTACAAATAGGTATAAAAGTAACACAATAGAGTACAGTTAACCTTCCTGGGTTACCAAATTGCACACTGACTTAGGGTTCTAATTGAGGTAAAATATGCACTGAATTACAGTAGGACATAAACCTTGTATTGCCTATTTAGGAGAGTATGCTCAGAGTATTGTTATGGGTTCTTTTGCCGTGCATTCTCTGGAATAAGTCAAGGTGCACACAGGAGGATACAGGTCTACTGGTAATAGTGCAGGTACGCCATACAAATACTCCTTGCCAATTTCATACATTGTAATAAATAACTGCTATTCTACATTTCCTGAGTCATCTAGATGTTGACATTTGGTTTGACAGTCAAATCATCAATAACATGCGTACAACAAAGCAACATCATGGCAGGTTAGGGGAAAACATTATTTGGGGAAATCAAAGAAAAAGAAAAACCCCACGAGACAAGGTGTGACTCCTGTTTTCAAGTCCCACAGTCAACTTTGTTCTGTCGGCATCCACCTCAAGATCAAGGTGTGTTTGAATGCACCGGAACAAACCGTAGTGGGTGTTCAACCATTCATGAAATGAGTCATCATCTGCCTTTTGGGCGGATGCTACATGCGTCTTTCTAGACACTGCAGAGTGAGGGCAGTAGAATGCACAGTAGTCACATCAGTACTTTTGGAGTACCACTGAAGGGCAGCAGAGTTCTTCAACTAACACAGCTCACTTTTTACCCACAATCACTACATACCATTCAACCAGAAACAGCAATATGTTTACAGAACAAAGAGAGGATACTCTGATATCCTAATTACCACTGTTACAAAACAGTTAAAAAGGTTTCAAGAAGAGGTTCAAGTGGTGGCAGTTAAGCACTGTTATGTGTTTCCAGAAACGTTTCCTTAGAATGGGTGGTTCTATTTAGTTGTTGTTGAAGGTATAGGACTCATGTGCATCTCTATAAAGCTGGGTCAGCTCTTTACACACCATGCTTCAAGCTTTGTTTCTCAATAACTAAATCTACAAATAAATACAAACAGCCAAGTGTCTCTTTCTATGGACGACAAAGGAGTGCAGCACTGTTCATTTCTATACAACTGTAGCTGCGTGTTGGAATGTGCATTTTCGAATACATACATAATTAGCACACAGAAATGGCTAATTGTAATATTCTTTATATATACACCAAATAAGTGGAATGATGGCGACTTTGGCTTTAGGTAGAGTCTCTACTTTCCCCCATACATTCTCTCTATGTGGGTGAGATAATGGTTCTTGATCTCTTTTCTCTTCAGCTTGAAGGCGTCAGTAACAAGGCCGGTCTCTGGGGTCCACGGCTCAGGACTCAGGTGGACCTTCATAGGGATCTCAAACCGCTGGAGTTTAACTGAAGGGATGAGAGAGAGAGAGAGAGAGAGAGGTTACGGTTCTGTTGTGCTACCTTGAAACATCTTCCTCACAATTTTCTCATCATTCATTATCATCACAGTATGTTGTTTGTGCTGTAATCCAGTGACCTCACTAATACAAATCTCGAACAATGTCAAAGGTCTTCCCCAAAGCAGATAAAGACGTTAATGAAATACAAATAAACATAATCTGTAATCAGACGCTCTTACTGGAATTGGCAACCTCCTTGATCTCCTTCAAGACCTCTCTCTCCATAACAGAGTTGGTACAGATCACCTCCCATGTTCCTTCCACACCCCTCTGTTTGGCCAACTCCGTTAACCTCTTCTGGTTGGGAACCACAAAGCTGATCACATAGTTCTGCTCACTGCAGACAAGAGATGGGGAAATAGAGGTTCCACTTAAGAGCTGTCCAAAGGCAGAGATCCAGGATCTGTTTATTCTCTCTAAACCCTGACCTTAGCCATAAAGGTAAGCATGAAGCCCATCTGAGATCAGTGCCTGGGGGCTCAGACTCACCTGTTTGCATAAGCACAGATGTTGTCGACAAGAGAGCAGTTCTTCAGCGCAGATTCTACTTTACCCAGAGACACGTACTCCCCAGCCTGCAGTTTGACCAGATCCTTCTTACGGTCTGAGAGACACACAGACAGACACAAAGAGCAATGAAACAAAAAGTCATATTTTGAAATTCACAAGTAAAATACAATGACACACACACAGTGCAGTGTTCCATACCCACTATCTGCAGACAGCCATCTGGGTGGATCTCTCCTACATCCCCTGTACAGAACCAGCGCTGTCCTTTTTCATCCACAAAGAAGTCATGATCCTTACTCTCGTTTCTATAGTAACCCATGGTTACATTGGGACCACCAATCAGTACCTCCCCTCGTGGGTTGGGCTTGTCCTGTTTGGTGTAGCCACCTGAAAACATGAACATGAATGAATGAATGAATGAATGAATGAATGAATGAATGAATGAATGAATGAATGGTCTTTATTGTCATTGATATAGTACAGGTACCATACAACAACATTTGGGAGGGGGGGCTCCCCTGGTGCTAGGAAAAAAAACTAAAAACAAGAAGGGAAAAGAGCTGGTTTACATAAATAAAGGCTATGTACACTATCCACTATACTATATACAAATAAAACACTGTGCTGTACTCTATGCTATGCTATACCTATTCTAACATTTCCTATGTCTGAAGTATAAACATCTGACAGTATCCACATGTTTTGTTTTGATCTGTCAGATCAGATTTACCATGGCTACGAGCTGAAGGAGTGAGGTCATAATCGCCTACATTCTACTGATGATGCATGGTGATCGAGGACAAAAAGGTCTAATTTACACTGGGCATAAACATTTGACATAATATCGGATGTATTTACATACTTCACTGTGCCTTAAAATATTTCTAAAGATGTTGTAAAATGTGTGCAGTTAATAGAAAATGTGTGCGATTTTAATCAAATAAAAAACAGTTATCAATTCGACTGGCCCTTCCAGAGTCCCAAAGTCCATCAAATAATACCCTACTATGTTCTTGAGAATATTATGACTGAAATGTCTCTCTCTTTCTGGAGCAAATTCCGCAACGATTCAGCATAGACATTCGAAATGGGAATTCATTCAACAATCTCATGCGGACAATATACGGCATTCGAAAATATAGTCTATATATATAGTATAGTCAAATGGTGTGTATAATGGCAGGTGTGTTATTTTGACGGTGAAGAAATGAAATAGTCGGCAGGTGGACAGTGACTGCACCATCTATGGAGATCCACCAGGAGGCAGTATGAAAGCACTATCAATCTGACCCTCTGATTTTAACAATAACAGCTAGAATTGTTTAATCTATACATTTGAGCCCCAGCTATTCGTTTTAAGCATCTGTTCATTATAGCACCAAATAAATATGGTTAGGTAAACCTTATCTATGGAAAAAAAGGACTTTCCAGACCATGTGAGTCCATTATTCACTAATTTGATTCAATTTATGACAAACTAATGACTTAAATCCTCTTTTCAAGGAATGGCCTCAATCAAGATGGTCCTAAATCAAAAGGTTAACTGCATTTGAAATTAACAGGACAAGGAAGTGAAGAAGTAAGAGGAGGAGGAGGAGGAGGAGGAAGAGGAAGAGGAAGTAGGACGGGGGAGAAGGAGAGGACGAGGAAGAGGAAGAAGAAGTGTCAGTGTTTTTCACTTTATTTATTTTTTCCTTAGAATGATAATAATATATCATATTATACTATAGGATCATAGATCATAGAATGATAAGAATAATATAAAACATTTTTTAAAAAGAACATACTATATCATAGTATACTATGTCACTAATTTTCAGGAGTAAAATATTTATTTTTATATTGCATATAGTTTTATATGAGACTTCAGACAGCAGAAGATAATTTTAAGATCACCAATAAAGTTGTGTAAATCATGCATTACAGTGTTATTATTATGTGTTATGTGATAATGCTGTGTTATTACTGCATTATTACTGTGTTATTACTGTGTTATTACTGCATTATTACTGCATTACTGTTATTACTGCATACTCACCTCATCCATCACAGTTTGGTACGGCAGCTCGGACAGTAAATCAAAAAGGAAACTACAGCAAATAGTAAAGAAATCATCCAAGATCATCGGCACCCCTCTCCCATCAGTTGAATCACTGTATCTCAAACGCACCATAAATAGAGCACATAAAATTATCTCTGACCCCTCCCACCCTGCTCACCACCTGTTCCAACTGTTGCCCTCTGGACGGCGCTACCGATCCCTGGCCTCCAAAACATCCCGGTTCAAAAACAGTTTTTTACCCTCTGCCATAAGGACTCTCAATACCTGACTCACTGCACTGTAAAATTGTAAATTGTAAATATGTTCTGTCTTGTCTTGTGGTTATGTGTGTTTCATGTCCATGTAATAGTCATGTAAAATGTGTGTATGTTTTTTGACACTGCTTTTTGAGCTGTACCGAAAACAAATTCCACCGACCTAGGTCGTGTGGTCATTAAACTATTCATTCATTCATTCATTAATGCATTATTACTGTGTTATTACTGCATTACTACAGTGTGATAACTACATTACTTTGTTATTACAGTGTTATTAATGCATTATCACTGCTTTATTACAGTGTTATTATAGTGTTATTACTGCATTATTATAGTGTTATTAATGCATTCTTATGTGTTATATGATAATGATGTGTTATTGATGCATTATCACTGTGTGAACTACATTATCACAGTGTTATTACTGCATTATTACTGGATTATTAGAGTGTTATTATGATGTTGTTACTGTGTTATTAATGCATTATTACAGTGTTATAACTGCATTCATTGCTGCATCATCATAGTGTTATTATTATACATAATAATGCAACATTAATGTAGTAATAACACTGTGATAATATGGCTGTTTTTGCATTATCGCTGTAATAATAACACTATGATAATGCAGCAATTAATGCAGTAATAATGTAGCAATAACACTGTGATAATATGGCTGTTATTGCATTATTGCTATAACAATAACACTATGGTAATGCAGCAAATAATGTAGCAATAACACTGTGATAATATGGCTGTTATTGCATTATTGCTATAACAATAACACTATGGTAATGCAGCAAATAATGCAGTAATAACACTGTGATAATATGGCTGTTTTTGCATTATCTCTATAACAATAACACTATGATAATGCAGTAATAATACAGCAATTAATGCAGTAATAACACTGATAATATGGCTGTTATTGCATTATCGCTGTAATAATAACACTATGATAATGCAGCAATTAATGCAGTAATAATGCAGTAATAACACTGTGATAATATGGCTGTAATTGCATAATCGCTATAATAATAACACTATGATAATGCAGCAATAACACTGATAATATGGCTGTTATTGCATTATCGCTATAATAATAACACTATGACAATGCAGCAATTAATGCAGTAATAATGCAGTCATAACACTGTGATAATATGGCTGTAATTGCATAATCGCTATAATAATAACACTATGATAATGCAGCAATTAATGTAGTAATAACACTGTGATAATATGGCTGTTATTGCATTATCGCTATAATAATAACACTATGATAATGCAGCAATTAATGCAGCAATAAGATATCACTGTAATAATGCAGTAATAATGCAGTGATAATGCAATAGTAATGCGATAATAACACTGCAAAAACATACAACTTTAATAACAGTAATGGAGCAATATCATAGTAATAACACTTTAATAATAATGCAGCAATAACAGATTAACAATGCAGTGATAATGCAGTAATGATGCAGTTGTAACACTGTGATAATGCAGCAATTAATTCAGCAATATTTCTTTAATAACACCAATAATGCAGCAATTAATGCAGTATTAATGCAATAATAACACTGTTATACAACTTTAATAACAGTAATAATGCAGCACAAGAACACGTTAATAATGATGCAGCAATAACAGAGTAATGCAGTAGTAACACTGTGGTAATGCCGTAATAATGCACTAATAACACTGTAATAATGCAGTTATAACACTGTAATAATGCACTAATAACACTGTAATAATGCAGTTATAACACTGTAATAATGCAGTAATAACACCATAATAACACTATAATAACACAGTGATAATGCAGTAATAACACTAACAATACAGTAATAACACTGTAATAATGCAGCAATTAATACAGTAATAACACTGTGATAATGTAGTTATTATTAATGCGGCGATAATGCAGTAATATAGTTCTATACAACTATTATGCATTCTGTTTTATCATTCTCAGTGATCCGTATAAAAACCTACCAAAGCCTGTGTTGAGTCTTCCCTCTTGGCAGAAGCCCTTTGTTAGCAGAGGCACCCCCGACACTGTCCACATCACATCATAAACACATCAGAGGTCTCAATGGTATGGAACGTGGTAGCTGGTTGAAATATCCATGTTACTGATGTTATTGCACTTATTAGTGGTGCAATGGTAAAGCACAGGTCCCGTAAGCAGGCCGTTGCTGGTTCAAGGCCAGCTTGAGGCCATGAGAGGAAGGCACGGGAGAGTAAGTTGAGTGTGATTAACAGTTTCCAAGATTGCTATGGACTCAGAAGCTTCAGGTGATAAAAACTCTTAAAAAAAAAAAAAAAACCTCTCTTGAAATCCCTCTAAGTGCTTGAGGCTTCTGGCCTGGATAAGCACTGCTGTCTGCTGCTCTGAAAGCACGGCGGGTGCAATCCCTTCAATCCCCCCCACTTTGTCTGCAGCTTGCAAGCCTGCTGGTTCTGACACAGCGCTGGTCCAAGCCTTGTCCGCACATGTTCCACAGCCGTGAGCAGGGCTTGAACCTGCGATCCCCTGATCTTGGGGCAAGGTCTTTAACCACTGCGCCACAACTCAACTATTATTATTATACATTCTGTTTTTATCATTCTCAGTGATTCATTAAACCTACACTGAAAAAATGGGAAATAGCAGGTCTTTGAATTTACACAAATGAAATCACTATATGCAACACAATTAATTCATATTCCTTTTGTGAACATGGTTTAATCAAGTAGACTTCAATCGTTTATGGAAAATGTTGAATGTACTTGTTTCTCTCGCGTTGATTGAAATTGATTAAATTGAGTTTGGTCACCACCGGAAATGGGATATTCAAAAGGCGCCAGGAAGTGACGGTGGTCACTCTCTATAAGAAGCTAAAAAAACATTGTTGCCCCATTCTGGAAGAAGCTCTGCAGCCAGCCAGTCACGCTGTGACAGAATTAACGGAGAAAGTAAGTATATGTTGAATGCACTTATTGTAAGTCACTTTGGATAAAAGCTTCTGATAAATGACTGTGAAGTAATGCTAGCTGTCCATATATTTTCTGTTGTGCAATAGCTAATGTTATACAAATGTATAAGCTAGCTAACGTGTGACCAAGTTATTTCAACCTAGCTAACTCAAAATCGTCATACCACTTGTAGCCAAGTTGACTATCACCTTTGTGGCTTTCTAGTTAGCTAAGGATTCTTAATAGGACTGGTTGTTAAAATCCCTAAATATTCAGCACAACAATTGAGTGGAGTTGGAGATGTCCTCTTGGGTGGAGTGGAATTTGGCAATGATCACCTGGTGCCACCAGTACGACACATCTTCAGTTGTGGTCCCCGACCTCATTGGGTGTTTCGGCCAGTTATCACAAGACACCCTCTGCCGAGGTTGGCCCACCACAGGCTGATCAGGCCTGGGTGTGTGTCGCACGGTGGCACCACGTGGTCATTTGGGAGCCCATGTTGGGTCCCTACGTTTCAGCCACAGCCAGTGACTGCTCCGTTCTGCTGCAGTGGACAGTTCTCTGATTGCCTTCCGTTGGGCCTGTCCTCTGATCCCTACTGCCCTCAGGAGCCTTGTGGTGGAGCTGGCTACAAAGCCTCTGCAGCCCACCTCCACTGGCCAAACCTTCACGTTCCAGCCCCGCCCCTCTGCTTCGACTGCTAAGTTGGCATACCGCAGCCTCTTCCGTTCGAATGCCTCATCGATGGCCTCCTCCCATGGGACCGTCAGTTCTACGATGAAGACACGCCGGCAGGACTTGGACCAGAGGACTAGGTCTGGGCGCAGGTTGGTCGCTGCAATTTCGGGTGGGAAGGTGAGCCTCTGGCTGAGGTCTACCCGCATTTCCCAATCCCGGGCTGCGTTCAGTGGGCCTGAGTCTGGAGGTGATGGCTTGGTCCGCTGTTTCTCCCCTTCCCGGATGAAGGTTGTTTTCCGTGGAAAGGTAGTCTGGGCATTTAGAGGCATGGCGTTGGTGGTTACCCTCTTGTGCTCAAGTTCGGCAGCCAAGCACTTTAGCACTTGGTTGTGGCGCCAGGTGTATCTTCCTTGAGTTAGACTGGTCTTGCAACCCACCAAGATGTGTTTGAGGGTTGCTGGGGCTGCACACTGGAGACAGGCTGGGTCCTCTCCATACCAGAGATGTAGGTTGGTAGGAGAGGGCAGGACATCATATGTGGCTCTGATGATGAAACTTAGCCTATTAGACTCCATGCTCCACAGCTCGTTCCACGTGATTTTCCTCCTCTCCACGCTCTCCCACTTCATCCAGCGGCCTTGCTGGGCTTGGGAGACTGCCTTGGCGCACCTGGCTGCTTCCTCCTGGTGGCGCACCTCCTCAACCACCATCTTCCGCCGTTCGGTTGGAGTAGCCTTTTGCCATGTGGGTGTTGTTGTTTCCAAGCCAAGGCCCCCTCTGCCATGTTGGACATGCCCCACTATATCCCGGTGTCTGAGGGCGGTCTTTGCCACCGCAACTGCTGCAGATGGCTTCCATTTCCTCCCCGTTGCTAGGATTGGAGCAGCACCTCTGACGAATGGATCCCGGGATTCTGTGAGAGTCATTTCCAGCCTTGATTTGGCACATTTGTACTCCTCCACCAGGCTTGAGATTGGTAGGGAGAGGGCTCCGTTGCCATACAGGCCTATGCTGCTAAGGCCTCTCGGCAGTCCAAGCCACCTCCTCACTTGTGCATTCACCAGTCTCTCCAGCCGGTTGGCATGGGATAGTGTGACCTCGTAGATGGAAATTGGCCACATGAGACGGGGCAGCAGTCCAAACTGAAAGCACCACAGTTTCAGCTTCCCAGGGAGAGCAGTGTTGTTGATCTGCTTGAGGCCACTGATTGTATCCTGCTTGAGTTGTTCCACCTGCTTCGAGTCTTTGAGTTCTGCGCTATACCAGCGGCCAAGGCTTTTGATGGGCTTCTCCAGAACTGTTGGTATTGGCTCGTTGTTGACGTGGAACCTCTCATTGGCGAGCTTGCCTTTGACAATGGAGATACTGCGGGACTTACTGGGTTTAATCTCCATTCGTGCCCATTTGATGTTTCCCTGGAGTTTATCCAGCAGGCGTTTGGTGCATGCGTTTGTTGTTGTTATTGTCGTCATGTCATCCATGTACGCCCTGATTGGTGGAAGACGCAGCCCGCTCTTCAACCGTTCCCCTCCAACAACCCATCGGGATGCTCGAATAATGAGCTCCATTGCCATGGTAAACGCCAGTGGAGAGATGGTGCAGCCCGCCATTATGCCTATCTCGAGGTGCTGCCAAGCAGTTGTACTGGCTTGTGCTGTAACACAGAACTGGAGGTCCTGGAAGTAGGCTTTGACCAGCCTTGTGATGCCCTCTGGGACTTGGAAGAAGTTGAACGCTGTCCACAAAATCTCATGAGGCACTGACCCGAAGGCATTGGCAAGATCTAAGAAAACCACATGCAGGTCTTTCTTCTCCTTCTTGGCCGTTTGTATCTGGTGCCAGATGACATTTGTGTGTTCCAGGCATCCTGAGAATCCACTTATCCCTGCCTTCTGCACTGAGGTGTCGACAAAGTTGTTCTTCTGCAAGAATACTGAGAGCCTCTGGGCCACAACACTGAAGAAAATCTTTCCTTCCACGTTCAGTAGACTGATCTGGCGGAACTGGTCGATGGTTGAGGAATTCTTCTCTTTGGGAATCAGGATCCCTCCTGCCCTTCGCCATGCCTTTGGTATGATTCCCTTTTCCCATGCCACTTTCATTAGCTTCCAGAGGTACTTCAAGACGCCTGGACTGTTCTTATATAGCCTGTATGGAACGCCGTTGGGCCCAGGGGCTGAGGCTGTTCTTGCCCGTTTTACTGTGCTCTCAACTTCGCTCCATGTAGGGGGCCTTGTTTCCATCTGGTGCTCAGGTGGTTGGATTGGTGGCATGTCATCCGGAATGCTGGCTGGCACATGCCTCTGGTTGTCAGAGTAGGTCTTCCTCAGGTGCTCCTCTAGTTCCCTTATGGGTACTTTGAGGGTCCCCGTTTTCTCCTTGACAAAGAGGTCTTTGACGAACTTGTAGGGATCTCTGTAGAAGGCAGTCCTCGTTCGCTCTAAATTAAGTCCAAGAGGAAGGTATTTAACCTAACTGTACAATGTAAATACAATTTGGCCATTCAAACACTCTTGGGGACTAAGTGAATTAGGAAGACTAATTTTTTTGCTAGCTAATGTTGCATCACTTCAACCAAAGTGAGATTAAGCCAACAGCGGCCATTTTGTCCAGCATTGCTTTTGTTATACATGTTTGTCTTTTAATTTGGAGTCAATTGACTGAGTTCACCTCACTGATTCTCACCTCATTGATCTTCTTTCAGGTCCATAATCCTATTTGCACTCTGAAAATCTTTAGTGGTAAGTGGCATATTTCGTTTGTGTTGCTGAGGTACATTTAAAAAAAACTATTTAGTATTGGTGCCCATATTCTGATCATGTGGGACTGATGTGCACATTAAAATCAAGTAAATTCAAAATACTTTTTTTTTCAGTGTACCGAAGCCCCCGGTTGCATCTTCCCTCTTGGCAGAAGCCCTTTGTTAGCAGAGCCACCACCCCCCCCCCCACACACACATCTGGGGCCTCATTCATAGAATGTGCTTAGATCAATTTTGATCTTACCCGTGTCGTACGTAGAAAACCACGTCAACGTAGTGATTTATACAATTTCAACATGAGTCAATTTGATCGTGGAAACGATCGTAGCTCGACGTCGAGTATTCAACTTGCTTACGCACATTACCTACTGGTTATGCGGAGTTATTACAGGCATGTGAGCCGCACTGGAAAAACGTTGCCTACTGTAATTCATGCAAGTGGCTCGTAATAAAATTAACGATGTTGTTATCAGCCGAGAAAATGAGTTTAATTCAAGATTGAAAGGGAACTAATGTTTATGATTGTATTTCAGTCTTTCTTTATATCCCTCCGGAGCTGTCTATCTCTCTTCAACATGCCTATATATACGCGCTCCAGAACGGACCTTGCCCGGCCACGCGCTAAATGATACTGGATTTCGAGTTGAGTCGGGATGAGGGGGAATGGCACCCCCCCTGAAATAAAAACAGTCCAAATCATCCCCCGTCTAAAACTGCATCCCCCCTTTCCATCCCTTATGTCATTATCAATGAACGTGGTATTACTGCCCTCTCCCGCTTCCAGCCTACCCTATAATATAGTGTCGTGTTTAGTCCGTCTGATGTGCGTGGGTATAATGACTCACACGACAAGGGATTCTCCGTTTCTGGTTCTTTAGTGAACTTCTTCTTAACACAATACACAATACAAGATACAACTAATTGTGTCCCAGATGGCAGGTTAATAGATGACGGGAAAACTAGCTCTGGCACAGAACAGCAGCTTTGCTGTCCATACCGATGAGCGTTGTTCCCTTTACTGACTGTTTACGTAACCAAGGTAACGAGCTATCTCTCTCTCTGGGTGATCATGTGACATACAGTAACCAATCAACAATAACGGTAACATAAACACAACAACAACAACAGGGAAAGCCACGCATGGTGGACTGTCTCACACTATCCCCCTCCAAGAGTACTGAGTCCCTTCAGTACAGGTGACTTAACATTAACATGTCTAGGAATAGAACAGTTGACTCAATGAACATGTCTAAATTATTTGATTACTTACATCACATTCTTTGCAAACTCGTAGGCCCTATAGCTAAACAGCAGTGAAACAATTAAAACACTTAACTACTTGTAAACAGTTTTTACAGTAAAACATTTTTTTTTTTTTTTTATAATGCAAAACTTCTTGGATGAAGTAACCAATCTGCCGATAAACTAAACAGTCTCTCTTTCAATAACTAGTTCCTGAATCTCTCTGGCTTATTAACCATGCGTCCCTTAGATGTTTTAACAGTATTTTTTGGAGTGTCCTCTTGTCTTTTTTTCCTGCTGACACCTTGGAGCTTTGAGATGAGGTTTCTCCTCTTGATCACATGACTCTCGAGAAGCTCCTTCCCCTGCTGGATCTTTATCATTGTCTTTCTGTAGTGGCAGCTCTGGTACCAACGGGACATCCTCTTCAGGTAGCTGTGTAGCTGGGTCTTGGCACTGCTGCAGCACTTGACTCCTTTGACGTTTTATCCCAGCAGGGACCACCTCACTATTGTATGGTTTAAGCCGATCATGGTGCATTATCTTTCTGCGCTTCAACCCTTGAATATCGTAGAGGACCGGACCACGGCATCCAGCCACAATCAAGGGGCCCTTCCAAGGTGCTTGAAGCTTGGGGCTTAATCCCTTCTTTTTCGTGTCATCCTTTACATACACCAAATCTCCAACGCTGTAAGAATGTTCTCGTGCTCGGACATCATACATCTTCTTCTGACGTTCTTGTGCAGTGCGGAGGTGCTCCCTCGCTGTGCTTTGTGCCTCCTTAAGTCCTTCTCCCAGGTTATGAAGGAAATCTGCTACCTCCATTCGGTCAGATTTGAGTTCTGCAGCCCCAGACTGGATATCCTGTGGTTGATGAACTTCTCGGCCAAACATGAGCCTGTTAGGTGTGAACCCTGTGATTGCATGGCGTGAGCTGCGGTAGGCTGAGGTGAGTAGTGACAGATGCTCATCCCAGTTCTTTTGGTTCTGGTCCACGTAGCACCGGATCATCTGGAGTAAAGTTCTGTTGAACCTTTCCACCTGTCCGTTAGAGGCAGGGTGGTAGGGGGTGGTCCTTGTCTTTGTGATCTGTAGGAGCTTGCATACATTCTGGAACAGGGAACTCTCAAAATTGCGACCTTGGTCAGTGTGCAACTCGAGGGGGGCTCCAAATCGGGCGATAAAGTCATACACAAGCCTCCTTGCTGTTGTTTCCGCCCCTTGGTCAGGAACAGCAAAGGCTTCGACCCATCGAGTAAACTGGTCAATTATGACGAGAATGTACTTGTTTCCAGAGCTGGATACAGGGAATGGCCCGAGGATGTCTACGTGGAGACGGTCCAAAGGTGCTCCAGCTTGGTAGCTTTGCAACTTGGCTCGTTTCACTGGTCCCGTAGTTTTGCATGCATTGCAGTGCTGGCATCTCTTCACAAACAGATGGACTTCTTCACCCATTCCATACCAGTGATAGCTCTGGCGTAAGCGCTCCAGTGTTTTTGCTTCCCCAAGATGACCAGATTGAGGAGGATTATGGCAAGCCTGCAGGACCTCTCTTTGCATGGAAGCTGGAACTAGTAGCAACACGGTTGGTTGTTGGGCTCCTACTCTCTCCCAGGAGTAGTAGAGAACTCCTTGCTGCAGCATGACCTGAGGCCAGCAGAGCCAGAACTTCCTCACTGCAGGGCTCTCAAGCATCACCTGATCTTTAGTAGGGAGGGTTCCTGATTCTTTCCATGTGTGGAGGGTGGAGAGGACAGGATCAGCTTTCTGAAGTTTGGCAAGCTCTTCCAATCTGACTGACTGCAGCCAGTTAACTACTGGAGTCTCCAGCATGGTTGTATGTGGTGGATCTGTTTCCATCGACTGAGTGTTATCACCACTGGTCTCACCAGACTCAATACTCCTAACTGCGAGCGGCACAACATCATCAACATCGTCTTCAAATCTTGTCCACTGCTCATGAAGTCTTCGGCAGTACTTACATCCTTGACATGGTAGATCAGACAAGTTCTTTCCAGCTTGGTAACAGTCACATTTGTCTGAATGTTCTCTGGTTTGCCTTGACATGGCATCAGCATTGCAGTGTTGCCGGCCCGCTCGATGCTCTATGTCAAAGTCATATTGGCTCAACTCTTCCAGCCAGCGAGCCAACTGACCTTCAGGGTTTTTGAACCGAAACAGCCAGGTGAGACTGCCATGATCTGTTCGTAGCAGAAACTTCTTGCCCAGTAGGTAGTGGCGGAACTGACGAGTGTAGCGGACGACAGCAAGTAACTCACGTCTGGTAACACAGTACCTCTGCTGAGCTGGTGTAAGATGGCTGCTGGCGTATGTTAGGACTCGCTCTTCTCCCCACTGGAGTTGTGACAGAACAGCTCCAATACTGTGGTTCGAGGCATCAGTGTCTAGAATGTACTTGCCTCCAACAGTGGGGTATCCCAGCACTGGTGTAGTTGTCAGTTTTTCTTTCAGCTTTGTAAAAGCATCTTGGTGCTCATTTGTCCACAGGAATGTAGCCCCCTTCTTTGAAAGGCTGTGGAGAGGGCTTGCCAGTTCTGCAAAAGCTGGAACAAACTTGCGGTAGTAGTTACACAGTCCAAGAAAAGCTTGCAGCTCCTTCAGGTTGTTGGGTGGCTCCCAGCGCTGTACATCCTTGACCAGAGCTGGGTTTGGACAGATCCCATCTCCACTCACAATGTGGCCCAGGAAGAGAACTTCCTCTTGAAGCAAGTGACATTTAGAAGGCTTCAGCTTCAACCCATAGCTGTGGAGACACTTGAAGACCTGTGCGAGCCGGTCCAGGCTTTCATCCACTCCCCTGCCAATGACAATGACGTCGTCAAGGTAGATCAGCAATGTTTCCCATTGGAGTCCCCTGAGGACGAGCTCCATTGCCCTCTGAAAGGTGCTTGGGGCATTGCAGAGCCCAAATGGCATGCGGGTGTATTCATAGAGGCCCCATTTGGTGATGAATGCTGTCTTCCCGCGGTCTTGGTCATCCACTGCTATCTGCCAATAGCCAGACTGAAGGTCAAGTGTTGAGAACATTGTAGCTTCCCCAAGAACATCAAGACACTCTTCAATCTTGGGCAAAGGATATGCGTCCTTTACCGTCAGACTGTTCAAGCCGCGGTAATCTATGCACCATCGTACTCCTCCATCCTTCTTGCGTACTAAGACGACCGGAGAGGCCCACTCCGATGATGATGGTGTAACGACACCGGCTTTAAGCATGTCTTGAAGATGTGTTTGCTCTTCACTTTGAAATCCAAGAGGTGCCCTTCTCACTCGCTGGCGCACAGGCTTAGCCGATCCTGTGTCAATCTTGTGTGTGACAGCAGACATGTAACCCAGGTCGGAATCACTTTTGGCAAAGAGGGATTGGTAGGTCACTAGCAGTTGGATAAATTGTTCTTGTTGCTCCTCACTGAGTGCCTCACTAGTAGCACCAACCAGGCTTTGGAGATGTTCAGGTAGCTCAGAGATTGCTGCTACTCTTCCAACCACCAGTGATGGCACACTCTCTGACTCTCCCTCTATGATGGGCTCTACACTTTGCTCAGGTGAACATGATGGCTCCTCAGGATAAGCTTCAACTAAGAGTCCAAGGCATGCTCCTCTTGGCAGGGCCGCTTTGCTGGTCGAGAAGTTGCATAGCCGGACTGGCACCCGCTTCTCCATAGTGGTAACAACACTCCCGGAGACTACATTTTCTGTGATGTTCAAAGGCTCTAGTACAGCTGGAACACCTGGCCTTGGTTCTTCCACCTCGCCCCAGACCACACATTCAGATGTAGGTGGTATGGTGGTGGTCTCTCCTAGGGTCACTCTGGCAACATGATAGTCTGATCCATCCCCTCTTACTATTTTGGAGGGCACAAGTTCGTTACCGATGAACACCTTACCACGGGTGTGGATGACAACATCATGAGTCTTCATCAGATCCAATCCTATGAGGACAGAGTCACGTATGGGGGCTACGTGTACATTCCAGTCGATTGTTTTGGCTGCAATTTTAAAGGTGACGTTCAGTCCACGTTTTGCTTCCATGCCATCTCCAACTCCCGCATTTAGAAGGTAGGTCTTACGTAGGCTTGTCGGATCACCTCCAGAGAAACTCCTATACAGCTCCTCTGAGATTACTGTTGTCTGGGCTCCCGTGTCCACCACAGCCTGTGTTGGAATGCCGTTTACTGTCACCGGAATCTGTAGACTCTCACCCTTGTTTTTGGTGCAGCCAATCTGTAGCCCTTGTGGTTTGTGATCTGCATGTAGTCTCCCTTCTGACCGCCCCCGTTGGTCTGGGCCTTTGTCACCGCGGTTACGTGCAGCTGTTGGGCTCGGCGATCTACTGCAGTCCCTCCTGAAGTGTCCTTGTTCTCCACATTTATAACATGGGCCAGCTGCTCCCCGGGTTGGGCTTGGTGACTGGGAGCGCATCCGGCCGGGCTGCACCTGATAATGGTTCTGTGTCCTCTCTAGTGACAGGGGACGTTGTGTTGTTGCTCTAGTTTTATGATGTTCAAACTGCAGCTGTAGATTCCCTACTGTATGTACGAGGGTCTTGACTTGGTCCGTTAGTGTAGCAAACTGTTCAGCAGTTACATACTGAGGGGTCTGTACCCTACGAGAGGTAGGAGTAAAGTCCTCACAGATGTCTCCATCATCAGCCCAAGAAATGCGTCGTGTTCTGTTCTTTATTTCTGTTTCACGTCCCACCGTAGCTTTGAAGTTGTGTTCATGAGCCTCTACACACTTTTGAGCCTCTGCAAGGGAGCATGGATCTCGGTTCATAACTTCATAGGCCACTTTTTGATTTTTTAGACCTTTAAGAAAGGCATCAGTTGCAAGTTGATCTTGCAGCTGGAGATCCACTCCTGGATATGCAAGTGTGACGAGGCGTCTCACCTCTTCTGCAAATTCAGCTGACGCCTCTCTACCTTGCCGAAGTTCTCCCAACTTTCTCCTTACTGTGGTAGGGGGGTCTCTTTTCCCAAAGCGCTGAGTAAGCTCCTCCACTAAGAGAGCATAATCCTCCCGTGTACGTTCTGGCAGTGAGCAGACATATCGTATTGCAGCTCCTCTTAAGCATTCATGCAGCCTGTCCACTCTTTCTGTAGTACTCCATCCATACTTCCTGGCCTGGCGCTCAAATGGCAACAAGAAAGAGTCCCAGTCATCATTTCCTTCAAATGTGGCAAGTTTAGGTCTACGCACTTCTTGCAGAGTGTGCTGACTGTTGTGACCAGAACTATTCAGTCTCTGCTCACCATAGGGAAATGAGCGTTGGGTTTCATTCTCAGAGTCTCTAGTGTCTCTCCATCTACTGTCAGGTTCAGCATTGCCGCCCCTCCTGGTGGGACCAAAGTTGCGAGTGCGCTGATTGATGACATCCAACTCAGCTGCAAAGGGGGCACCAACACGAGTTTTTGGTCTTACTGGTATATCCCAAGAGGCTGAAGGTATAGCTTCAGGCTCAGAAGCATGCCTGTCCAATGTGGGGCGCTGTAAGATCTTATCCCCATTTCGACTGGAAGCAGCAAGTGGTGGTGAGGCTTGCTGTGTAACGGGATTTCCTCCTGTTATGTGTGTTAGTACGGGGGCTAGCATCATTTGCAGGTGTTTTGTCTGCTGATTTTGGCTATCCAACAAAGCTTGTAGCCATGTTGGGGCTCTATCAGGCTCAGTAGGTCCTACTGTAGCTCCTTGTTCCTCTGTCATTTTATTGAGTTTTCTGTTCATGTAATTGTCCTTTTATTTTCGGTGGATTGTCTGTTCCACTTGTCTTGTTCTCATTCATGTAGTTGTCTCTTTGTATTATTTAGTTGTTTATTTATATAATTGTCTCTTTGATTTTGTTGAGTTGTTTATTAATGGAATTGTCCGCTTAATTTAGTTGAGTCTAACGGGAGTACAGTCTGCCCAAACACCACCAGGTGGCAGTACTCAACCAGTTGTTGTAGTAACTCCTGAATCCAGTCAGCTGGCTAGCTAGCTGTCTCCTGTTAGCCCCTATTAGCTCCCGTTAGCTTTGGCTCTTATAACTTTATTATCTTCCGTTAGCTTCTGTTAGCTTTTCCTCTGTCAGGTGGATGTACTCACGGATGATCGCTACTTCTGACACCAGTTGTCGTGTTTAGTCCGTCTGATGTGCGTGGGTATAATGACTCACACGACAAGGGATTCTCCGTTTCTGGTTCTTTAGTGAACTTCTTCTTAACACAATACACAATACAAGATACAACTAATTGTGTCCCAGATGGCAGGTTAATAGATGACGGGAAAACTAGCTCTGGCACAGAACAGCAGCTTTGCTGTCCATACCGATGAGCGTTGTTCCCTTTACTGACTGTTTACGTAACCAAGGTAACGAGCTATCTCTCTCTCTGGGTGATCATGTGACATACAGTAACCAATCAACAATAACGGTAACATAAACACAACAACAACAACAGGGAAAGCCACGCATGGTGGACTGTCTCACAATAGTATTAACGCCCTGTGATAGCGGCTCAAATAGCGGCTGAATGAAGCCAAGTGCTATAATATAATATAATACAGACAGTACATAATATATAATTATTATATTATTATATATTATATATATTATGTACAGTCTGTATTATATTATAGCACTTGGCTTCATTCAGCCGCTATAATTTAGCCGCTATCACAGGGCGTTAATACAAACCTCATTCACCTGCGTTCATTTCCAAGTATGTTTGGTATTTATAGAAGGAAGCACGTACGCAACTTTAAATCATCTCAGCTCGTTTTATAAATAATGCTTACGACGGTTTAGAAAAATGTGCTTACGTCAAAGTCAAAGATGACGTTCAAGTACTTTTTTTTATGAATGAGGCCCCTGGCCACATCACATCATAAGTAGATTCTCTTTACTACAGGTTCTTACTCACCTTTAAGCACTGCTGTATACTTCCCACATCCAACTGTCAAGCTCTTTAGTGCCACCTTTGACGGATATGCATGCAGTTCATTTAGACCTGGGGCCTCATTTATAAAAAAGTACTTGAAGGTCATCTTTGACTTTCACGCAAGCACATTTTTCTAAACGGACGTAAGCATTATTTATAAAACGGGCTGAGATGGTTTTAAGTTGCGTACGTGCTTCCTTCTATAAATACCAAATATACTTGGAATTGAACGCAGGTGAATGAGGTTTGTATTAACGCCCTGTGATAGAGGCTCAATTATAGCGGCTGAATTAAGACAAGTGCTATAATATAGGATAGGCGTTCGTCTGGAAGCGGGAGAGGGCAGAGAAGGGTGGCTTCTCGGTAAGTTGCGTTTGTAACGTTTGATCATGACAACTAACCAGGCACATGCTTATTCTTTTAAGTTGTAAAAGAAAATCAGGGGGGATGGTGGATTTTATCATATGAGGACAATTTTAGCATCCCCTCAGCGTCAGTGACTTCAGTGCAGTGGAGGCTGGTGACTTCCAGAATTGAGGAGGCCAATTTTTTTTCCGCTTGCTCGCTACACTCGCGATGGAATGTTCCCTGTTCTTCTTATGTCTTTGTTAAAAATTATTTATTTGTGTTTGGCGGTACTGAAGGGATTGGGACACTCTCAGGATGGTGGATGAAGCAGCTTTTATTGCCTGCACAATGGGTCATCAAATAAACAAAACAATTGGCATGAATCTCTGGTCCACCTGCAGCAGCTATTGACCCTTCTGCTCAGGCTCACAACATTCACCACAACATACTACATACAATCAACCAGTAGGTAATGTGCGTAAGCAAATGAATACTCGACGTAGAGCTACGATTGTTTCCACGGTCAAATTGACTCACGTTGAAATTGTATAAATCACTACGTTGACGTGGTTTTCTACGTACGACACGGGTAAGATCAAAATTTGATCTAAGTACGTTCTATAAATTAGGCCCCTGACCAGGTTTCACCACTAGAGGGCAGCACTTCCTTAAAGTTGGACAATCGTGGAAATCCTCTTTTCGAAGCTATGATCATTGTTTTACAATCTTTAAGTCTGATGAAAATAAGAAGACTAAACAATGAATCTTGAGGTGACAGTCAGGGGAATGTGTATGAAAAAATCCTCACAGATGTACCAAGTGAACAACAATAACCCCCCCACCCAGACACAACAACATATTCACACACCATAAGCTTTTTTCACCCCAAGTTGTTTTATTTAGTAAAGAGAAAATATCTGAAGTATGATCTGATAACCATTTTGCAATTAGTTATTTAACAAAAAAAATGAATGACTCAGGGAATGTATGTTCAAATAATTGCTATACTGTTTAAGAAAGCGTTGTATACAAAAAAAACACAGTGAGAACCAGCTAAAAAGGGTAGGTAGCTGATTAAGTATTCCTGTGTGTGAATACACACTATAGAGTGTGCTGTATGAATATGTCAGTATTTATGTGTATAATGGAATTACTTTTATATGAAAGTGAAAGTGCCTGTAGCTGAACTGCAATGCATATGACTGGTGTAAGTATAAGACATGATGCGCTGGCATTAGGTGATATTGTTGAGTGAGTCACACAGTACTTTAATACTAGTACACTCTCTCCCCCCCAACCCAACCCCCCCCCCCCCCCCCTCCCCCTCCCCCTCCCCCTCCCCCTCTCGACAGAAATCCCTCAGCTGACTACCACTGAAAAAGTAGTACACACTGGACTGTTAATATGCAAGTCATGTAAACTTTTGAGGGAACTAAATTATACAGTACATCAGGGGGAACAGGGTGTATTTTTTAATGAGCAACAAAATAGCTCACTGTTGATGGAGTTCAGACCATCTCAAGACCGGGTCAAACAAAGCCTATACTGGCCTCAAGGATTAACACCCACAGATCCATATTGTACGTGGGTTACACAAATGCACTAGATCAGTGACGACTAGAGATTACAGTTGCCCTTCGAACTAAGCGACAACAGAATAATTGCAATGAAAAAATAAATCCCTAATTTTTAAAAACTGTTGTTATACAGTGGAGGTGCTTCAAAATGGAAATTAAAGTCATATTTTACAGTGGTGTTACCGTCACTGTTTCGTAAGTCTTATTATTTGACTTTTTTTTTTTCTTCTCTTTGAAAAATAATATATTCACAAGCATATAGCGTAAATTGACCTCTAAAGTAGATATTTGGAACTAACTCATAAAAAAATAAAAGATGGAAATAAAAACAAAAATCACTGAGTTTTGTCTCGCCAGGAGAAGATTCTCCCCCTACTGATAATGTTTAAATAACTCAGCATGTATATTAACAAAAATCATTTACTGTACATTTAAACTCTAAAAGACATATCCTTTGACGCCTGTCGTTAATGATTTAACATCCCCCCCCCCCCGAAAATAAAATAAAATCTTCAGTCGGTTTTTAAAAGTGATCAGTAAAAACGTCAGAAGCTGGTGTATCCTGCAGTGTTTCATGCAGTATGACTCTTTAGGTCAGTACGTCACACGTAAAGCACAAACAAACGAACAAAAAACAAAAACTCCTTACAATGCTAGGACTACTGCACATCTTTAGCCACAGTGTCAGTGACTACACCCCTCAGTGTCTCTCCGCATACTTCCCCCCTCTCTCTCTCTGTGTCTCACAGCAACATAGACTCCTGCATGGCGAACGCCTCCGGTGCGTGCCTGTAATGTGGTCCTCCGAACAGCGGGGGGAGCTGCTGCCTTATCGTCGGCTGCTGCTCTTGGAACTGTGTCCTGTAGTGGGCCAGGCCGTCGGGGCCGGGGGGGAAGGTGAACTCTTGGACGGGGGACATCTGGGCCCTCTGGAAGCTTGGGGAGCGGGGCATCACCCCCCCGGGGGAATGGGGGGGCAAGTCCCCCTCCTGCCCCCACGGCGGCGCCTCCCCTGCCCGGCCCCCAGGCCCCTCGGGAGGCAGGTAGGCCTGGCCCGGCTCCCCCCTCCTGAGGCCGTCATACCAGTAGTCAGCGGGGGGGTAGGGGGCCTGTGCGCCGGGGGGGGGGAGCCTGGCGGGCTGGCGCAGGTACATGGGGGCCGTGCTCCCGGGACTGTCCAGCTGTACGCTGCGCTCCTGGGGGGCCGCGGCGGTCCGGGGGGGCTGGGCGGAGCCGGGCGGCGGCCTGCGGTAGGTGGCGTAGGAGTTGTTCATGAGGGCCGCCTTCTCCGGAGAGTGGCTGGGGGGCGCGCGCTGGGTGGTGGCGTACGCCCGCTCCCCGTACACCAGGCCCATGGGCGGGGGCCCCCCTCGCGAAGGGGGGGGGCCGTAGTGCCTCTCCTCTCCCCCCCGCTGTTCTAAGACACCGAAGGGGGGGTGGTGGTAGAGGGGCACCAGGGCGGGGCGGCCGGGGGAGTACTGCTGGGGGGGGGTGTGGTGGTGGTACTGGCCGTGGGCGTTGGGGAAGTGAGGAGGCTTGACCCCTCCCGGGTGGGCGGGGCTGTTGAGGGAGAGGGGTGCGGGGGGGAGGGGGTGCTGGAGGGGCGGCCTAGGCCCCGTTCCCACGGAGACCACGCTCCCGCCCAGGCTGGAGGGGGTGTGGGCGGGGCTGGCCTGCCGTAGGGACGGCGTGCCGAACGGCGTCTCTCGCCCCCCGGCCGTCCTCGCCCGCGACGGGGGTCTCTCCTCCAGCTCCGGGACTGCCGCCTCCGCCGGGTCCTGCTGCTCCAGGAGGAGGAGCCCCCCGGGGACGTTGTCGTACTGGGAGGCGTTGGAGCCGCGGTCGGAGCCCGGGGGGAGGAACCCCCGGGAGCGGGGCCGGCGGTGGGGGGGGCCCAGCAGGGGGTCGTCGGGGCTGGAGGGGGCCGGGGGGGACATCTCCCTGGCCGCCGCCGCCTTGGCCGCCTCCAGCTTGGTCTCCGAGGGCTTGACCCAGCGCGGGGCGATGTCCCTCCGCGAGCCGGACACCGACGACGACGACGCGGCGTTGGAGTTGTGGTTGGCGGCGGCGTTGGCGGCGTGGCTCTGAGGCCTCCCTCCTCCTCCGCCGTCCACGGCGCTGTGGCTCTGGGGGGGGTGGGGGTGCGGAGCGGAAGCGGGAGTGGGCGCGGGGGACGGGGTCCCGCCCCTCTCCGGGGTGGCGAGGGCGGAGGACGTGGAGGAGGTGTGTTTGCGGAGGTGGGGGTCTCCCACCCCCACGGCGGGGATCTCCCCCGAGCCCCGGGAGCGCGCCTCCCTCTTCTCCGCCTTGTTCTGCCGGACCAGCTTCTCCAGGGAGTCGCGGCGCGTGCGGCTGGAGGGCCGGCTGTCCCGCTGGCTGTCCCGCTTCTCCGGGGAGGGGCTGGGGGCCCGGGGGGCCTCGGCGGGCTGGCCGTGGCTCTGACCACCGTTGGCCACGCGGTGGTTGGCCCCCACCGACGCCGGCTCGGGCGGAAGCTGCCCAAGAGGTTTCTTGGGATACTCGTCTTCTTTACCTGTGCAGGAAGAAGAGAGAGAGAGAAGAGAGGTTAATAAAGAACCAAGAGAGAGAGAGAGAGAGAGAGAGAGAGAGGGAGAGAGAGAGGGAGAGGGAGAGGGGGAGAGGGAGAGGGAGAGGGAGGGGGAGGGGGAGAGGGAGGGGGAGGGGGAGAGAGAGAGAGGGAGAGAGAGAGGGAGAGAGAGAGAGGGAGAGAGAGAGAGGGAGAGAGAGAGGGAGAGAGAGAGGGAGAGAGGGCGAGAGAGGGGGGGAGAGAGAGAGAGAGAGGGAGAGGGGGAGAGGGAGGGGGAGGGGGAGAGGGAGAGGGAGGGGGAGAGGGAGAGGGAGGGGGAGAGGGAGAGGGAGGGGGAGGGGGAGAGAGAGAGAGAGAGAGGGCGAGAGAGGGGGAGAGAGAGAGAGGGGGAGAGAGAGAGAGAAAAGAGAGAGAAAAGAGAGAGAAAAGAAACAACAATGGCTGGATATGCTTTTGTTTTTTTCAAACCAGATGAATATTCAGAAAGGGGAACATGGATATTCATGCAACACCACTGCCAGGAAGGGGAGGTGAAAAGTAAAGAGAGAATCACATTCACGACCACGACACTCAATCACATTTCCACAGGCGAGAAACCAAGGACAGAAAAAAAAAATCAGAAAATGTGATCTTCAATATTTATTCCCGGTGCGCCCGAGGCGTCCAATTCCGAAGTGCCACTCAAAAAGTGTTGACTCTGAAATGATGAGTTTCACTTGGTTCCATTAAACAGTACGTAGCTGCTTGCAGTAGGCCTACACTTGAAAGGGTCGTACAGAAATAGCACTTGACTAACGGGCCTTCCTTAAGGTGTAAAGACACTACAAATTACTGATTAGGATTTGTGCCTTTCACTACTACTAATAATAAAATACAAATTCATCTTTGCGTCATGAAAAGAAATACAAAAGTACAGTACAGGTGACACAGATATACAGACACGTGAAGGTGACACTGGATGTGTTGTGGGGTCTGTAAGGAAACGGGAGTGTGTCCACCAATCACCATGGAGACCAGGAGAGAGGAGCTGGAGGAGAGGAAGTGGGATGTGGGGATTCGAACCCAGGAAGTGCTTTGGGATTGGCCCAGGGAAGTGTTTTGGGATTAACCCAGGAAGTGCAGTTGGCTGGCACTGAATCCACAAACTGAAGTGGCTCCCCCAGTGTGTTTAGTCATGTTCAATACACTCTCCTACATCCTGGTCCTTGGACTTCATGGGTTAAAGCAATATGGAGAAAACCTGGCCTGTGTAGAGCTTCCTTCTCTTCTCTCTTTGCCTTCAGTACCGCCGGTCTGACAAGGCTGGGTGGGGTGGTAAAGGAAAGGAGACAAGGAGACAAGGAGAGGACCCTTGTTGTGTGAGGTATTGGTTCACGGCCCCAGTTCAACTCCATATTGCCTTCCCCTATTCAGTCCTCTCAGTTAAAGACTCAGGAGCGGAAGCCACCAGAATATTGGAGATTCACCCAGGTCAGGTTGGAGGTGCTTTTAAGTTGTCAGGTCAGGGTAGGTAAGGATGCATCACCCCCACCCCCAAATGTAGAAGGAAAAAACAAACCTTAAACAAACTACTCAAACCCTCCATTCGTTTATGTAAAACGTCAAATTGTATCTCACATTCTAACCTACACACATACAGAACTAAACATTATTTTAAGTATAATCCACTGTTTGGCTTTTGAATGTCTTCCTCCATGGCTGTGATGCCGTGAGGCTGGTTAACGGGTAGCAGATGTGTGTGAAGATGGCTCTCCAGCGTAAGTGCTGCGTTTGAACAGAAAAGCCTCCAGCCTTGCTTATTATCCTGTCACAGGGACGAGAAAATAGACCTCGCACTGTCACGTCTGTGTGTGTGTGTGTGTGTGTGTGTGTGTGTGTGTGTGTGTGTGTGTGCGGGCCCTGGCATGCAAGGATGCTACAGTACACTGGGACATTTCTTGAGGCTTATCAGATTATCCGCGTAGTCTAACAGTTAAAGAGTCCGTACACACTTACACACTGTGAGACGTGTTGACCGCTCGAAGCTTTACACAGAAACACAGGGTGTGTTCCTGAATAACACACTAACACACTAATCTGTGTGTGATGTGAACGTCCAACACTCTTTGGAAGCGTGGGTTGCCAGGTAGCGGTAAAGACAAAACACTTGTGACGTTATTGAACGCTAAAACCGGGCCGGGCCGGGGTTCTAAACCCGTTTTCAGAGAACCGTTTGTGAGAAATGTTTGATGAGGAAACCGCCCCGGGGCTGCTGGACAGACAGGCGACAGACAGACGGACGGACGGACGGACGGACGGGAGGAAGGAAGGAGGGGGGGATGGACAGATAAATGAACAGGGAACACCAGTCAGGATAGCCCACCGGTTACTGTCGTAGGAGGGGAGGCGGCCCCCCACGCTATGGTAGGCTGGGCGGAACGTGAGGGAGAAGAAGAGGGAGATAACGCAGATTAAAGCGAGAGAGAGAGAGAGCAAGATTAGACACCGATGGACACTTCTATTATTACTACTACTACTAATACCACACAGCAGTCAGCAGCAGAGCTCTGTGTGTGTGTGTGTGTGTGTGTGTGTGTGTGTGTGTGTAATTGGATTCTGAACTGACCTGAAGCTGTGTACCGTATCATGTATTGTGTGCGTGTCAGTGCATATGAGGTTGTGGATACAAATGTGACTAAACAGTGTATAGTATTCTGTGTGTGTGTGTGTGTGTGTGTGTGTTACGCGGGGGGGCGGTACCTGGCGCGGGCAGCTCCAGTTTGGCCCTCCTGAGTTCCGTGACGGAGTTCTGCAGCTGCTCCACCACAAAGTCGTCCTCGAAGAAGAAGTCCTTGGACAGAGACACCTGCAGGAACTCCACCAGGTCCTCCATGGACAACTTCAGCAGGTGCTCTGCACACGCACACACAGAGACACACACACACAGACACACACACACACACACACACACAGACAGACACAGAGACACACAGAGACACACACACACACACACACACACACACACACACACACACACACACACACACACACACACACACACATATACACACACACACACACACACACACACACACACAGAGACAGACAGAGACTGTGAGAGGCTCTTAGAACCAAGTGAGATATCTTATTCTTGTGTAGTTTTAAGGACAACAAAGATGTTGCAGCAGAGGGAGAGGTCTCACTCTTGTGCAGTCTGAGGACAGTGTAGGACATGGCGGTGAGCACCCTCTCCCCTTCCAGGATGTAGATGTCCCAGATGCGGAGGGTCAAGGTGAAGGGGGTCTGAGGAAAAACAAGGAGAGACAAAGTGATCCTGTATATTAGTCTGACGGCTGTTATGGCTGTAGAGAGTGAAGCCATTAGCCCAACAGCCACACGGTGGGTGAGGTGGGAGGGATACACAGGGACAGCATTGTACTACCAGCTCCAGTACTCACTCTGTCCAGGAAGCACTGGAAAAACCACTTCATAGTGTACAGGCTGGTGAACACCTCCTGGGTGTCCTGGAACGAGAGACGTCAACAATCCGTTAGACTGTATCCCGTGTGTGTGTGTGTGTGCGTGTGTGTGTGTGTGTGTGTGAATACAGTATGTTTCAAACCATGACAGAGCCCCTTTGGTTTAAAAGGGCAGTGGTAAATCAGCCTCAGTACCCACGGCCCCGATATTAAAGGAGAATAAAGTGGAGTCCGATGGCGGTGTATAGACGTAGACGTGGCATTTCTCTGCCTCGTTCCCCACCCCTTTAATCCTCACACATCAAAGGCTGCTGCCTGCACTAAGCCCCGACCCCCAACACAGCGAGCTTAGGGCTGCCATTTATTTATTTACCACGCTTCCCCCTTGACGCACTGGGTGTTTGCGTGTGTGTGTGTGTGTGTGTGCGTGTGTGTGTGTGTGTGTGCGTGTGTGTGCTCACCAGGTGTTGCTTCAGTTTGGGCATCATCTTTTTGAGGATCCGGTCGTGGTGCTCCTGGAAGCGCATGAGCTTGGGGAAACCAGGGATGAAAAACCCTGGAGAGGAGAAGAGGAAGGGGGGAGGGGGGGGAGAGGGAGGGCAAGAGAAGGGAGGATGAGAAGAAGGAGAGGGGGGGAGAGAGCGAGAGAGAGAGGGCAAGAGAAGGGAGGATGAGAAGGAGAGGGGGGGAGAGAGAGAGAGAGAGAGAGAGAGAGGGCAAGAGAAGGGAGGATGAGAAGAAGGAGGGGGGGAGAAAGAGAGGGCAAGAGAAGGGAGGATGAGAAGAAGGAGGGGGGGAGAAAGAGAGAGAGAGAGAGAGGGCAAGAGAAGGGAGGATGAGAAGAAGGGGAGGGGGGGAGAAGAGGGGAGGGGACGGGGGGGGTGAGAAGAGGGGAGGGGACGGGGGGGGGTGAGAAACAGTGATGTTTACGGTCTCCTCACACTGGTTTAAGGAGATCAGAGTGTTCCATAAATGTGAGAGTTGGGAGTGTTAGCAGTGTTGTTAGCAGTGTGAGTGACTGAGCCCTGACTAGAGGGGGTTTGTAGGATGTCTTCTCCTTATAAGGGCGTGTGTAGCCGATGTTTATACTCTATAGGGCCCAGTCATGTGACCCCCTGGGGACATGTTAGCCATTTAAGGAGTGTATGGAACAGGTTTAAAGGCCATTTTGACAGTTGTTTATGTCGCGCTTAACTGTCTTTTTAGTGTCTGGTGTGTTGTCCATCAATCATGTGTGCTGGTCTGGCGTGTGTGGCAGTGTTATAGTAGTAGTAGTAATAATAATAATAAAAAATGAATAAATTACATTTATAAAGCGCTTTTCCTTATACAAGAATAATCCCAAAGTGCATAATAAAAAAAATAGATAAAATAGAAAACGGTAAAACGGAAAACGGAAATGGTTAAACAAAACAAAAGCAAAACATATAACTGTATCATAAAAGCAGCAATTCAAGTCTACCATCCATAAATTATTGGTCTTAAAAAAGTATGATGGCGTCTGTGCGTTGCTGTCTAGTGCGTGGTTAGCGTGTTCTTGGCGTGTTGTTGGCGTGTCGAGGCGGGGGGTGCTCACCGTGCATGGAGTGTTTCTGGCCTGACAGCAGCTTGACCAGCGCCCAGAAGGCGTCCTCCTCATTCATGTAGATGAGCAGCAGGGCCGTGATCTGACTCATACCCTGGCAGTAGCCCACCTCCTAACACACACACACACAGAGATAAAGACACGCGCGCACACACACGCACAGATACAGACACGCGCGCACACACACAGACACAGACACAGACACACACACACGCACACACACACACACACAGAGATAAAGACACGCGCACACACACACACACAGACACAGACACAGACACAGACACACACACACACACACACACAGAGATAAAGACACGCGCGCACACACACAGATACAGACACACGTGCACACACACACACACACACACAGAGACACAGACACACACACACACACACACACAGACACAGATAAAGACACACACACCACAGTCACACACACCCACACCCACACACAGAGATAAAGACACGCGTACACACACAGAGATACAGACGCACACACACACACACACACACACACACACACACACAGAGATAAAGACACACACACATGCAGTCACACACAGAGATAAAGACACACACACAGACACAGACACACGCACACACACACACACACTCACACAGACACAGACACAGACACAGACAGACAGACAGACAGACAGACACACAGTTTTACACACGTGCGCACACGCAAAGAGGAGGATGGCGGAGGGAGAGATGAGTTACTGTGTATGGGAGGAGGGAGGAGAGAGAGAGGGAGTCCAGGGAATGATGAGAAAGCAGAAATTGGGTAGAGAGAGAGAGAGAGAGAGGGGGGGGGGGGAGAAGGTGTAAGATGCCACGGGGAGAAGATGAATGGGTGAGTGTGGAGGGAGAGATGGAGGAAGGGAAGGTGGAGGGGCGAAGATGAGGAAGTGGAGGTTTCTCTGGGAGGGGGGTGGGGGCTAATGAGAGACGGTCCTATGGCGAGCGTGACTCACCGTGTTGTACATGGAGTAGGCAGTGAGGACGTGGAACAGAGCTTGCTGCCTGAGGAACACAACAAACAAAACACATAAATCACCCTGGTCCCCCGCTCTGCTGCGAACACACCCGGGCCACGGCCCAGAGAGAGAGGGAGGCCAGGGGGGAAGGCAGATAGGACTAAAGTGGCCTGTTCTCATCATTCAAATCGGGGCCATTGTTCTTGTGTACGAGATGAGATGAGATAAGATGAGAAAGAATCACTTATTTGAATACCGAACTGGATTACTTCCTAGTGGTCGTTTTATAGGACTTCCTTGTTTCCGACTGTGACTGAGGTGATTTGAATCCCTGTCTGATTTTGAGGTTGGTGGTTTATGGTTTGAGCGACAGTATTTTCGTGAGCTTAGAATGATAAGGTTCTATCTCCGTTTAGGGTAGTTCAGAGATATTGAGCGTCAAAGTTTTGACATTCCGTTATGTTTTGTGAGATGGAACCTTTGTATATAGTAATTTATTAATTACTGACAAAAAAAATCTACATTTTAAAAATAACACCATACAGGCATTTATAAACACCTAATGGATCAGATTATGTAAAAAAACTAAATTTTGACCAAAAATAGAGATAGAACCTTATAATTCTAACGTCACGATTGGTGGAGGCGTCAGAGGCGGTGGGTTTAGCGGGGTAGTGGTGGCCCAGTGTGATAGTGAGTTAGACTGGTGATCAGAATCGTCTGCTAAATGGTAAAAATTTAAAATGGAGTTCCTGTGTGCCATGGCTAGCTGTCTCTCTGCAGCTCCCTGGCAGTGTTGCCAGATTGGCCGTATTCCCGCCCAATTGGGCTACTTATGATCACCCTGGGTCGGTTTTGAGACTGGAAAACAATCCCATCTGGCAACATGCTCCCTGGGTCACGGTCGGTCCCACGGGGGACCGTGCCTCGGTCACCATGACGTCACCAAGCAGAAGTCAACACACAGAAAAAGGGACATGTGGACTCTCACTTCCATCTAGGGGAATGTCAACATGCTACCAGCATTGTTGTTTTTTGAAGGGAGGGGGGGGTGTTGTGAGGAGAAACACACAGGGAGGGGGGCGGGGGAGGGAGTGAGTGACAGTGAGGTGTATAGATTTGCATTCTGGGTACTGTAGTGTTCCCTGTCCAGATGTTGCAGTATGTCGTATGGAGGGAGGGGGGACCTACTTGACATCGTAGCGGTGCATGAACATGATGTGGTCCCTGTAGGTGCGGTTCACGTCCAGGTCGATCTGACGGATGTCAGGAGACACACCCCTGGCCCTGAGCTTGAGTTTCTGATCACAGGAGAGAGAGAGAGAGAGAGAGAGAGAGAGATGCACTCATCTGCTAGAAAAACATTTTATAGGCTTCTCATTAAGCTCAGCTCAAATGTACCCAGAAAGTCTCTCTCTGCACACACGCACACACGCACACACGCACACACGCACACACACACACACACACACACACACGCAAGCACACAAGCAAGCACACACACAAGCACACACGCAAGCACACAAGCAAGCACACACGCAAGCACACACGCAAGCATACACACACACACGCACGCACACACACTCCATAATGATGATGGAGCTGTGTGAAATCAAACAAAGCTACTTGGTTATTAATCTTTATGAAGCAGAGCTGTAATGAAGACGGCTTCGCTTGCAGAGAGCTGATACATTAGGACAGGAGAGAACAGGTGAGTAGACCACAGGTGTGTGAGTGTGAGTGTGTTTAGTTCCAACATGACTTGGGACAGTGGAGGAGGGGGGGGGAGGACAGTGGAGGGGGGGAGGACAGTGGGGGAGGTCAATGTAGGGGGGGAGGGGGAGGACAGTGGAGGGGGGAGGACAGTAGAGGGGGGAGGTCAGTGGAGGTTCTGGCGGGCGCCCCCCTCCCTCCCTACCTCGTAGAAGTCTTTCTTCTCCTCCTTGATTTTGGGGATGTCGAGGAGCAGGCACCACACCTCTCCCCGGAGCTGCATGGGAATTCCCTTATAGATCCGCCGCACCAGCTGGACGGGAAAGAGACGGGGAGGGAAAACATCCTGAGACCGGCTTCAAACAGACCCCGCTCCTCCACCTCGGCCCCCGCGCCCTGGACCAGAAGGGTTCTGGCTTCAACATGTTCTCTAGTCCGATTATATCTGAGCTCAAAGGAGAGAGCGTTTTTTTTATAGCAATCTGGTAACTTATGACCGAAGACAGTGTCACAGAAAACGACAAATGAGGGAGAATAGAGGATTGGTTGAGGAAAAATGGAAAAAAGAAAGTGTGTAGACTGATTGTGTGTGTGTGTGTGTGTGTGTGTGTGTGTGTGTGTGTGTGTTTGAGACAGTGCAAGCATAGCGGTAAAGTCATTCCATAGGCAGAAGGGCATGAAAACTCTCCAGGGACTTCCAGGGTGGAAAGATTCAAGTCTTAAAACGCAAACTACTGGAACAGCCCAAGTTAATCGCTGCTGTGAATTCTCCTTCCACTGCTGTTAAAACCCACCTGCTGGAACAGAGAGAAAGCGGAGGGATGGGAGAAAAAGATGTGTGTGTGTGTGTGTGTGAGAATGGGTACAGTACATGTGTGTGTTGTGTAGGAGGGGGGGGGGGGGTCCTGCATTGCTTTGTCTTCCAGTGGCAGGTTCAGATGCTGCCTCGTTCTGTATAATACCCCAATGTACCATTACAGCTCTCTCATACACACACACACACACACACACACACACACACACACACACACACACACACACACACCGGTCGATCACATTTAATCTATGGTCTCCAGATACTCATCGGGTGAGACAGAGAGAGAGAGAGAGAGAGAGAGAGAGAGAGAGAGAGAGAGAGAGAGAGAGAGAGAGAGAGAGAGAGAGAGAGAGAGAGAGAGTGAGAGAGAGAGAGAGAGAGAGAGAGAGAGAGAGAGAGAGAGAGAGAGAGAGAGACGAGAGAGAGAGAGAGAGAGAGAGAGAGAGAGACATTGATTTGAAAGGATGTGTTTAAGGCAGCAGATTATCAGCGGCGGCCATAATGAAGGGTAGTGAATCAATATGATATACAAGTAAGGTTGTATGCTTAAGTGTGTGTGTAGTGTGTGTTGTATGTGTGTGTGTGTGTGTGTGTGCGCGTTGCGGCTGAGTGGCCTATCAGCCCAGGTCCAGACTCTCTGGGCTCGTAGATTTCCTCCAGCAACAGCCTCATAATTAGGTCCTGATGAGAAAGTCAATGAGTGCATCTGTTTGACTAATCATCCTGCACTGTGTGTGTCTGTGTGTGTGTGTGTGTGTGTGTGTGTGTGTGTGCGTGCATGTACACATGTGTGTGGTTGTAAAAAATGAATCACCTCGTGAGTTTAGTAATTAGTCTGTTTATGTGAATGTGTGTGTGTGTGTGTGTCTCATCTAAATCTCCTCCCCCGGTGGGAGAGAGGTCTCTCCTGTTCGCTACACTTCCCGGTGTTCCATTTTGTCTCATCGATTGGCCTGTCACATCGTCACCTCAGCCAGGAACCCACGCTACGCACGCCACGCACGCCACCGCACCTGCCTCCTATCTGCCCTCACCATTCATCTCTCCTGTCCTTTAAGAGATGCCTCAGATTAGCCTGCTGGCACGCTGGATGCTGGAACCCTGCCTCACTAGAACCTTCCGCTGTGTGTGCTGGGAGCTGTGGTGTGTGGGGGGGGCTGTGGTGTGGTGTGGGGGCTGTGGTGTGTGTGTGGGGGCTGTGGTGTGTGTGGGGGGGCTGGGGTGTGTGTGGGGGGGCTGCCTGCATTGCAGCTGCGGTTGTTTGGCTCTGGTTCCCCTGCAGGCTAAATGACCCCGGCGGCGTGGAGCGGGAGAACAAATGGAGTCATCTCAACCGTAACCTGTTTACCAGCTGAGGGACGAGCCGAGGCGCTGACAGACAGAATACAAATACCCTCTATGAGAGAGAGAGAGAGAGAGAGAGAGAGAGAGAGGGAGGAAGAAAGAGGGGAGGGGGGAGAGAGACTAATCCATGTCTTCAGTTGTCTGTTGTCACACAGTTCTACCCTTCTTTAAACAGAGGTGGGGAGGGAGGGATGAGAGACTAAATAAGCTGTGCCATTCCCACCATCCCACCCTGGAACCACCCCGCCATCCAACCCTGGAACCACCCCACCACCCCGCCATCCAACCTGGAACCACCCCACCACCCCACCACCCCACCATCCAACCCTGGAACCACCCCACCATCCTCCAACCCTGGAACCACCCCGCCATCCAACCCTGGAACCACCCCACCATTCCTCCAACCCTGGAACCACCCCCGCCATCCAACCCTGGAACCACCCCACCATCCAACCCTGGAACCACCCGCCATCCAACCCTGGAACCACCCCACCATCCAACCCTGGAACCACCCCACCATCCAACCCTGGAACCACCGCACCATCCACCCTGGAACCACCCCAGAATCCAACCCTGGAACCACCCCACCATCCAACCCTGGAACCACCCGCACCATCCAACCCTGGAACCACCCCGCCATCCAACCCTGGAACCACCGCACCATCCAACCCTGGAACCACCCCGCCATCCAACCCTGGAACCACCCCACCATCCAACCCTGGAACCACCCCGCCATCCAACCCTGGAACCACCCCATCCTCCAACCCTGGAACCACCCCCACCATCCAACCCTGGAACCACCCCGCCATCCAACCATCCAACCCTGGAACCATCCCCGCCACCCCACCATCCAACCCTGGAACCACCCCACCATCCAACCCTGGAACCAACCCCACCATCCAACCCTGGAACCACCCCACCATCCAACCCTGG